>NW_028263379.1:597500-971250 GCF_051168715.1 Poecilia mexicana | reverse complement strand
CTCTATGGTTTTTAATGCACTTGTTTTGAGTTGCAATTCACGGCTAAACTGTACATGTGAAAATTATAAATGACAGGTTTGGAAAACAGTTCAAAGAATGATTTAGAGGTGTATAATTTAATAAGAAATGTTTTTCTCAGTCACCAAAGTGAATCAGGTTCTCATCACACTTATAAAATAAAATCCCTTGATTGATTCTAGGTTTATTTTAAAATTGAAAATGAAGGGGGAACTCTGCTTCAGCTTCTGGAGAAGGAAAAAAGCCAGTGTCTATTGGTTCTAGTTTCTGAAATACTGGTATATTATTATGTATGTAGTAGATCTTACACTACATAAACGTGTAAACAGTCTAATGTAACTGTTTACACGCCTGTTTGGTTACAATATATTACAATCCCCCAACGACCAAAATTCAATAACCTATTGGAAAGTTTAAAAGAATTCAGCTAAGAGCCTTTGTGTCAGGGTTCCGGTGTGTGTGTGTGTGTGTGTGTGTGTGTGTGTGTGTGTGTGTGTGTGTGTGTGATGCATCTGTTCCAGCGAAGATCTTGGTGAAGAACCTGGGCAGCCTAGCAGGTGGATCTCATCTGCCTCATCAGTGTTGGGGATAAAGGAGCAGCAGAACATTCACTCAGTGCTGGATGATTAACGTGCACCGGTAGTCTCTCTAGCCGTTTCTTGTGGTTTACATTACTAGTTGTTTTGATCTGTCTCTTCAGTATTCACCAGTGGTTTCATAGTCCCTGTGTTTGCCTGCCTTTAGGTCAGTCTCTGGATCAAGTTCCATTGTTTTCTCCTCCTGAGGATTTTACCTCCAAGTCTGCCTGCCCGATGCTCCCTCCACACCTCTCCACCAGTTCTCCGGCTCCCAGTCAATACCATCCTCACTCTTCTTAGGAACCTCCGTGAACCATTTTCCACACTGGACCTTGGCATATTCCCCCATGCCTCAACCAGAACCATTCTAAAGTAAGCCTTTTCATATTGCATCGCTGAGCATCTAATTTTGGGCCACCAGTAACCCCGCTCTCATTCCAGGCACCTTCAATTGTATGACACAACCGCCCCCAGAAGAATTGCCTGTTGTCTTTAAGAAAGAAAATAAAATCCTTACATTTACTCAGGCTTGTTGATTTTGCATGTGGGTCAGAAGGTTAAAGCTGAACATGGCACTTTGATTTATAACTTTGTTCTCTTGAATAGAATTCAGAATTCATTTGAGCTTAACAAAACAAAAAAACATCTTGGCTTGTAAAATGAAAAGCTCAATGGACCTTGTTTAAGAACCGAGGCTGTAAATAGCTGGTCTTGTGCTACGGGGGAAGTTAAAAACCAATTTTCCCAGCAGGGATAAAGGCTGGGCCATTAACACTGTTCAATCAGCATAAAAGCTAAAACATGGTAGTAACATGAAAAAGTAAGGACCGGGAAGCTTTCTCAGGCAACTTGCTAAAAGAAAACCCACCAAAAGCATGAAAATCAGAGCTGATGCAACGTGCCAAACATTAAGAAACATCTGATTTAACTCAGTGGATTCCAAATTAAACTAATGAAGTTAACAGGAAGCAATGTAGCTTCCTGTTAACTCCCTTTAAAATATATACATTATTGTGTCATCTCTAAAATTATACTAATTTGCTAAACATCACAGTCAGCTCAAACAAAGTCATCCTTCTGTAATTGTTTTATTGAATATATCTTGACTTATCTCTGAATCTTCTCTTGCCTCAAAAGGACTCATATTCCTATATTCTTTAAGTAAAACTCTGCCTTGACATTTTGCATCCATCCTCCAGATGCTCTCTGACCTTTATCCTCATGCAGTCTAATGTGACTGTTTACACGCCTGTTGGTTACAATATATTACAATCCCCCAACGACCAAAATTCAATAACCTATTGGAAAGGTTAAAAGAATTCAGCTAAGAGCCTTTGATTTATAACTTTGTGTTCTCTTGAATAGAATTCAGAATTCATTTGAGTTTAATTTTGCTTCCCATTGTTCATTTCTGCTAAGTCCAAAGCTGAGCCCTGTTTTTCTCTTTCCTAGTAGCAGACAGGAAGCTTGGCTGTGTGGTACGAGGATGCTAACAGCTGTCTGTTGTTTGGACAGACAGACTGAAAACAAGCCCTCACCATGGCCTTGTGTCTCCATGTCCACTCATACACACTCTGAGTTGTAAGCTGCTCTTTTGGCCTCTCTCCTGCAAATACTGCTGTGGAGGTGGTCTACAGCTACAGGTACCTGGATGTGCATATATCCAGTGACCTCACATGGATTACCAACACCTCCCATTTGGTCAGAAAGGCCCACAAGTGTGTCTACTTCCTCAGGAAGCTGTGAAGAGCTGGACTTGGGAACTCAGTCCTGAGGAGCTTCTATCGCTGTGTGGTGGAGAACATTGTCCACACCTGCATCACCGTGTGGCACAGCAGCTGCACTGCTGCTGAGACACTGGCTCTGAGAAAGGTGGTTAATGCTGCACATAAGACAGTAGGGAGCAGCCTTCCCTCCACCACAGACTTCTACAAATCACAATGCAGGAAGAGGGCACTCCTCATCATGAAGGACTCCACTCATCCTGCACACAGACTGTTCCAGCTGCTCCCCTCAGCCAGGAGGTTGAGGAGCAACCAGAGCAAAACCAGCAGGCTGACAAAGTTTTTCCCCTCAGCCGCCAGGCTTGCTGAACTCAAGCTGCTCTTAATTCAGCTTCA
The DNA here is from genome assembly GCF_051168715.1 of Poecilia mexicana. Taxonomy (NCBI): domain Eukaryota; kingdom Metazoa; phylum Chordata; class Actinopteri; order Cyprinodontiformes; family Poeciliidae; genus Poecilia; species Poecilia mexicana. Next base: position 968,533 of record NW_028263379.1, on the reverse strand, counting down.
TCTACTTTTTTAAAAATTATTTACAGATACACATAATATAGTTCACTGTACTCCATGATTTATTTATTAAGCTTTTTGACATGGGACCGGAGTCCAAATTTTGTATCTTAAACAAGCAAATGCAAGCTGGTAAGATAATAAAAATTCCTTGAATCCTTGAATAATTATCCTCACCTTCAAGTCAATGAAGTAGGTGCACATCTGGCTGTAGTTCCAGCACAGTCAGTGTGGATGGGTCTCAGTCCAACTGATGGCTGGCGGAGTCTTTCCTCAGTCTTCCTTGCAAAACTGTTTCAGTTATTTCAGGCTGCAAACAGCCCTTTTCAATCCCTGCCCCAAATCTCTGTTGGACTGAGGAATGAACTTTGACTAAAGCACTCAATAGCATTCACTTTGTTGTCTTCAAACTACTTCTAATTGAGGCAATAGCGGCAACGGTGGTAGGAGTTCGCCCTGCAGTCGGCTTGTTGCTGGTTCAATGCCCGCTCCACCTGCTTCTGTCGTTGTGCCCTTGGGCAAGACACTTCACCCACCTTACCTGCTGGTGGTGGTCAGAGGGCCCGGTGGTGCCGGTGGATGACAGCTCCTCCTCTGTCAGACTTCCCCAGGGCAACTGTGGCTACTATCCAGTAGCTTGCCACTATCAATGTGCGTGTGAATGGGTGAATGGCTGTAGTGTAAAGTACTTTGCCGTGAGTTCACCCACTGATCAACCGTGACTGATTAGTTTTTCAAGAACAATCTAAAACACGACTTAACCAGTTAATAAATAACTATTTTCCCATTTCATATCGTTTCTGAACTCTTCATGCTTTGCTAGAGCAGCAGTGCAATATGTCGATTTCGGAAGGTTTTAAATCGATCTCAGCATTAGGACAAACTGAACACCGCCAGGACGCTGAGACCAGCACGTCCTCCTCTGACTGGCTTATCAAAAAGTTTAACTTTATTAAACAAACAAACAAACAAAAAATCAACAAAATGTGTTGATTTTTCAACAAAACCCAACAAAAATAATAATCTCAGTAATTATTGTTTCAACACGCAATTATGTGTTGCGCAATTATGTGCATTTTGGTTCCATTACAAAAATAACTAGCAGAGCAGGAGTTTAAAATTAACTAATCAACCACCGCTGTGTTCATGAAAGCGCTTATTAATAATCGCAAAATAAATATCAAGCCAGAAAACCTAACATCTTAACGGACTGAACATCATGTTTTTAATGTAATCTCTGCTCAGATCGAGGAGCTTGTCTCGTGGCGGTTGCCACGGCAACGGGTGTGCTTAAATGACAGAGAGAGAGAGTAAAAAGGTAGTAGTGGTTTTGAGCTGATCGCCTGTTCGGGTTATTTCAACCATTGCTGTGGCTCTTTACAACCGCTGAAGTTTCTGAAAGTTCAATAAACAACAAACTTGGACTAATTACCTCGTTCTTTGTGAGAAAACCTCATTCACAACAAACGTCAAACATGGTAAATATGTTTCATTAAATATTTAACAAACAAATGGCTTCTACCGCGATAATTATTCATCCATCCATCCATCCTTTTTCTTCCGCTTCATCTGGGGTTGTGTCGAGGGGGCACCATCTTCAGAAGGGAGGCCCAGACTTCCCTTTCCTCAGCCACTTCTTCCAGCTCCTCCAGGGGGGGATCTCAAGGCGTTCCCAGGCCAGCTGAGAGACATAGTCCCTCCAGCGTGTCCTGGGTCTTCCCTGGGGCTTCCTCCCAGTGGAAAGTGCCCAGAACACCTCACCAGGGAGGCGTCCAGGAGGCATCCTGACCAGATGCCCAAGCCAAGTCAACTGGCTCCTCTCGACGTTGAGGAGCGGCGGCTCTACTCTGAGTCTCTCCTGGATGACCGAGCTTCTCACACTATCTCTAAGGGAGGGCCCAGCCACCCTGCGGAGGAAACACATTTCGGCCGCTTGTATCCGTGACCTCGTTCTTTCGGTCATGACACAAAGCTCATGACCATAGATGAGGGTGGGAACGTAGATCAACCGGTAAATCGAGAGCTTGGCTTTTTGACTCAGCTCTCTCTTCACCATGATGGATCGGTACAGCGCCCGTTTCACAGCAGATGCTGCGCCAATCCGCCTGTCAATCTCCCGCACCCTTCTTCCCTCATTCGTGAACAAGATCCTGAGATACTTAAACTCCTCCACTTGGGGCAGGACACCCCCCCGACCCGGAGAAGGCACTCTACCCTTTTCCGGCCTTGGATTTGGAGGCACTGATCCTCATCCCGGCCGCTTCACACTCGGCCATGAACCGCTCCAGTGAGAGCTGCAGATCACGACCTGATGAAGCCAACAGGACCACATCATCCGCAAAAAGCAGAGATGCAATCCTAAGGCCACCAAAACGGATCCCCTCAACACCTCGGCCGCACCTACAAATTCTGTCCATAAAAGTAATGAACAGAATCGGTGACAAAGGGCAGCCTAGGCGGAGTCCAACTCTCACCGGAAACGAGCCCAACTTACTGCCGGCAATGCGGACCAGACTCTGATACCGGTCATACAGGGACCTGACAGCCTGTATCAAAGGGCCGATACCCCATACTCCTGGAGAACCCTCCACAGGGCCCCCCGAGGGACACGGTCGAACGCCTTCTCCAAGTCTACAAAACACATGTAGACTGGTTGGGCGAACTCCCATGCCCCCTCCAGGACGCTGATGAGTGTGTGGAGCTGGTCCAGTGTTCCACGACCACACTGCTCTTCCTGAATCCGAGGTTCGACTATCCGATGGACCCTCCTCTCCAGAATCCCTGAATAGACCTTACCAGGGAGGCTTAAGAGTGTGACCTCCCTGTAATTGGAGCACACCCTCCGGTCCCCCTTTTTGAACAGGGGGACCACCAACCCAGTCTGCCAATGCAAGCAAACTGCCCCCAATGTCCATGCAATACTGCAGAGTCGCGTCAGCTAACACAACCCTACAACATCCAGAGCCTTAAGGAACTCCGGATGGATCTCATCCACCCCTGGGGCCCTTCCACCAAGGAGCTTCTTAACCACCTCGGTGACCTTGTCCCCAGAGATTGGAGAGCCCGACCAGGAGCCCCCAGGCTCAACTTCCTCAATGGAAGGCATGTTGGTGGGATTGAGGAGGTCTTCGAAGTATTCTGCCCACCGGCCCACATCGTCCCAAGTCGAGGTCAGCAGCACACCATCCCCACTATAAACAGTGTTGGTGCTGCACTGCTTCCCCCTCCTGAGACGCCGGATGGTGGACCAGAATCGCCTCGACGCCGTAAGGAAGTCATTCTCCATGGCCTCTCCAAACTCCTCCCACGCCCGAGTTTTTGCCTCAGTGACCACCCGAGCCGCATGCTGCTTCACCTGCCAGTACCCATCAGCTGCTTCTGGAGTCCCACAGGCCAAAAAGGCCCGATAGGACTCCTTCTTCAGCCTGACAGCATTCCTCACCGAAGGTGTCCACCAACGGGCTTGAGGGTTGCCGCGACGACAGGCACCGACAACCTTGTGGCCACAGCTCTGATAAGCCGCCTTGGCAATGGAGGCACAGAACTTAGTCTACTCAGACTCAATGCCCCCCACCTCCTCCGGAAAGTGTTCAATGTTATGCCGGAGATGGAAGTTAAAGCTCCGTCACAGGGGACTCTGCCAGACGTTCCCAGCAGACCCTCCCCACACGTTTGGGCCTGCCAGGTCTGACCGGCTTCCTCCCCCACCACCCGAGCCAACTCACCACCATGTAGTGGTCAGTGGACAGTTCCGCACCTCTCTTCACCCGAGTGTCCAAGACATACGGCCGCAGATCCGATGAAACGATGACAAAGTTGATCATCAAACTGGGGCCTAGGGTGTCCTGCTGCCAAGTGCACATATGGACACCCTTATGCCTGAACATGGTGTTGGTTATGGACAATCTGCGAGAGCACAGAAGTCCAACAACAGAACACCACTCGAGTTCAGATCGGGGGGGGGGGCGTTCCTCCCAACCACGCCCCTCCAGGTCTCACTGTCATTGCCCATGTGAGGGTTGAAGTCCCCCAGTAGAACAAGGGAGTCCCCAGGAGGGGCACTCTCCAGTACCCCCTCTAAGGACTCCAAGAAGGATGGGTAATCTGAACTGCTGTTCAGCCCGTAAGCACAGACAACACTCAGAACCCGTCCCCCCACCTGTAGGCGGAGGGAGGCTATCTTCTCATTCACCTGGGTAAACCCCAACGTACAGGCGCCAAGATGGGGGGCAACAAGTATGCCCACTCCTGCCGGGCGCCTCTCATTGCGGGCAACTCCAGAGTGGAAATATGTCACGGCGCTCGTCATTGTGCCCCACCTCCAGGCCTGGCTCCAGAATGGGGTCCCGGTGACCCGCATTTTTTCACTCTTTATAGCTCCACTGTTGAAAATGAGGCTCTAACATTCACAAATGAAAGTGAAATAAAATCCAGTCCAACATCTGGTTTGAGGTGATTCCTCTGGAACCTGTTGGAGGAAAAATATCCCAACTTCAGAAGATGAGCTTTAACCTAACAGAGCTCTGTGGTTCCTCCTATCAGTGTGAGAGTCAGGGTGAGGAGGAGCCATGTTAGGAAGAGAAGTGGAAGCTGCAGGATCTTCAGAACAAACAAGCCAATTACTACTAGGCCGACTGATTATCCCTCTGTCTGGACACATGATATACTTTTGTCATAGTACCTCCAAGAATTTAAAACTACTTTCACCCTTGCCTTTATCACATAGACAATAGGTTCTTGATCTGGAAACTGGCATCTCTGTCTTTTCTGACCATATGCCTATTTTATATGATTTGTCATCTTCAAGTCGTAAAAGCATGCACTCTTTGTCAATGCTGTCATGGTTATTAAAGTCAGAGTGTTTGCTAAGTGAGAAAACTGGAAAGTGCAGGAGGAAAGACTGGAAAAAGACAGAATTCAAGTTTTATTTGAAATGCTGAAGGAAGGTTGGACTTGCTACCAGAGAGCAGTAAAGATTGCTAGCGAGTTATTTTTCTAGGGTTATTGCAGCGAGTTTGCTTGACTCTTGTGTTCTTTAAAACACATTGACCTTAATTTTAAATGCAAATGTTCTTTTACAAGCATTGAATGAGATGTGTAGCCTGTTTTAGATTTGTCTCCAAGCTGCCAAATTTTTTTAGCATTTTTTCTTTTTAGAAAAGGTTCTCCCAACTGAAAGATTTGCTGAAAGTTCACAACATTAGGGAAGTAGACTTTTAATTACATTTTTTAGCAGTTGATTCTGGCAATCATATGCTTTTAATCTAAGAGTGTTTTCACACCTGATTGGACAGTAGGCTCGGTTTGACTGGGGACCGTCACTGTAGACCAGCGATGTTCCAAGTGAATAGTGTTCAGTTAAAATAACTTTCTGATGAAATCTAACCTTGTGGTAGTATTGATATAAAATGATTCCTGTGCTTACATATTTTACATTGTTGGAGTTTGTACTTGGTTTTTGGTAGATCAGTAACTGTTCAGTATTTTTTTTTCCTGTATATGGCCTTATTGCAAAGGTTAGCATAAACATTTAAGACTTTGGAGTTGCATTAAGCAGAAAAAGAGAATCCAGTTTGTTTGACTTGTGCTCTGACTGTTAGCTAACCGGTACAGTCAAACTAGTTTCTGTTCATCCGGATATGAGATGCTAAAGGAGGGATAAGTTGAATGCTAAGAACTGAGTATTATTAATTTCAGACAAAACCTTCTCACAATAAAACACAAAATAATCAATGTACATGAAATTACCTCCTTAAGGTTTTTAAATATCTGTAATTATCTTAAATGTTTGTCATAATTTACGAGTCAACGTCTACGAGTCAATGCCCCCACCCCCCAGGCTGCAGCAAAATCTTCCAAGTCTTGACCGGTCTGTGGTAATAAAAAGGTTGGGGACCACTGGTTTACACCAGTGGTTCCCAAACTTTTTCTCCTGGGACCCCTCTGGGCCCCTGCTATGACTTACAAATAGTTGTTTTGTTGAATGATTGTCAGCGAAGGGGGGGTGGATTCTTAGACTCCCTGTTATATTCAGGCCCGGCTCCAGATGAACAAGGGGGAGGGGGGGAATCAACTTTTTTGGGGGGCAAAATCAATGTACGTAGCTGAACATAGACAACAACATCAGTAGCCTACAGGCTACTTGTTCAGATATTAGCTAGTCATCTGTTAGCTAACATTACCTGCATCCAACAGCTTTACTCAACTCAGTCGGTTAGTTTGGAGGAAAAAACTGTGAAAAGTTCTTTGCGTTTTGCTGGTTTGCTGCCGTGATTCTAACACACCTGTAGCTCCGCCCAGCAGCAGCAGGTCTCCTTCACAGGTGGAAACCCAGCACGAGCGTCGTAGCGCTCATGTTGCGTTTAAAGGCGGCTCGGAAAAACAGGTTACAACATGTTAACAATGGATTAAACAGTTTTAACTGCTGATAAAAGTGACAGAGGACACAAATATGGGAAATGTGGAAGCCTCTACTGTATCAAATTGACATAGGAATAACAGAGAGTTGGCCATTCTAAGGTTAAAACCCAGCGCATACAGTGTTCATGTTTTGTTTTTTTTTCCATCCAGACTGCTTCCTGCGCCCCCCTGTAATGGCACGCCCCCACAGTTTGGGAACCTCTGATCTACAGAAAGCATCTGCTATTAATAAACAGCAGATGACCCTTTTACATGAGTCATTCTTGAAATTGGTTCAATCTTCTTCAGTGACAGAAATATAGTGCATACAATTAAATAGTGGTAATAATATGTGCATCAAAGATTATGAAATTGAAAATATATTGTTTTAAGTAGAAACTAGATTTGTCCATTTCCAAAAGATGCTATCACAGTGATGAGAAGATCAACGTAGAACATGTTGTTTGAAACATTTCTTATGGCATGTGAGGCTTTTTGCACAGGGGACTGCCATGAAGTAGTTTATTGAATATAGCAAAGACATTTTGATATATGGACTGCATTATTTGCATTTGTTAGATGAGCTGCATTTAATCATGCAGGGACAGTTACTGGAAGTGCTTGGATGAGAAACAACCCAGAACATTTTCATCAATGGCTCACTCACTCGTTTTTATAAATGTTTCTGTAAAGTTCGTTTTACATATCTGCTCATCTTGAGCCATGTAATTGTTTGAATCTGATCCTGACATTGAGACCCTCTTCAGTCCTGGAAACAGGCCCTGCTCTGGTCCTCCTCTGTATAGCATTAGCATTGTCTCCAGCTTTGTTGGCTCAGATGGCAGCACAGTGATTGCTTGGGTAATGAACCCTCCATGGCTTCTAACCTCTCCTATATTAGCTGGCCAAACACAGGCAGTGTTTTGGCTGCAGCCCCCCACATTTTACTAACAAGCTGCACTGATGCCCTGTTGGCTGCCAGCCACAAAGCACTGGACCCACAAACAGCTACAATAAAGCCAGGCACAGTTTTATGCACAGCCTGAGCAATTGCATTTTTCTCTCTTGCTGGAGGACAACATGTTAATGTTTCCATCAGACTTGGGTAGAACAGTTGTACTTGACACACTGTTTTCTACCTCCTGTTACCCCATCATGCAGTCTTTAGCTTTGCTTGGCCCACTGTCCTTATATCCATTTCCTGGCCTCTGGCCAGCACTGAGTGTCATTTTTCCACTCTTACAAGCTCTCATTGCCCCAACCACCCAAAACGATGTCCTCACTTGATCTTGTCATTGCCCTTTTTGCCCCAAGATCCATTCTGGTCATTTTCTATGTGGCTTGTTTTGGCAGCAGCTCCGTGAGCCATCATAGCCATTTAATGGCTGGCTGCTCTCTAGCTCACTGGTGGTGTTTCTCCTATTGCCAGAGTTTGGCACACACACACGCACACACACACACACGTTTGTTTTGCTATCTTGTGGGGACTTTCCATTGACTCCCATTCATTTCTACAGCCTAAACCTGACCTTTACCCTTTTCCTAACCCTAACCATCACATACCTAACCCTAACCCTATCCAAAACTCAATTCATACCTTAGTCCTAACTCTGATCCCTGACCCAAAAACAGGGTTTCCCCTTGTGGGGACCAGGCTCCGGTCCCCACGAGGAGCGTTTGGTCCCCACAACGTAGTATATGTCAGGAAAATCGTCCCCAAAAGTATTACAAACAAACGCGCGCACACACACACACACTGGTGCAGGTGAACTGTAAGGACAATTTTCTGTACCAGTCACAGTGGTGAATTATGGGAGCACCCCTTTCCACTTGTTCTACAGACCGGCTGAATGTGTCAAAAAATCTTTAATGAGCCACTCAACTAAGATCTCAGTTAAAATTGTGTATACACACTACAGAACTCTAGATATAATGACCTGACTTTATCCAACATTAACAGGACATTGATAATTAGATAGATAAGCCACGCCCCTGACATAACTATACATTATAAGTACCAATGTGAATTGCAAGGACATTTAAAATAAGACTTCATAGAATGTCCCCAAAATATATTTAAGTACCCAAATGAGCATCAAATGGATTAATTCACACCCTGCAATTATGGTAGTGTTCATTTGTCATGAGCACAGGCACAGACTAAATCTGTCCAAATATGAAAAAAATAATAATCAAATAGAAATATGGTCAGCAATATAGTGCTTGTTCATTACCAATGTGGTAATGTTTACCTATACAAATTAATTTGTATAGGTCTATTTTAATTTGTATAGGTCTATAGAACAAATAAACAAACGACATTGTCTTTTGCAATTTTTATTTTTTGGAGCAAACCAAAACACAGGCTCCTATCAAGCTTAGTTTTTTTAAAACAGTTTGACTAAAATCTTAGTTCTTCTAGATAACACATAATACACATGACTCAACAAAACAAAACATCCTACTTAAAGATATTCAAAAGCAAACAGATCTTTCTTTGAAGCAGGTCTTAAGAACACTATTCTACTCAAATTTTAAGCCTGAAGTCTTTTCAAATTAAGTGATCACCAAAGAGCTCTACAAAAGCATTGTGCCTAATTTCAACTAAAGGTGAAGCTCAACTTAAAAAAAAAAGAAATAAAAAGACAAACAAATTGTGATACCTTTAAGCAAACATATTACTAGAACAATTTTTGCCTTTTCAACAAACTGAAAATCAAATCTTCTGAATTACTTTGAAAATGATTAAGAGTTCAAGTTTTGTTGAGTCTACTCACACATCAATCTTGGACCAACTTAGAAATCAGAGCACATTATAGAAAACTACTCCAAAAATAAGCAAGCAAACAAAACCAAAAAAAGGTGAAGCTTAAAAACAAAACATCTTTTCCTGTAAATGTTACTTTTAACAGCACATGATCTCTAATACAATGACCCGTTTATACTACCTAAGAGGTGAACTTCGGGGTTTTTAATTTTTTAAACAAAAGAATGCTTGAAAGTTCTTAAGGTTTTGTTTAGAGCATCTTGGCTCAAAATTTATCTGACATTTTTAGCTTTTTCTTTTTTCTTTTTAGTCACGCCACAATTTCTAACAAAGTCTCTTATGTTCTGAAGTGAGCGATTTATTAATGCAGGATGTTCTGCCTGTTGACATTGTTGAATTTCAACAAAACTTTCCAGCTTCCCAGTGTCAATGTGTTTCTGAAAATGTTTCAACACCGCTGCAATTTCTGTTGGAGACCAGGGCCGTTTTTGATTTCTCTGAGGATGGTCTTTTTCAGGATAATCTAAAACAAGAGAGACAATTTTACTTTTTAAAATATAAATCATATGTAGGAGTTTGCTATAAAAGTATGCTTGTAATAAATGTTTTACATTCCAGTTCTGTTTATTGTGTTCATTGAAGACAACCCTTTGACGATTTGATTTCTCAATGTGCATTTAGTCACCACATGAATCAAATATGTATCCACTAAAATTATTTTTATCCAATTTTTTTTAATTATTAAATTGATTACCAAGTTGTGATACACTGCATTTATTACACTTAGAAATCATGAAGCTACAACCCTGGCATGTCAAATATAAACTATCCTTCAAAGCTTCATTTTATACTACACTGCAAGCTTTATTGCCTGTTACAGAACAAGGTCATGCTTATCATGATTCATATTCTGTCCTGTCTATTCTGGTGTTAAGCAGTTTATTACTTGATCATAATCAGCAACTAACTTTGTAAGATTGTTTCAGCCTTATTTTTTTTAAAAATGTACAGACCCAACCACTTCTCTGTATGTTTCTTACTGGGCTTTTTAAAGCTCAGGATAATACTCAATTCTTGTAATATGTTATGATTAGCCTTAAAAGAGTATCTCTAAACTGAACCACTAAGTAAAGAACCACCATGAATAGGAAGACAGTCATACCATCTTGGGGTTCTGAGGGTTTTTCAGTTGGTGGTGCAATAATCTCCGTTCCCTTTCCTACAATACATTAGTAATACTCCAGGCCAACAAAATAAAAAATACAAAATTTCAAATCAGTTACTAAATATCCAGTGAAAGGTTAATTGAAATAAGTCATACCAGAAGAGGTCCCAGGTAATTCATCAGGAGACTGAGGTTTTCTGCATCCTGTCAAATTAGAGATACAAAACAAGTTGTCTGCTATATTAGTCTTATCTGCACAGAAACCTAACCTTTAGCCAAAGTTAAAGAACATTATTATATTGTGCATTGTTAACTGTTAAGTTAATTAAACTAAATTATTAACGGGGAGGTGCGGAGAGGGCTGTTAAGGTAGTCATATCTTCTACTGTGCCTGAAGGCTTCTCAGCAGATGGCATAGAGGATGTTCTCCCTAGAATATAGTATAAACACTTCAACAATGCTGTCAAGGAGGGTAAAGAAAAACCTAAAGAAATGGCAAAATCTTCTAGCAATGAGTAATCAAAATTTAAAGAAAAACAAGGTACCTTGTGATGTCTCTTCACCTAAACCATCTGTAATTGGATACGTAAACAGAATACACCTGAATGTCTAATTTTAAAAACATGTAATATTACATCAGGCATGACGACTGATATTCACCACCAGAAGATTCATTAGATTCTTGATTTGTAGAGCATTGAGTATCATTTACAAGTGGGGATGGGTCACAATCAACCTCACTTTGTCCACTTTCAGTGTCAGACAGTTCCAACTCATCTAAAAAAGAAAAATTAAAACCAATTCAGTAACAAATAAAAACACTAATCCAAATAAGTACATAGAATTTTGAAAAGTACCTTCAATTTCAATCTCCTCCAGCGTTTTGCCTTGCAGATTTGCCAAGGTCCCCCTTTCCATTGCCAGAAGCAATTTAGAAATTTTTGCGAGCTGAGTCGTAGCCTCTGGTAGCCTGTAATACTCTCTGTGAACACGTATATCATGTCCCAGAAAGTTTGCAACTTGGTCCAGTTCGTGATTTCTTAGGTTTAACACTTGGGACAATGTTGCAACATGCTTGCGAAGTTGTGTTGATCTTAAAAGTTCAGGGCTTTGGGCACCACTGTCATTTGCATAAACCCTAAGACAGTCTTGTCCTCTGTAAGGGGTTAGGCAGTTGGGTATAGCAAAAAGAAAGGTGTTTTTGTCTGGCACTCCACACTCCCTTCTTTTGCTAATGAGCTGGGTGATGGCTTCAACCATGTCTGGTGATAAAAGTACAGCAACTTTTCGTCCCCTTTCCCCCTTTATTTCGACCCTACTGAAATGGGCACAAAGTTGTCGTTCAAACTCTGTAAGACCAACTGCAACATCTTTATGCAAGGGAGTGGTGTCCCTCTCTAGAAAGGCAGACAGCTGCATTTTAGAAACCTCTCCACCTCGTCTTCGGTTGAACAAAATGATTTTTGCCAATGTAGTTCTGCACAGTTCCCTATAGGCTGGTGGTGATGGATCACTTTTCAAAGTCTCAGATTCATCATCTTTCATCACTGTTAGTAGCTTAAAAACACCTTGGGATATTTGTTGACATAGTCCAGAATCCACCATTAAGGCCAAGCTCAAAACCTTTTTTGGTCCTGTCTCTTCAGTTGTTCTTGGTTTGGATGTACATTTACGAGCATGCCGCCAAAGGTGATTCCGAAGGAACAATCCCTGGCAAAACATGCAGTGAACATACTGGTTTATGTTATACTTCAGCTTGGGTTTACGTTTGATTTTTAGCAGTCCACTGCCACTTTTGTAAACCTCTTTATTGTGAGTAGAGTTTCCCTTATTTCGCAACTGTCCGAGTATTTTTTTTCGCAGTTTTGAGGCTTTTGGTTGTGCCAAAGCTTGAGCGACTTCAGCATTTGTCTTCTCATGGACTTTTAAGTGTCGAGCAATCTTAGACTGGGGCTTGCCACAAACAAAGCAGTAGTTTTTTTTTATCTCTTGATGATGATATGCTTGTAGACTGGATGCTTTCAACAATTTCAGATCTGATGAGTGGCTTCACAGATCTCCCTTCAGTTTGAACATCAAGAGTTTTTTTATTTTCAGAAGACCTTTTCATCTGTTCCTGAACAACCTTTTTGGCACTGTCTTCACTTTCAGAAATAAGACCTTCAGCCAAGTCATTCTCTGCACCATCACTCTTTTGACAGTCTAGCAAAGGTCCAGTGAAACAATGATCAAAAACAGTCTTTTTGAAATAAGTGGAATCATCTATTGAGAGTTCCGCTGAACTATCTGAGTAACTGGCAGAGTCAGGTATGTATTCTTTGTCTGAAACATCAGCTGAAGATGATTCGTTAGAAACCTTAAAAAGAAAGAAATTGTTCAAGTATTGCTTTTTAAAAAGTACCAAAAGGAGAACTAAAGACACCTACCCATGAAGATGGTGAAAAATCAATCCTGTCGATCTTTTCATAGCAGATGTTGTGCCATATTGAAGAACAGTCTGAAAAAAGTTAAGGGTAAAGTTAAGGTTTTTATGGTCATATTTATTAAACAGTAAGTTCTTTGTATAAGCAGTCATAATTTAGATATATTCACAAGTAGTAGAAATAACATCTATGATTCCAGTAGATAAAACTAATCATAAACATGACATTTTTGTTCATCCATTACATCTGAATAACAAGATCTATACATGTTAAAATTTAAGAGTCATTTACAAATCCAATCCTAATCCACTTGAATATACTAAAGGAGTAATAACAACACATGGAAAACTCACCTTTACATTTCAGACCATTCCACTTGAGGGGAGCAAAAGGTCCAAAGCAATGTGTGCATTTTTCAATGCTTGAAAATGTTGAGGGCAGTACAACATGGTTGCATTTCTGTAGGAAAAATATTGCAACATTAAAAAAGTTAGAGCGTAATTCTGATGTGAAGGGTTTTTAATTTCAGAAAATGAATATTGAGGGATGCCTTTCAATTTGTAAAAAAAATCACTGAAAGCATTCAGTGATAATTTTGTAGGCAATTTCTAGGCATGTGAGAACACAAACTATGCAGTTCTGGGACTCTTGTTCCCTAACTTTGGTAACATTGTGTAAAAATCTATGATTAAGCCAGACAAATTGCAAAGAAAAGGTGGAGAAAAAATTTAAAGCAGGCTGCCAAAAACATTACACCGCGGGATATCGACACACAAAGCCCTCATAATGCTGTCCCCTGAAAGGAACAAGCATTGCTGGGACTGTGTCTACTCTCCCAAAAACACATGTCCACTAAGATGCCTGTCAGACAAATTAGAAAGATTTCCAAGTCGGACAGCTGTTCACCTGTGGTTCAAGAGACAAGGATACTGATCCCATCGGTTCTTCATCTGCAGTTTTATCAGGATGAGCAGAAACCTGAGGAGATAACCACAAACGAGTCATTAAGATTCATTTAATATTGACTTCAAGTTAGAACACTATAGAGTAACACTGTATAAAGAGCTATGGTAAGGCTAGGCAAGTTGTTTGGCAATAGTATTTAAAACAAAGTCCCAATGATTGCCAGCAATATTACTCTTCGGGTCATCTACACACAGTCCTCATAATGCTGTCCCCTGACAGCAACAAGCATTGCTAGGACTGTGTCTACGCTCTCAAAAACCCATGACCACTAAAATATCTGTCAGACAAATTACAAAGATTTAAAAGTCAGATAGCTGTTCACCTCGGTTTCAGGAAGCGAGGATACTGATCCCATCAGTTCTTCATCTACAGTTTTATCAGGATGAGCAGAAACCTGTGGAGATGACCACAAATGAGTCATTAAGATTAATTTAATATTGACTTCAAGTTAGAACACTATAGAGTAACACTGTATAAACAACTATGGTAAAGCTAGGCAAGTTGTTTGGCAATAGTATTTAAAACAAAGTCCCAATTATTGCCAACAATATTACTCTTCAGGTCATCTACACAGTCCTCATAATGCTGTCTCCTGACAGGAACAAGCATTGCTGGGACTGTGTCTACTCTCCCAAAAACACATGTCCACTAAGATACCTGTCAGACAAATTAGAAAGATTTAAAAGTCAGATAGCTGTTCACCTCAGTCTCAGGAAGCGAGGATACTGAACCCATCAGTTCTTCATCTACAGTTTTATCAGGATGAGCAGAAACCTGAGGAAATGACCACAAACGAGTCATTAAGATTCATTTAATATTGACTTCAAGTTAGAACACTATAGAGTAACACTGTATAAACAACTATGGTAAAGCTAGGCAAGTTGTTTGGCAATAGTATTTAAAACAAAGTCCCAATGATTGCCAGCAATATTTCTCTCCGGGTCATCTACACACAGTCCTCATAATGCTGTCCCTTGACAGGAAAAACATTGCTAGGACTGTGTCTACGCTCTCAAAAATCCATGACCACTAAAATATCTGTCAGAAAAATTACAAAGATTTCCATGTCAGATAGCTGTTCACCTGGGTTTCTGGAAGCGAGGATACTGATCCCATCTGTTCTTCATCTACAGTTTTGTCAGGTTGAGCAGAACACTGTGGAGAAGACAACAAACGAGTCATTAAGATTCATAAATATTAACTTCAAGATACAGTCACACTGTATACAGAGCCTAAGACAATGCTAGGTAAGTCAATTGGCTAAAGTATTTTAAGCAAAGTCCTAGTGATAGAAAACAAAATTACTCTTTGGGTTATCTATACACAGTTTGGGTTATCTATGCACAGTCTTAGGAATGCTGTGCCTCGAAAGGAATAACCATTGCTGGTACTGTGTCGAGCAGACACCTTACACAAAGTGTACTTTAGGTTACACATTGTGTAAGGTGTAACCTAATGATGTAAGGTAGAGGTGTGCCGATCGATCGGTCACCGATCATAATTGGGCCGATTTCCGTGAAATCGGTGATGATCGTGATCGGCGATCATTGTCTCTTTTACCGATCACCTGCTTCTCATTTCGCAGCCTGCTTGTGCAGCTGGTCTCCTCTTTCCTTCACTCTGCACAAACGCGCAGCAACAAATCCTAAGCCATGTGGAACTATAACGCACTGAGTGAATGGGGAAGTTTGCGTGTTGCGGCGGAAAATTGAGGCACGTCAAAATGTATCAACACAACGAAGCTAATACAACATAGAAACAATGCCATACTCGACGGAGTTTGACTACATCGAGGCTCACTGCAGTAAAAAAGACATATGGAGGATCAGACAGCAGGTAAAGCAGCGCACAGCTACAAACACTCATCCGGATTAGCATGACGGTCAGAAAGCTAAACAAATAACCCGCAAAATGATTTAAGTTTTCGAGCTGCGATGTAAGACGCTGGTTCTGCTCTCGCTGTTGAACTACTACGCTACAGGCAGTAATATTTGACAGACGAAGCGCGGCTTCTGCTCCACCTGGTAGTGACTCTCACACCGAACCTCTGCTTAAAGCTGCAGCATCTAACTTAAAATACATTTTACATACGTATTAAAACTTTCGCTGTCCTAACATGAGACAGATAATCTCTAAAAGAATAATCGATCTCCTCCCTGTTCTGCATATTTACTCCGCTAAGTCAGAAACAGCCAATCAGAGCTAGCAGTAATCAGCTAGCCGCCATGCTAACAAGAAGTTTTTGTTCAGTAACTCTGGATTGTTTATTGTAATGGATCCTGTATTTGCCTTTGAATGTTAAGTTTTATACTTGAACTTTTTGGCAATGTTGAGAGGTTTTATTTTGGCTCTCTGCATTATTTAGCCTCTTCAGAGCCTTCATATGTTTTCAGTCTGTTAAAGATAGTATTACTGATAGCAGTACAATTTGCACAATGCCTGTTTTTTTTAGTTTTTCTCTTGGAAAAAGTTATTAAAAACAAGTTTTTGTCTAAATTAAGGTGAATTCATGGTTCCTTTTTCCACATAATGTAACCAGTAGTGTTTATGATGAAAAATAAATAAATAATAATGTGATCGGGATCGTGATCAGTATCGGTGGATCGGCCCTCATGGGTGATTGGGATCGGGATCGGTAGGAAAAAACCTGGCACACCTCTAGTGTAAGGTGTAAGGTGTAACCTAACTGTAGGTTATGGTGTACTTACCGTACACCGCAATCAGACAGTGTAATATGTTAAATTTTGGTAAAAATTTATTGTATTTTTTACTACTAATAGATGGTATTGACTGCGTTTAGAAATTCTAGTTATTTACCTTCACTCTCCATGGCCATTCAGCGGTTCCATAGTTGTAGGTAATCTCTTCCCCTGGATTTATGTCCTTAATTGCAAAAAGGCAGAGATGAGGTTTTCCATTCACTGTTATTGTCTTCATTTTGCTGTTAGGGCTCAAATGGTCATCATTAACCAGTCTTCCCAAAGACCCATCCTCTCTCGCTGCATCAACACTGAAACAAGAAGAAACATCTAAATGTCCAAGGATGACAGGATATAAAACAGTGACCATATAATTCTGGGATGATTTCAAGTTTTTAAAAACTAACAACAGAAGGCATTAAATATTTCAAGGATTAAAACTTTATTTTTAAAATTTACATACCACAACTTTTTCCCATTATGACGAAACTCAAACATGAAGACCTTCATGGCATCATGATAGATTTTTACCCGTCTTTCATACTCTTTTCTGTTTATGACATCGCCTCGATATTCCAATAAGAAGGCTCCTGTCTGAAAGTGGCATGTACTAAATACTCCTCGACCTGTTAGACCAGATAAAATGTCAGTTTCAGCCCACAGTGACAAAAATCTCATTTAAAAACTACGGCTTGTCAACTTACCCTTCAAAGAGTTTATATATCGCACATCAAAACCCTCTTTGTCCTGACTCAGACTCACAAAATGAGCTGCGTCATCCTTCGGTTTTATTTTTAATCTCTGTGGCCTCATTGTTGTGTGCATCTAGAGAAAAAAAAGTCTATATTGAACAAGAGAAAATAAAAGTATTATATGCTTTAATAAAGTTTTAAACAGAATTTAAATGGAACAGCAGCCAAACAACCACAATCACCATTTGCAAAATTAAATTATGATTAAACTAGGTACTCCTGCACAATTTGTTCATATATTCTTTCTAAGTCAGAGCAGCAATCAGTAACTTACACTCTTAAGAAGTTATTCCAGTTGTTTACATTGTCTACTGGTATCAGGCCCCACTGCCCTTCAGATTTTGTTCCACCAAAACCAAATCAAATCATTGTATTACATCCTCAATATACTACTGTTTCAGCACAGCTGATGTCATTCACTCAGATCAGCTGTTCCACAAAAAGGAAATGCTTAAGACAGTGTTCTCAAACTGCATTCCTCAATGGCCAAAGTCCTGTAACTTTTAGATGTGCAAGTTGTCCTATATTCTTAGATTACATGGTGAAATGTCCTCACTAGCATGTAATCAACCTACAGGTGCTGGTCATAAAATTAGAATATTGTGATAAAGTTCATTATTTTCCATAATGGCATGATAAAAATTAAATTGTCATATATTTTAGATTCATTGCACACCAACTGAAATATTTCAGGTCTTTTATTGTTTTAATTTTGATGATTTTGGCAAACAGCTCATGAAAACCCAAAATCCCTGTCTCAAAAAATTAGAATATTATGAAAAGGTTCTCTGAACGAGCAATAAAAATAATCATCTGAATCAACAAAGTAACTCTAAACACCTGAAAAAGATTCCTGAGGCCTTTAAAAACTCCCAGCCTGGTTCATTACTCAAAACCACAATCATGTGGTTTTGAGTAACCACATGATTGTGGTTACTCAAACCACAATCATGTGGTCATGACAGCAATCTGTCTGACCTGACAGATTGCTGTCAGGTCAGACAGCAATCTGTCTGACCTGACAGATTGCTGTCAGGTCAGCAATCTGACCTGACAGCAGTCAGGTCAGATTGCTGACCTGACTGCTGTCCAGAAGGCCATCACTGACATCCTCAAGCAAGAGGGTGAGAAACAGAAAGAAATTTCTGAATGAATCGGCTGTTTGCAGAGTGTTATATCAAGGCACCTCAGTGGGAAGTCAGTAGGAAGGAAAAAGTGTGGCAGAAAACGCTACACAACGAGAAGAGATGACCGGACCCTGAGGAAGATTGTGGAGAAGGGCCGATTCCAGACCTTGGGGGAAGCAGTGGACTGAGTCTGGAGTAGAAACATCCAGAGCCACTGTGCACAGGCGTGTGCAGGAAATGGGCTACAGGTGCCGCATTCCCCAGGTCAAAGGTCAAGCCACTTTTGAACCAGAAACAGCGGCAGAAGCGCCTGACCTGGGCTACAGAGAAGCAGCACTTTGGACCACTGTTGTTCAGTGGTCCAAAGTACTTTTTTCGGATGAAAGCAAACTTTGCATGTCATTCGGAAATCAAAGTGCCAGACTCTGGAGGAAGACTGGGGAGAAGGAAATGCTAAAATGCCAGAAGTCCAGTGTCAAGTACCCACAGTCAGTGATGGTCTGGGTGCCATGTCAGCTGCTGGTGTTGGTCCACTGGGTTTTATCAAGGGCAGGATCAATGCAGCAGCTATCAGAAGATTTTGGAGCACTTCATGCTTCCATCTGCTGAAAAGTTTTATGGAGATGAAAATTTAATTTGGTCTGGAATCGGCCCTTCTCCACAATCTTCCTCAGGGTCCGGTCACCTCTTCTCGTTGTGTAGCGTTTTCTGCCACACTTTTTCCTTCCTACTGACTTCCCACTGAGGTGCCTTGATATAACACTCTGCAAACAGCCGATTCGTTCAGAAATTTCTTTCTGTTTCTCACCCTCTTGCTTGAGGATGTCAGTGATGGCCTTCTGGACAGCAGTCAGGTCAGCAGTCTGACCCATGATTGTGGTTTTGAGTAACGAACCAGGCTGGGAGTTTTTAAAGGCCTCAGGAATCTTTTTCAGGTGTTTAGAGTTACTTTGTTGATTCAGATGATTATTTTTATTGCTCGTTCAGAGAACCTTTTCATAATATTCTAATTTTTTGAGACAGGGATTTTGGGTTTTCATGAGCTGTTTGCCAAAATCATCAAAATTAAAACAATAAAAGACCTGAAATATTTCAGTTGGTGTGCAATGAATCTAAAATATATGACAATTTAATTTTTATCATGCCATTATGGAAAATAATGAACTTTATCACAATATTCTAATTTTATGACCAGCACCTGTATACTGTGCTTATATTGGAGACAGGTATGCTGAAAAAAGAGATATCTAAAAATTGCAGGAAAATATAGAGGACAGTCGGTCCTTAGTACCACGTTTGACAATAAGCATAACAAAACTTCTCTTTGATTTAATAAAAAAGGGACTGAATAGGGAACAATTCCACACTATTCAATGTCTGATTTTCCTTCCTGAATAAATGCACTTATTCATTGCTCTCTTTTTTTTACTGCATTGTGTTCTTATCACAATCATGGAAATTAACACAGGACTGCACTTCTCTTAACCTCAGTTGCAGATGATGTTTCATATTTTCATATTTGTTTAACTTAGCCAACAATAACATCTACAAAATATTTAGAAAGCACTAGTTAAGAAGGGAAACATAAAAAAAAGTTTAAATCACACCATGTGAAACTATTGAATGATCTGGGTATTTAAACTTTGTTATGAAAAAAACTTCTGGTAATATTTATTTATTTATTTATTTTTACATTAACTGCACCATAAATTACAAAAAAGAGATATGGATTATTAGCTATGCACTGTGAATTACTGTGTTCTATAATGAAACTATTCTTGAACATTTATAAAATGAAAATGTTTAACAGTAGATAAGGTTAGCTGCACATGCTAACATCATAACTGAAGTGAGCAGTCATTAGCCCATGTTGCCATTTTTGTTTCTACTTGATATCAAGTCAATTTTAACACAAATGTAACATTCTAATTCATGTTTTTAAATGGTCATTCTATTTAACACATGGAGTGTTTAAACCTTGTTCTAAGTGGTCACCTGTTCTCAACACAAGCTAGCTCTTGCTCATTAGCGGTGCCTTAATTAGGAAGTGCTGCATGAAAATATATGTCGGTCATATTGCTTATATCAGTAAAACTTTGCCAACCTTGCTTATGTTCAAATCACTTTAACAAAGACTTACCTACATACTTCTCCACATCCGTCTGAGTTGCAGTGCAGTATAATTGTACATTTCTTGCAGAGAGCGCAACGTCAGTCTTGGGAGGAAAAAGACAGGTGGGGAGGGGTTATGGCTCCACCCCTTTTCCTCTCTCCAATTTGGTGTTCTTTGATGAACAAATCATTCACTAGGTTTTGTGATAGATTAATTATGTATCCACTACCTGGGACCTTCATGATAGTGATTTCCAAAATCATTATAGGTGTCATTTCCATAGTGACCAAAGTTATATAGTATGTGCAATTGTGTATATCGGGGATATTCAATTCATGGTATCTTAGCAATATTTCATGATGCCAAGGTCTGAAGAAAAATGATATATATATTGATTACTTAAAACTTAGTAGCTAGGTAGTTGTTTCAGCATCTGCATGCCTTGATTTGCTTTTCAAATTAAATGAATTCAGTCTTATTCAAGTACTTTTTGACAATATTTACTGTCATGAAACAGGGAGCTGGACATGTATGTTTGATTTCTGATGTTTGATGTTCTCTCATTCACTTAGTAAAAGTAGGATGTCAAGGCAGAAGAAGAACCTAAGTAAAACAAGAAAACTGCATGTTCACAAGTGACTGACCTCAGAAAAAAACAAAATTAAGAAAGCTTGATTTATATTTTTTGTTTACCATCTGGACTTAAACTATTTAAAAATGAACAGATTTAATAATTCAACATTTTTATACTTGTATCTATTACTTTTGCTTTCAGTGACAGAAGTGAGCACTTGCTTGTCATGCCATAATTTTAACCTGTGCTTGAATGATGTCAGAACCAGTCTCATGCATGTGTGGATGTGCTCATTGGTTAGCCAGGAACAATATTTGGTTTCTATAATATTCATTGTAGAGAAAGCTGGCGCACGGTTGTGTGGCTGAGCCAAACATAATTAAGATTTGCATGTCTACTTACCTCAGAGCTGGGAAAGCTTTGAGGACAGTAGCCTTTTGGAGCCAGGGGATCAGTCCTTACAGACTGTTCCTTCAGGGATAAATCTGCTTAGACCAGTGTTTCTCAACCCCAGTCCTCACGCCCCCCTGCTCTGCATGTTTTAGATGTGCCTCTATTCCAGAACAGCTGATTCAAATGATTGTGAGACCATCAAGTACCATCAAGAAGCCTGTTAATCACCCAGAGATACAATCCAGGTGTGTGGCAGAAAGGAAATAACTAAAACATGCAGGTCAGGGGTGGGGGGGTGGTGAGGAACAGGGTTGAGGAACACTGGCTTATACTGTAAAAGCTGCATCAGTAAATCAGACAGTGTACAACAAGATTTTAGGTTGTCATTTTTGTTTTGGGTCCACATGAGACATAATTTTAGTCTAGATGCAGACCAGGGTCCACCTATTAGTGACCTGTGGTGTATATCTTGATCTCATTGGGTCTTTATTCAATTAAATTCAAAAGTAGTTTGCTTATTCAAAATGGAAATTAAATGTTGATATAACTAATTAAGGAGTTATGATAGATTGTGGCCAAGAAAGATCTCCTGTAGCAGTCCGCTTTACAACCAATCTGTAGAAACATCTGGCTGAAGAGACTCAGATTTGAAATAAAACGATGGTCAGCATTGTCTAAAGCTTTTTTTGATTTCATGCAAAATCCCTCTGTGGATCATCATCTTCAGAATTTTGACAGTCATCCCCAGAACAGAACCAGCCTTCTTTATCAAATTGTTAAGCTTTTTAAGTCCCTGGCTCTGATGCTGCTCTCCCAACAGATGACAGCAGAGGAGACGGTGCTCTCAACAACAGACTTATAAAAGATATGCAGGATCTTGCTGCAAACCTTAAAGGATTTTAGCTTCCTCAAGAAATACTGTCTGCTCTGTCCTTTCTTGTAGACGGTTTCACTGTTGAGTTTCAAGTCTAGTCTGTTATCTAGCTGAACACCAAGATATTTATTTTCCTTAACCACCTCCATTTCTTCTCCCATGATGGAAATGGGGCTTGATCTAACACTGTTTCTCTGGAAATCAACAATAATCTCCTTTGTTCTGTTTACATTCAAGATGAGATAATTGTCCCCACACAATGCCACAAAGCAGTCCACCAGCTCTCTGTACTCAGCCTCTTGTCCATCTCTGATGCATCCCACAACTGCAGAGTCATCCGAGTATTTTCATAGGTGACAGAAGTCAGACTTATCCTGAAAGCATGACGTGTACAGAGTGAAAAGGAATGGTGAGAGTACAGTGCCTTGTGGAGCTCCTGTGTTGCTGACCACCTGGTTAGACACACAGTCCTTCAGTCTCACAAACTGTGGTCTGTTGTGAGGTAGTCATAGATCCAGTTGACTGTTGAGGCCTCCATCTGTGTCTTCTGAAGTTTCTCACAGAGGAGATCAGGCTGAATTGTGCTAAATGCACTGGAGAAATCAAAGAACATGATCCTCTAAGTGCTGCCTGCTTTGTCCAGATGACAGTGGGTTTGATGAAGCAGGTATATGATGGCACCATCAATTCCTACTCCATGGCAATAAGCAAACTGCAGGGGGTCCTGATATGTGCTTGTCAGCTTATTCAGGTGGGCCAACAGGAGTCTTTCCATGATCTTCATGCTATGGGATATCAGGGCAACAGGTCTATAGTCATTGATGACTGACGATGAGCACAGAAGTCCAACAACAGAACACCTCTCAGGTTCAGATCAGGAGATCCATTTCTTCCTGCCGTGCCCCTCCAGGTCTCATTGTTATTGCCCATGTGAACATTGAAGTCTCCAAGCAGAACAAGGGAGTCCTCAAGAGGTGCACTCTCCATTAATATTCAAAGGACTCCAAAAAGGGTGGGTAATCTGAACTGCTCTTTGGTGCACATGCACAAACCATCAGGACCCATCCCCCCACTTCTAAGCAGAGGGAGGCTACCCTCTCACTCACCAGGATGAACCTCAATGTGTAAGCACCGAGATGGGGGGCAACAAGTTTGTCACTCCGGCCAAACACCTGTCACTGGGGGCAACTCCAGAGAGAAAGAGTGTCCAACCCCTTCTAAAGGAGACTTGTTCCAGAACCCGAGCCATGGGTCAAGGTGAAACAGACTTTCTAGATGGAACCTCTCAACCTTGCACACCTGCTTAGGCTTCTTCCCCACCAGAGAGGTGACATTTCGCATCCCAAGAGCCAGCTTCTGTAGCCAGGGGTCAGATTCTCGGTTCTCCTCTCTCAAAAGAGGAACATTGGAGTAACCATAGGGTACTTGGTTACCTTCCTGACTAAGGCCCTTCTGTCCTGATCACTCAATTTAGACATCCAACTAGCTCTATAGAGAGTCCTAGTTGTTCCAAACTGATTCCATTTATGAATGAAGGAGGCCACTGAACTCATTGGGGACTTCAAAGCAGCAGAATGTTTTATATCTTTCCCCGGATTTTTGCTTCAAAACAATGCTGTCTCTGAGGTCTACAGATAATGTATTTGATTCCAAGCTTGGTGTTTGCATACTGATATCCATTGTCCATTTTGGGACTTTATAAAGACAGGTGTGTGCCTTTCCAGATCTAATCAAATCGACAGAATTCATTACAGATGGAATCTATTTAAGTTGTAGAACTTAATCTCTGCAATCATTAGTGAAAATAGCTCTATTTTGAGCTTCATGATAAAGGCTGTGAATACTTATGTATGTAAATGTAATTTCTTAGTAATTCTGTTTTTAGTTAGTTTGCAAAAATCACACACTTTTTCACACATCGTATCATAATAGGACATTTGTGTTATGAATCTTGAGGAAAGGGATTAATACAATTTGGAAAAATGTTATAACATAGCCAAACATGGAAAAAGTGAAGCGTTGTGAATACTTTCCAGATTCAGTGTATTTATGGATAAAAAGGTGTTGTCCAGGGATGTTCACATAACCTCTTACAAGTCTAAGTCTCTTTTTAGTAAAATTAACATTTTCTCATTAAATCTGCAACATCTAGTGAGTTACTTCACTGTAGGTTAAGATTTAGTTGGGTAAAGTTTGTCCCTATACCTAAACTATTACATTTGCATGTGATAATTAACTTTCAATCTCCCAATATTTATTAACATCTATCTTTTCATCATTCAAAATTTAATTTACAATCCAAAAATATGCTATAGCCAGTGAAATTTTTAGACTCAATATTATCAATCCTCTTACATCCTTCAGTATACTATAAAACCATAGATTAAAGATTAACTTTGTTGAAATGAATCACTCAACAGCCAGTTACAGATTTAGTACATCTAAAATAATCAGTATTTTAATTTAGCCAGATTTGCATTCAATAAAGTAGCATATTTTAAGAGAATTGTTATTTAACACACATTTTCCTGACAAAAACCTTCATTACAGGGACCCGCGTATGCTGGCCAATCAGCGTTTCTAAAAAATACACGTGTGAATTATTCATGAGCAAGTGCAGTACCTAAAGTTACCACCGGGGGCGCTATATCGATACACAGGTTATACACAAATGTCTTGTAAAGGTGAATTATGGGGACTTTGCCTGATTTTTGGAATTTAACCCTTTGACATCCATTCAAACCACCTCCAATCATTTTTACGTTGCAAGAATTATGAGGACATCGGCACTGTCCCCATAATTCAAAATGTCCCGTTAGTGTTGCGTGTATACAGGCGAAATGTCCTGTTAATTCACCTGCACAAACGCACACACACGCACACACACACACACACACACACCCTCCTCATCCCCTCCCAGCCTGTTTAACTTGGTACCATTTTTGTTTTAGGTATTTTTTTGTTTGGTTGTTTTTTTTTTTGTTTGTTTGTTTTTATTCATTATTATTATTATTTTGCAAATGTAGCAAAAAATTTTTATTTGCACTGGGAAGTACACCAGCAGTTCTTAAAGAAGGAACCTCATGGTATACAGTGGCTTACAAAAGTATTCAACTTGAACTTTTCCATATTTCATCACATTACCACAAACATGCATATAATTGGAATTTTATATGAAAGAGCAACAAAGTGGTATACAATCGTGAAGTAGAAAGTAAAATGTACATAATTCAAAACATTTTTTACTAATAAAAACCTGCAAAGTGTGGTGTGCAAAAGTATTGAGCTGCCTTTTCTCTGAGTGCAACTAATTCCCTTCAGAAGTTGCCTGATGACTGTGTGTGATCAATGTCAGTAGAAACCCAGCTGCTCTGTGATGCCTTAGAGAATATTGGAGAGCAAACAGCATCACAAAGTCCAAGGAGCACAGCAGACGGGTCAGGGAGGAGCTGTGGAGAAGTTTAAAACAGGCTGAGGCTAGAAAAAGATTGCCCAATCTTTGAACATGTCACTGTCCAATCTATCATCTGGAAATGGAAAGAATATAGTACAACTCTACACCTACCACGACAAAACCACCCACCTGAACTTCCACCTGAACAAGGAGAGCTCTGATCAGAGATGCAGCCAAAAGGCCCGTGTTGATCCACAGCTCAGAGGGGGAATCTGACCACAACTATTAGTCATCACTACAGAAATATGGTCTTTATGGAAGAATCGCAAGAAGAAAGCTAACATTAAAGGAAAACCATACACAGTCCTGTTTGCAGTTTACCAGCAAACATGTGAAAGAAGGAGCTTTGGTCAGTCCAGAACAAAATTAAACCTTTTGGCCAAAATGCAAAACGCTATGTGTGGCAGAGAACTAACACTTCACTCTGAACACACCATCACTATTGTCACATATGGGGGTAGCAGCATCATGCTCTGGGGATGCTTCTCTTCAACAGGGACAGGGAAGATGGTCAGAGTTGATGTGAAGATGGATGGAACCAAATACAGGAAGATCGAACTTCTAATGACATAAAGGCCGATATCTCTATTTTGTCTTAAATATTTGATTGTGGATATAATTGCATTTATTTATGTATACAATAACTCAGAGAGGTCTAGTTAACTAGCAGGCTGGTAATTTACTGGTCCTGTTTATTTCAATACAGACCCTTTTTAGGGTTTAAGGATGGTGAGCTTCTGACCTCTGGCTGGGGGCCAGGAGAACCTGAAAGTCACTCCATATTGTTCTGGTAGGAGGCTGATGATCTACACTTATTTCTCCCTCCATCTCCCCATACAGACACACATCCCATTATTCATCTCTTCTACATTGGCAACAAACTGCACTAGGACATTTTCACCTCAAATATCTGGACATATAGAATCATGGACCTTTCAAATGTGCATCAGTTGGACAGTGTGCTGACCGGTGGGGAAATTTAGGACTTCTGTTACATAGTTGAAAACATTGTGCACATTCATATGGAAGATTTGTTGCAGTACTGTATATATAATTTCCATTTATTTTTTAGGTTCTGTATGTTTTGTGTTTTTGTTGTCTTCACTTACTTTTTTCTTCTTTAAAATAGATGGTATTGTTACTCTTTTGTATTGCTTTTATTGATTACTGACATGAGCTGAACATCAGTCTGTGACTTTAAGGTCATGCTGCAGTAGGACAACGATCCAAAGCAGAGTGGCACTTTTATCTCAGAATACTTCAAATAGTTGTGCAGTGCTCTGGTCCTATTTCACACTTAAATCTGAGGGCTCATATGACTGTGTGACTGTGGCATGCCACAAGCAAATACAGCCATGAAGGACTCAACTACATACAGGGAACAGAGAGACTGCTAGAGAAACTCTGAATCCCAGAATGCTCTACAGAAGGAAACTTTTAGCAATAATAATTTCACTTCAAAACAATACAAAATAGCTCTTTATGACTTTCATGTGTTCAACATTTTGCTTATTTTATTTGATTCAGTGACCCTTCATTCACTCTGTAAGTCTTTGTGCACAATTAAAATATTTTGATGATGAGCAGTTTTTTGTTTGGATAGTTTTTCACATTATAATTTAAAAGTGACCACCATCAGACACTAGTGTGAAAAGGCTGCCCCCCAAGTGAGCCATGCATGCAGTATGAACAATCTGGGTGTGCAATATGGACTTAAAATTTGATCCCGATATTTAGTGGTGTTTATTGTAATAACGATGAAGTGATGATGAAAAGTATTTATAACTTTGATTCTTTATCTTAATGGTTGTGGTTGCATGTCACAGCCTCCAGCCTCACAAACACAAATACGGCTCTTAAAAAATTAATAGGATTCATTAGGAAATCAGTTGGATAAAAAAGTCTGATTCTTAATGGAGCCAACAGTAGAGAATGTCTTAAAAACAATGATAAATGACCATAGTTGCTGATGTGCAATCAGTTGACTCAATGGGAACCGCTTGATCAACAGCAGTTCCATTACTGTCACACTTTAGTAGATGGAAGACATCAGTTATTTACATTATTTGATTTAAGAACAAATATGAAAGTGGCTTGGGTCTTATTTAGAAAATATGGGTTTGTGCTGTTCATACTATCATGAATCAGATATGGGTCACATATGGGCTAAATTGTAACTAAATTGCACCAGTTTTGGCAAAAATTTGATGGGAGCCTTAATTTCCTTCTGCATCCCAGTAACTCCTCCAGTTATATTTACTTCTAGTTTTCTTTCATTTTTTAAACCCACTACTTCGGATCTCTCTTTCAAAACTTATTTCTGGTTTTCTTCTCTGCCACTTTTTGCACATTTGGACTTTAGGTCTGTCATTAAAGTTTCTTTCATCAGTCCGCCTGCCTCCAGCCTGTATTTGGGTCCCTCATCTCCATGACATTATCTCACAACTAAAGCAGATTTGAGAATATATATATTTGATCATCTCGCAAGCTGAAGTTAAAATTTGACAATGCATATTGTATAATTAGCTATATTAATTATGCAATTGAATCGTTAAAATATTGACTGTGGCAAATTAAATTTTTGATATAAAGCCTCAAGGCTGCTAACTAAATATATCAATCTATTTTGGCACATTTAGGGGAAAACACAAGGGGATGCTGGCCTGCAAGGGGCAGCTAATGTGTTTCAGCAAAATGACAGATAAACCATGTCAGATTAGAAACGGCGCTCTGTCATGGAGGCTGTCGGTGGAGACGTAGCAGACAGACAGATAAGTGGACACACAGCATATGGAGAAAAATGTTAAGTGTGACTTTAGTGTCACAGTTATGTTTGATGAAGTTGCTGCCATGTTCCAGTCTCGATGACTAATGCATCGTCCATATGAACCAATTTTAGATGGCCTGGAGGCAAGATGGATAAGGAACTGATTTTTAGAGATGATTGGCATTTTTCAGTAAGCTAATCAGTAATAATAATCAATTTATTCAAACTTTGGCCAAAAAAAAAAAAAAAAAAAACACTGGTCAGAGTTGGCTCATCACCTTATGCTCTATATTCACATGCAGCTGTTGCCAATCTGACCATTAGTAGCCAACCTTACATCTCAAAATCAAAATCCATTAATCAAAACCCTGCATGCAGATAATTAGGGGCAATCTGATACTAACACTGGCGCCTCCTTCCCCTTTGCGCACAGCAGTCACAGTTAATTGATGAAATTAATTGATCAAATGAATCAGCAATGGAAGGAGACCATTCATCAATCTCGCAAAGTTAATCTGCAGGGCCTTCTCTTGTCCTCGTGCTGCTCTCTGGATGCATTGATGTCTGTGTTGTTAAATAAGCTCACAGTGATCAATGGTTGGTGTTGTAACCCCGAAGTGTCGCACCTGGGAAGGTCATACTGCACATAACGGATTAGAGATATTCCTGTAAGCCTAAATTAAAAGCAAATGGCCTTTCTTTGATATTGAAAAAATCTTTGCTTTCAGTGTTTCTTTGACAGACTGTGTTTTGCCTTTGAGTTGGATGTGCCCTGAGGTTTTGTGTTCAGAAACATGAATGTAACTGAATTCATTGGAGACTTTGTTCTTAATTTGTCCTGCAGCAGCCGTGGATCAAAGCAAGACGCTTAAGAGGTTTTCTGTAAGGATGTAAGTGATGTTATTAACTCATGTTTAAAGAACATTTGTGTCTACAGTTATTTCTTGAGTGAAGAAATGCTTCGGAGAATACAATTTTCAAATCAATCAATCAAATTTTATTTGCATAGCACATTTCAGCAGCAAGGCATTTCAAAGTGCTTTACAGCACGTGACATTGAATAAACAGTAAGAAAGAAAAAAAGATTGGAATTTGAAAAAAGATCCAGATTTTTAGACAAAATGCCAAGAGATTAATAAATAGATAAAAAGTAAAGATAAAAACATTAAAAACATTGAAGACATCAAAACCCTACTCTAACCCTACTTTAGCCATAAGCAACTCTAAACAAGTTGATTTAAAGGTACTCAGTGTTTCAGCTGTTTTACAGTTTTCTGGAAGTTTGTTCCAAATTTGTGGTGCATAGAAACTGAATGCTGCTTCTCCTCGTTTGGTTCTGGTTCTGGAGATGCAGAGCAGAACCAGAACCAGAAGATCTGAGGGGTCTAGATGGTTGGTACAGCAACAACAGATCTTTAATGTATTGTGGCGCTAAACCGTTCAGTGATTTATAAACTAACAACAGTATTTTAAAGTCTATTCTCTGAGCTACAGGGAGCCAGTGAAGGGACTTTAAAACTGGTGTTATGTGCTCTATCTTCCTGGTTTTAGTGAGAACACGAGCAGCAGCTTCTGGATCAGCTGCAGCTGGAGGATTGATTTGTTAGTCAGACCTGTGAAGACGCTGTTGCAGTAATCAATGCGGCTGAAGATAAATGCATGGATGAGTTTCTCTAGATCTCACTGGGACATCAGTCCTCTAATCCTGGAGATGTTCTTCAGATGATAGAAGGCCGACTTTGTGACTGTCTTAATGTGGCTCTGAAGGTTCAGGTCAGAGTCCATCACTACTCCCAGGTTTCGGGCTGATCGCTGGTTTTAGTTATATAACTGAAGCTGAGCATTGATTCTAGTTCGCTCCTCTTGAGGTCCAAAGATAATAACTTCAGTTTTGTTTCTGTTCAGCTGGAGAAAGTTTTGGCACATCCACACATTTATCTGACTCAAAATTTGACTCTTAACTTTTTAATGCAAAAAAATGTATAAAATGGCATTAAAAACAGTGTGTGTGGGTGGGGTTTTGCACTGCAAAACATTTGAGCCGCACTTAGTGTGTCTACTGTCTTCTACTCTTTATGTCATGATTTGGTTTGAGGGTGGTGAGGTAGAATGCAGGCAGAACCCAGGATGGAAGTGAAAATGTTGGTTTTTAATGACAATCCACAGACAGAACGACGGCACAGGGAAACAGGCTGGTTACACACGATGAGGATCCGACAAGAGACAAAGACAACAGGTGGGACTAAATACACTGGAAGGGTAATCAAAGAAACGAGACACAGCTGGGAACAAACAGGGAAGACAGAGACTCACAGGGGAACAGGCTAATAAACACAGAAAAACCTCAAAACAAATACACAGAAAACAGATCACCACACTTTAAGTCAACAAATTTAGCAAGTTTTAGATTGTGAACCTAAATGTGTGAGTCTATGAAAGGTAAGTTGTGTTAACTTTTGATTATTTTGTCAAACCTCCAATAGTTGAACAAACTATAGTTTTTTGGTTGGCACTTAAAAAACTGAAAGAAGAAACAGACAGGAGTGGGAACTATTTCCCAGTGTGCTTAGCGGCATGTTTTTGACACCATGAGTGAGATGAAAGTGTGTTACATTGACGTAACGCTCATGCGTTTTTAAGGAAAATGTTTATAAAGCAATTGGCTGTTTGCCCAGCTTGACAATAATATATCTGTAGCAGCATAAATGATGCGCTGCCACTTTAAGGCCAATTTCAGCTGCTGCATATAAGCAAGCCTTCACCTGTCATGAGGCTGCTTGCGTCGTGACGTCAACCAAATCTGCTTCCTTTGTTTGCACTGTTCTGGGTAAGCGTGGCTGTTTTATTGTTTGTTGGCTTTAATAATTGCTAGTAATACTAATTGGTTTATCTGCTTAGCCTCCTTTGCTGCACCTCCAATATTTGGACCGATCTGTCCGTTTATTCATTTGCTGACAGTAAGGTAAGGGCTTAGCGTGGCTAAGTAGCGTCTATCCATGTAAACGAAACCTTCACATAGCGTTTTCTTACAGTTGCACTACATCTAGGTGGAATTGGGGATCTGATTATTTGGCAGTGCAGTCATTTATCAGTTCACAGGTAAGCAGCTGCTGCAAGTTATGTTTTTGTTAGCAGTTGTATTAATAATTTGCTCTATTCTTCGTAGCCTTCTGACTCATCAGCATTGCACCTGGAGTGACACTCGCTGCTGTTTTGCCTACTTATAAATTGTTTTAAAATACTAATCTGCACTTTCCTTGGAGATAAAGTGCAACATTGTAGGGCTTTTGTATCTCTGTTTTACTTGTATTGTTTCATTTTCTTGTCTGTCTTTTAGGGACTGAGGCTTCTGTGGTGGCGGTGGTGACCCCTGGTGGCGGTGTCTTGTCTTGTGTGTTTTGTTGGAGCACCTTTTTCTTTCTTTGTTTGCTGTTTTTGTAGTGTCCAGGGTGGTCCCCTTTTTCTGCACTGGATGTTGCCCCTTCCCTCACTACTTCCCCCATCGGTAAGCCTCAGTTTCCTTTGAAATTTAGACATTTTATTATCTTGTCAAATGCATTCACTGTTTTAACCATTCAATTTCAGATTATTAGAAATTAAAGATATATTGAAGTTTAATAAATTTTGTAGAATTTTCTGAATCTTGTCTCCTCATTTCCAGTAGAACTTACCTGTGTCCTTATCATATTTTCCTGGATTTATTCCAGGTGGCGTTGTTGGTCATCGTAACCTTTAATATTTTATATTTGGGTTCATACAAAGAAAATCCACCCCCCAGGTTGCCACAAATCCTTAGCAAAGCTCAGGATATATTTTGATATATTTTGGAATTTTGGTGCATGCAATTTGAAACATGAATATAAATTATTGTAAACTAAAATAGTTATTTTAACTTGATACTGAGTCAAAATGATACAGAAGGGTGTGCTCTTTAACTAG
Organism: Poecilia mexicana; assembly: GCF_051168715.1. Lineage (NCBI taxonomy): Eukaryota > Metazoa > Chordata > Actinopteri > Cyprinodontiformes > Poeciliidae > Poecilia > Poecilia mexicana. The sequence continues at coordinate 936,124 of NW_028263379.1, read as the reverse complement.
GTGAGGACAGTTTTTTCTTGCATATTGTGATATAATTATTTGGTTTAAGGTTAAAACTCAAAATTTAAGATTGAGTGTCTAGAAACTTAAAAAAACAATTTCTAGACATTTGTTTCTTGTTGATAAATCAACTTAATGAACTTTAATTTTTTAATTAAAACCAAAAGAACTTTCTCGTCTTGAATTGCATTTTCAAGGCAGCAGATGGACTTTAATTTTCAAGTTAAACCAGCTTCAAATGTTTTACACTGTCACAAAATTGTGTTTGATTTTGAACAGTTAATACGTTGTGGTTCCAAAAGAGATGGAGATCTCTTCTCCTTGAAGTTCATTCTAACAACCATTTTCACCAAAGAGAGAAAACAATTACCTGGAAAAGTCATCTGTACTGCCGTCATTGGCCAGATGCCTGAGGTGTGTTCGTTATTCTGCAATAGCCAGCCACGCCCTAACCTCTCCACTGACTGACTACTGACCAGTTCTCTGTCTAACAGGTCCGGAAAATCCCTGAAACCTGGGTCTTACCCTATCATAGGTTTACTAGAGAAATTCTGTTTAAACTGGCGGCGGAGAAAACTCGTCTAGCTCTAACTACCTTCAGATCCAGAAGTTACGGCCCTCTTCAGTTGAGAAACAGTCGACAGAGTAGCCCTCACTGCTGCATGGTTCCAACAACCACTCCTGTTAACGGTAGCTTTCCTCCTTAAAATAACGTGGACTTGTTATCGGCTAGATTGGATTTAGTGACTTAGATAAAAGTCCCAGGGCCATTATTTATTACTCGCCAAAGGAAAGTATGAAGCCACCAAATTTCTAGAATCATGCGTGTAGATTTTACTTAAACCAGAAGAACCTTCAATAATCGGTGACTTAATTGAATTCAATGTCCACAACCTCTATTATTATTTTTATTATATATTTTATTAAGCAAGCTTTAGCAGGGATAAATGACAAGCAGATTTAGTAAAAGAAATTATAAAATTGTGACAAGTAATAATCTCAAATCATAAAATTTACCATACCCTATCTTCTTTCTAATCCCTAACCTGTGTCACTAGTTTCACTGAGCGAGGCTTTAGGGGCAGGGCAACTCACACCCGTTGTTAGTCGATCTTGGCAGCAGAAACCTTTAGACGTCCTTGGTCAGAGTCTCTGTCCTGGCGGGGCAAAGTCCTCTTTCGGAAAAGCAGCAAAGCCAATCTGTCCCATTTCTTTTAGACGAACAGAATCTTCATCACTTAGTGACCTTTGTCTTTTCCCCAAGTCTGCTGCAGTTGAATAGGGATCGTAGGGTGGAGGCAGAGGAGACGGTCGGATTCAGGGGCCAGGGCTGGGGCTGACGGATCTTGTCCTTCTTTGCGGCGAGAAGTCTCAACTTTTCCCCTGGTCCCAGGGTGTGGTCCTCTGCTGATCTTTCACCTGCGTCCTCTTGTTGACTCTCCTTCAGCGCCGCGGACTAAGAACAGTTTCTTCCCCAGCTCGCTGGCTTTTAAACCTTTCTGGCCCACAGTTGTGTATGGGAGAGGTTTCATGACTCATCCTTCCCGAGTATCTTATCGGAAAGTACCGTCCTGCCCAAACCTTGTTCCACCCTGAATTTGGTAATACACAACCCTCCCTCTTTTGCGTCTGACTGCTGCAACTCCTTTGCAATACTTCTCTTTTTTCTGTTGGCCATCTGGTAGTTATTACCTTTTTTGGCAATCGTTCTGAGGCCACCGCCCAGCTCAGTGCTAGTGACTTAATTCACTCTGTTCCTTTCCTGTGCTCAACTCTACAGTCTTCTTATAATGTACCATAAAACACAATCAACTCAAAGCATAATCAATTTGTTTTACCATTATCTGAAATCATTGAAAATATATAACAATTAAGTTGTTACTGTTACCGCAGATCATGAATACTGATTATATATTTCAGTCATACATTACAGACATTGTGGTTACAAAACATCAATCATTTCAACTATTACACTATTACACACCTATGTATTTCATTCCAACTATTACACACATATGTATTTCATTCCAACTATTACACACATGTATTTTGTATTTCATTTCTTTAATCATTCTTAAATCAATATACAAGATCATCGTTACTCCCCAGGCCTTTTACCCTGCTTTCTGCGTGTACCTAGAGAGATCTCACAAGTCCATGCCAGTTTTCTTGACAGGTGCTAATGCTATCACTCAGTTGGATCAGCAGTTCTGTCTTTACCAATTAGCTATATCTTTTATGATATTTTACTTTAAAAACATCCTGTCAGTTGTGATTGCCAGAATTTTACCGTAGTATATGTCCAGACTGTATGAGGCATTACGGCATAATATGTTGGTAACCGTCACTTTAACAGAATTGTAAAGTCCGGGTTACACATGGTTTAAAATAATACTACACTATAGAGTTTACACAGATTGGTGCTTCCTGAGGAACGTTACATCTGTCATTACCACCAAATCATCATGACGCATAAGCAGCCAGCAGATTGGAAAAAAAGTCAAGATGTAGAAAGAGAGGGTAGAGATGCAGTGTCGATGTGTGTGTGCGTGCGTGCATTATTAAGGATGGAAACACAAGCACAAAAACTTTTCACAAAAGAAAAGTAGACAGTTCAGCCTCATTAGCAAATCAAGGAACGCATGGCAGATTAACATGGATTCTAACTTAATTATGTGTATAGTGTTAATTATGCATGGCTTCCTGTGTGTCTGCCTCCCAGAGCCTCACTGTGTGTCGGTTAGGTGGGGGGATTGTACTTTCATGAAAATGATGGTGAAAATGACTCCTTAGCAGCGCTTTAAATGCAGTCACTAAGGTGTTTTCACACCTGATAGTCCGGTAGACTCAGTTCGATTAGGGACTAAAGTTGGAACATTTGTTACATTTTCAGAACTGCAGTTCACATCCTCACTGCACTGTCAAACGACCTAAACTAGTTGATAAACCTGTTCCTCCCCCCCCCCCCCCCGTCGCCTGTGGTGGCGCTGCACCAAGAACTACTGAAGGAATTGAGACAAAACCTCTGAAGAGCAGCAGAATTTCCTTCTTCACAAAAAGTAAACAAAAACGGAGCATTGTCAGATTTTAGCGGTTGTAAGATTTCTCTATTGATATACATTACTAGTTTGGACATCCCCTATTAGCCACTAACGCTAACAACGCTCCTGCAGGCAAATTTACTACGCGGTGAGTAATGGTGCCTGCAACAGTCTGCTCATCCTACAGTCTGCTCATCCTGCAGTCTGTTCCAATGATGAGCAAGAATCTGTCGCAAAAATGATCGTAGTGCTCTTATTTCTTACCCAATTCCTATAACTATGGCTTAAATTAAACTTCAGGAAATTGCTGATGGTTTGGTGTATAAAATATGTATTGTCCCTTTGGTTTCTGACAAAATGCAAGAGAGGACTAAGGAAATTTCTCTTTCATATTGGTGAATAATTGCCGCTGTGAAAATTTGTCAAAATGTAACAAACCATGACTCGTATCATATACTTATATATATATATATATATATATATATATATATATATATATATATATATATATATATATATATATGAGACATATATATATGAGACATATGAAATATGTCATCCTATTTGATGAGTGTTATGAATATGTTCAAACAAGGCAATTCAGTTTTTGTCATTTATTAAAGGCTTAAAAATTACAGCAGCTGCAGAGCGCCACAGCAAAGAGGAAATAAGCTGATAAACGGGTAAAACAATTTTAAACCATTTATATTCTACTATTCCTCGCTCTCTGTGTCTGCATGCAGACCCGTTGGCATGACAACCGACAAAACATCTCAGTTAACCTGCAGAGCAGAGAGTAATATATTGACCAGAATGCCCTGCACTGTAGTTAACTTCCTGCTTTTGGAGCTGTCTCCAGTTACTTTCCATCCGTTTCAAAGTTCACTTCAGCTGGACCGAGACCGAAGTTTTTAGGCGGATCAGAGTTCACTTTTTTAGTCTGTTTTGGAATTCAAATTTGCTTTCACACTTACCAAATGAATTGGGTTTTCTAGGCAAATGAATAAGAATCTGATTAAAGACTCTTATTCTGGGCTGGTGTGAATGAACCTTTGAAGTCCCACATCAGCATTTGGCCAGCACAAAGACAATTTGTGCATATATGTGCACAGTTGTGCCCATAAGAGAGTGTGTATGTGTTTATGAACGCAGCTGAGTGTGTGTGTGTGTGTGTGGACAAATGTGTGTGCAGGAACGTGATGCATTAACCTAAAATAGAAAGCAGGTTCTCTCAGGAAGGTTGTCCTCTAATTGACTTAATTCTGTGTGAGGTGCACTTTTTAAACACCTTTTGTTGCCCATTTTATGGTGATTAAACAGGCATTGCTTTTAATTGGCTGCTCTGAGCAAGACCTGCTTTCCTCAGCAGACTAAGGTACACAAGACAAAGAGAACAGCCTGGCAGTTATTCATTTACCTGTCGACGCAGACTATGAATAGGGAATATATTTTAAGGTTTATTAAACATCTTTACCGGGTGTGCAAATAGGTAAGGAGGGGGTTGGATTTTTTTTTTCTGTGATGCCGCAGCACACAGTGACATCTGCATAAAGCATGACGTATACATATGCATATAAATAATATAGCACAGCATTGTAAAAAAAAGAAAAAAAGAAAAAAAAGTTTCTAATTTACTGTAAAATATTGGTAGCTGTGGTTGCCAGAATTTTACTGTGGTAAATATGGCAGTAGCACACAAGACATTACAGTGTAATACATTGTCAAGTGTCATTTTTACAGTTCACAACAATAAACTGCTTATGGAAAATAAAATCCAACAGTCCACATCCAGTATGCAAGTATTTTGCTTACATTTTTTCTATTAGATTACTGAAATGTCTCCCCATGAGCAACAGTCAAAAGCAACGTGCAACTACACATACAGCAATCCAGACTTCTCAAAACTGCTATGTAGTTGCATTTTATTCAAGCTGCAGTACATAACCTTAATAAAAAATATGTTTTCTCCATATTTGTTAAAGCTGTCACCATGTCGTAGCAGTTTGTTATGAGACAGATAATCTGTGAAAACAATCAATCTCCTCCATGTCCTTCCTGAATTACTATTACTGGTTAAAGTAATGCACCGTTCTGACCAAAACAACCAATCAGAACTAGCAGGACGCTCTTAGTGCTGTCAATTAGCCTCATTCACTCATCGCTAAATGTGCTAATGGCGGAGAAACAACATCATTACAAGAAACCATTTATCTGCCGTCATTGGTAGCTATGCTAGCTAAACTGACCATTCACAGTTTGAATCTACACAGCTCTGTGCTATGCTAGCAGCAGCACGGCACAAATCAAGGGGGAGGAAGGATGAGCAGCACCACATTAGATTGTGATTGACAGCAATAAAACTCTCCTGCCACTGACTGGTTGTTTCTGGCACTGGGAGAAGGCAGATTACCTCTCATACCATACTGTCACAACATGATGACAGTTTTAAAAAAATTATGTGGAAAAAAAAATATTTATATAAAAGTTACATTCTGCAGCTTTAATTTCACGCAGCAGAGGATGGGTCAGGAGGGACGTGGGTTATAACTGCTGCTGACTGACTCACCTGTTGTTAAGTGGTAAAAGCTACAAGGGACAAGTTAAATATACAAATATCTTGCTAATTTTTTTCCTTAGTTCATTAAATGCTAGTGAAAAGGAGGCAAACAGTAGTCTGTAGCTAAGCTACTTATGCTAAATCGTTGATAATCTCAAACAGTCTACTAACCTCTCTTGGAGAAAAACTGGGTTATAAATTAACACTTCTCTTTTTCTTTCTCTCCCTCTCTTTTTTTGAAAACCTGATTTTATAACTTTTCTTAGCAGCATAGTAACTGCTTCAGTCATTCGTAGCAGCTGTTTTCAGCTGCAGTTTCTACTAACTGCAGCTGAACAGTATCACAGTCTAGCTCCAAGCATTAACGAACCATTTCATGCAGATCCAGGGGGGTTCATCCGCAAATACGGATGTATGTTTTTTGGTCTGGGAGTGGGAACATTGAATTTTTACTGCTAAAAACAATCTTTGAAAATACAACATGATTAATTTTGTAATTGTGACAGGGCCCCAATTTTTTTTTAATTTCTATGAACAAAAAATAAATAATTAAATTGTGGAGGGCCCCTTTTGGTCAGGGCCCCTAGAATTGTCATCACTTTTCCCCCAATTACCGCATCCCTGCTCCTGATGCCCTAAGCCTCCTACCTCACTGACTGTCTCTATACATTGCAAGCAACAAAGCCTGACATGGAGCTATCTTATTGGATGATAAATGTGTTGACATAAAATTACATCTCAACTGTATCATTTGATAAAAAATATATATAAACAACAGTGGCATTGCTGTAGTTTGCCCTGCAGTCTGGATCTCCAGTATGATTCCCATTCTGCCTTATAGATTTCAATTAGATATATAAAGGGTATTATAAATAAAATTGATTATTAAAAAAGTAAAAGAAACCAAACTATCATACCAGCATTCTATTGTGTAAAAATAATTTTTGCCGTTTGGTTTATGGTATTGTATCATAGATACAAATATAAGCAAAATTTGTCATTTTGGCCAAAGCCACAGTAAATTACAGTTAATTTTAGGGGAATATTACAGTATTTTTCTATTAATTTAATAATTTCTGAGATTTTCACAATAAATTTCTTTGGGTTTTTTGTATTTCATAACTGTAAGAAATATGTGAAATTTATGTTTCTTGAGTTATAGTAATATTGATTTTGAATAATAATAAGTGGAATATTGATGAACATATTTGATGTTTGAGTTTGATGTTATTGATAATGGTACTTGATAAAATGTAATGTTGATGACTGATGTTTTTGTGACTTATTGTTTTTGTGTTTTACTGACTAAAGCCACTGTGACCTTCCTTCCTGAAATGTGCAATAGATAGATAGATAGTAGTCATCTGTCATTATCCACAGTCTGCTGAAGAAATCCATCCATCCATCCATCCATCCATCCATTTTTTTCCGCTTCATCTGGGGTTGTGTCGAGGGGGCAACAGCTTCAGAAGGGAGGCCCAGACTTCCCTTTCCTCAGCCACTTCTTCAAGCTCCTCCGGGGGGATCTCAAGGCGTTCCCAGGCCAGCTGAGAGACATAGTCCCTCCAGCGTTTCCTGGGTCTTCCCCGGGGCTTCCTCCCAGTGGAACGTGCCCAGAACACCTCACCAGGGAGGCGTCCAGGAGGCATCCTGACCAGATGCCCAAGCCACCTCAACTGGCTCCTCTTGACATGGAGGAGCAGCAGCTCTACTCTGAGTCTCTCCTGGATGACCGAGCTTCTCGCACTATCTCTAAGAGGGCCCAGCAACCCTGCGGAGGAAATGCATTTCGGCCGCTTGTATCCGTGATCTCGTTCTTTCGGTCATGACCCAAAGCTCATGACCATAGATGAGGGTGGGAACGTAGATCGACTGGTAAATCGAGAGTTTCACTTTTTGACTCAGCTCTCTCTTCACCATGATGGATCGGTATAGCGCCCGCTTCACGGCAGATGCTGCCCCAATCCACCTGTCAATCTCCCGCTCCCTTCTTCCCTCATTCGTGAACAAGATCCCCAGATACTTAAACTCCTCCACTTGGGGCAGGACACCCCCCCGACCCGGAGAAGGCACTCTACCCTTTTCCGGCCTCAGATTTGGAGGCACTGATCCTCATCCCGGCCGCTTCACACTCGGCCGCAAACCGCTCCAGTGAGAGCTGCAGATCACGACCTGATGAAGCTAACAGGACCACATCATCCACAAAAAGCAGAGATGCGATCCTAAGGCCACCAAAACGGATCCCCTCAACACCTCGGCCGCACCTACAAATTCTGTCCATAAAAGTAATGAACAGAATCGGTGACAAAGGGCAGCCTTGGTGTAGTCCAACTCTCACCAGAAACAAGTCCGACTTACTGCCGGCAATGCGGACCAGACTCTGACACCGGTCATACAGGGACCTGACAGCCCGCATACCCCATACTCCCAGAGAACCCTCCACAGGGCCTCCTGAGGGACACGGTTGAACGCCTTCTCCAAGTCTACAAAACACATGTAGACTGGTTGGGCGAACTCCCATGCACCCTCCAGGACGCTGATGAGTGTGTGGAAATGGTCCAGTGTTCCACGACCAGCTCCACACTGTTCTTCCGGAATCTGAGGTTCAACTATCCGATGGACCCTCCTCTCCAGAATCCCTGAATAGACCTTACCAGGGAGGCTTAAGAGTGTGACCTCCAAGTAATGGGAGCACACCCTTCGGTCCCCCTTTTTGAACAGGGGGACCACCACCCCAGTCTGCCAATGCAGCCAACACAACCCGGCAACATCCAGAGCCTTAAGGATCTCCGGGCGGATGTCATCCACCCCCGGGGCCCTGCCACCGAGGATCTTCTTAACCACCTCGGTGACCTCGTCCCCAGAGATTGGAGAGCCCAACCCAGAGTCCCCAGACTCAACTTCCTCAACGAAAGGCATGTTGGTGGGATTGAGGAGGTCTTCGAAGTATTCCGCCCACCTGCCCACAACGTCCTGAGTTGAGGTCAGCAGCACACCATCCCCACTATAAACAGTGTTGGTGTTGCACTGCTTCCCCCTCCTGAGACACCGGATGGTGGACCAGAATCGCCTCGACACCGTAAGGAAGTCATTCTCTATGGCCTCTCCAAACTCCTCCCACGCCCGAGTTTTTGCCTCAGCAACCACCCGAACCGCATGCCGCTTCACCTGCTGGTATCCATCAGCTGCTTCTGGAGTCCCACAGGCCAAAAAGGCCCGATAGGACTCCTTCTTCAGCCTGACAGCATTCCTCACTGAAGGTGTCCACCAACGGGCTCGAGGGTTGCCGCGGCGACAGGCACTGACAACCTTGCAGCCACAGCTCTGATAAGCCGCCTTGGCAATGGAGGCACAGAACTTAGTCCACTCAGACTCAATGTCCCCCACCTCCTCCGGAAAGTGTTCAATGTTATGCCGGAGATGCGAGTTAAAGCTCCGTCACAGGGGACTCCGCCAGATGTTCCCAGCAGACCCTCACAACACGTTTGGGCCTGCCAGGTCTGACCGGCTTCCTCCCCCACCACCGGAGCCAACTCACCACCATGTAGTGGTCAGTGGACAGTTCCGCACCACTCTTCACCCGAGTGTCCAAAACATACATCCACAGATCCGATGAAACGATGACAAAGTTGATCATCAAACTGGGGCCTAGGGTGTCCTGGTGCCAAGTGCACATATGGACACCCTTATGCCTGAACATGGTGTTGGTTATGGACAATCTGTGAGGAGCACAGAAGTCCAACAACAGAACACCACTCGAGTTCAGATCGGGGGAGGGGCGTTCCTCCCAACCACGCCCCTCCAGGCCTCACTGTCATTGCCCATGTGAGGGTTGAAGTCCCCCAGTAGAACAAGGGAGTCCCCAGGAGGGGCACTCTCCAGTACCCCCTCTAAGGACTCCAAGAAGAGTGGGTACTCTGAACTGCTGTTCGTCCCGTAAGCACAGACAACAGTCAGAACCCGTCCCCCCACCTGTAGGCGGAGGGAGGCTATCTTCTCATTCACCTGGGTAAACCCCAACGTACAGGTGCCAAGATGGGGGGCAACAAGTATGCCCACTCCTGCCCGGCGCCTCTCACCGTGGGCAACTCCAGAGTGGAAGTATGTCCAGCCCCTCTCAAGGAGACTGGTTCCAGAACCAGAGCCATGTGTCAAGGTGAGGCCGACTATTTTTAGCCGGAACCTCTCAGCCTCACACACTAGCTCCGGCTCCTTCCCCACCAGAGAAGTGACGTTCCACGTCCCAAAAGCCAGCTTCTGCAGCCGAGGATCAGACCGCCTGTAAATGACTTTATTAATACATATATTTATTTATTTATTTATTTTATTTATTTTATGTTGTTGTTTCCTCATTTGGCCAAGAGTTGTTTGTTGCCTTTTGACTGATGCTTTTGATTTGAAGGGGTTTTTGAAGGGACAGGGTTGCTAGGTGATCTGCACGGACTTCTGACATTAACTGACAATTAACTGTTCTGGACATGGAGCAGAGAGTGGGAGAGCGTACGAGTCACTGTTGAAGGGAGGTGGCTAAGGAGTAGTCCAACTGAGGTCTAAACAATTGATTAGTTAGCGCTTGGTTGTTGAGGGAACAAGGTGGGTGTTTTGACAAGAGAATTGTATTTATTGAGCTTGATGTTTATGTTTCGACATGAAATGGTGTTAATATTTGATTAACTGTCGAACAGTTGAAACAATTGGAATACGTTTTAGTTCATTTTTAATATATGAATATTATAATTAATTAAATACATGCATTGTAAATTTAATGACATTACATAAAGTAAGGTTTATAGGTTAAGGTAAAAGGTTAGAACCACTAAGAGTTACTAATGGTATTTTATTTGTATGTTTGTAGCTCTTACGGTGTGTTCATGTACAAAGGCTGTTGAATAAAGAAACATGAACCATCAGTTTGAGAGACCATCTTTTCAACCCCGACGCTACACCGCCAGGGTCCCCTCCCTCGGTTGCTGCCCGTAACACACTGCACCCGACCCCTTTGGCCCCTCCGACAGGTGGTGAGCCCATTGGAAGGGGGACCCATGTCTCCTCTTCGGGCTGAGCCCAGCCGGGCTCCGTGGGTAAAAGCCCGGCCACCAGGCGCTCGCCATTGTCCCCCACCTCCAGGCCTGGCTCCAGAGTGGGGCCCCGGTGACCTGCGTCCGGGCGAGGGAACGCCAGATCCAAAGTTATTTTCCGTCATAAGGGGTCTTCGGGCTGCACTTTGTCTGATTCCTCACCTAGGACCTGTCTGCCTTGGGTGACCCTACCAGGGGCATAAAGCCCCAGACAGCATAGCTCCTAGGATCATTGGGACATTCAAACCCCACCACCATGATAAGGTGGCAGCCCAAGGAGAGGGCTGATGAAATCCAAATCAGTAATATTTAAAGCGCTGTGTACATAATATTCAATTGCCATTACAACAGAAACATATTAAAGTTAGAAAAATAGAACATTTCTAACCTTGCTAAAATGTTTGTGTTTGAGCTAGATAGATGTGTGTATTAAACTGTCGGCCCTGCTTCATAAACCAACACAGTGAGCAAGAGTTTCTGTCATCCTTGACCTAAATTAGACACCTCCTCCCCTTCTTGTGCCCTCTATTCCTCTGATTTCATGCAGGCTCTGCTGGGTTTAGTCTCTCTGGGAAGAAAATGGTTTGGGAAAAAAGCTGTCAGTTCCATGCCAGCATACCACGAAGGGTAAAGAGGCAAGTATAAGATAATGAAGTCAGTCTTGAGTGGAGGAGCAGTACAGTTATTTTTTCTCTTCCCTCGAGCCTTACTTCTTTCCACTTGTTAACACGACATGTTAGACCTCTGAATCTGCTTTTGTTTCTCCTTGCACTGTCTCCTCGTTTTGTTTTGTAATATCTGTCCATCACTATCACTACCTTCTCTTCTCTTCCTCCTTATCTAATGGCTTCCCTTTTTCTTTGCTGTTTCTCTATACCTCCGACCTGTTCTCATGTCATTCCAACTAGCCTAACAATTATGCAAGCAGGATTCATCATGAAGCAGGCATGGGTGGGCATTGCCTGCCCACAGAGTCAGTTTTTCTTTTTTCTTTTTTTTCTTTTTTACCTCAGAGTGACCAGCTTTCTATCATTCATATCTCGATTTGAAACAGTCAAGGCTACCACACTTCCTGTATTTATGCCATTTTTTTCCATCCTGTACAACTGTTTAATCCATTGCTAACATGTTGTAATGTGTTTTTTCCGAGCCGCCTTTAAACACTACATGATTTATTTGAGTAATTTTTGGGGAAAACAGGTACTTATAGGGGTAGTTTTCCTGTACTATACTTTTGTCTTTAACTTGAGTAATATTATTATTGCTACTCTTACTTATGTAGATTGATGTTGCATTTAAAGAAATATACTTCAGAGATTAGAAACTTTAGATTTCTGAAACATATGAGCTAATGTTTATGCAAATTTGAGCATAATATTTATACATGTCACTATTTTTATATTTATTGTTTATTTTGTACAGTGGTGGGAAGTAACGAAGTACAAGTACTTCGTTACTGTACTTAAGTACAATTTCTGTGTATCTGTACTTTACTTAAGTAGATTTAATAATGGATACTTTCTACTTTTACTCCACTACATTTTACAGTAAGTATCTGTACTTTCTACTTCACTACATTTCTACAAAACTGTCGCGTTACTCGTTACATCCAAGTCGCGTTGCGCTTTTCTTCCGTTAAAATGTGAAGTTCAGGGTCTTAAGGTGGCGCCGTAAAATCCAAGCAATAACGTGACTTAGTGTCTGTTGTCACCCATCGCCTCCACCTTTACTCGCATGCGGAGCTCCAGACATGCGCAGTGGTTTCCTCTGAGCGGGAGAAGATGTCTGTCTAATCGTCAGTAATATAATAGCACTGCATAAATCGACATGTAAAACCAGCAGCGCTTCGCTTTCACAGACGGTGGGGACTTCGTCCAACTTTTAGCGTAACTTGGAAGGAAAGCTTAAAGAAAGGTAAGATCTGTGGACGTGATGCTAGCAAAGCTAGCTGTACTGAGACACATGTTGCATCTGCGATGAAAAAAGTTGTCACTCATGCCCTGAATTATTGTGTGGAGGTGTTGACTGAGGTGTCGCAAATATGGGACAACGCTGTGACCAAAGTCTGTATTGATTTGACATTCAGGAACGATCCGATTCTTCTGGATGGATCTTTACTGATTAAATTTATTTCAGCTCTAAGTATTTAATATCTTGTAACGTACAAGCAAAATCGACCAGAACCCAAAACGCAGCCAAGACCAGAGTTGGTTCACAAAATGTCTTTATTACAAAAATAAAGGTAAGGGGCTAAGCAGGGAGTAGTCAGGCTAGTGGGTCAGGAAGGGGGAGGTCCACTGGGGTCGGGGATCCAGCCAGGGAGGGGTAAGGTGGATGGGCAAAGGGAGGACTAGAGGGCTCAGGGGACAAACAGACGACAGGGACAAATTCCACCAACCAGAGGCTGAGTCAGGGGACAATCCAGGTTCATTCACAGGAGGGCCACAGGCAATGAAGATCCAGAAATCAGAAAAACTTGAGACAAGGTCAGAGTCAGGCAGGGTTCATCAGCAGTAGGTCAGAAATCCTCCAGCAGCCGAAGGACAAGGCAAAATCTGTGGTCAAAAAACAGGCAGGATCAGAAAACCAGAAAACTTTGAAACATGAGACAAGGCTTGAAAGCTGTGACTGGAGCAACAGACGATCTCGCACTGAGCTGGTGACGAGCAGCTGTTTAAATAGGGAGCAGCACAGTGCAGGTGAGGGTAATGAGTAATCAGCACACTCAGGGTAGGGCTGCAATCATGACATATCTAGGTGTTTTATGGGAATGTGGATCTTTCGAATCAATTTGAGAAGCAATTTTGGTAGGTAAAACTTAATTTTTTTGTGTCTCGTAGCGCGGGGTGCTGGTCTTGACTTGGTCTTGGGTAGGTGGTCTTGACTACAACTCTGCTACTGGCTCCTTGGTTGCATGTCCTCCCCCACCCACCTTCTTTCCATCCCCTTCCTGTTGGATTTCTTTAAAAATAAAAGCCATTAGTGGCAAAAAAAAAAGTGAAGTTCATGCTATTGTAACCCACATAAAATGGGGATGCCTCTTTAAGAAACGGAGGTTAGGGAAGCTAGGTGGTCTACCTAGCCAATAGGAAGCTTAGTTTCCAGTGAGTTTAGACCAATCAGAATTCAGACTGCCGCTGCAAGACCCACCCTTCCGCAGCATTGAGTGTGTAAGCCATAGACATAATATAAGGGTAGACGCCGCATTGGCCGCTCCGGCGCAGGAAATACGGCGGCCATCTTAGAGCGGTATACCCTCGTACTTTGCTGAACCAAAACAACAGAAGATGCCTCAGTTCTGCTCGGCTTATTCGTGTTTAAATCTACGAACTGTTGATGTCAGGGACCGGGGGATAACTTTTCACAAGTAAGAATGACATATTATTGTTAGTATGTTGTGAATGTAATATTACTGTACTGTATTTATGCCCACCAGCGAAATGACAGCAAATGTTAGCTATCGGTCTTCAGCCGGAGATTTGATGACAGGAATATGTTTCAAACAGGCCTACTCACAATTTCAGTAGCTTTGTTTAATTATCATTATCAACAAATTTTAATCAAATTTGGAGTTTTATGTTCTTTAAAATATGAAGATCAAAAATAGTGAGTGTAACGTTTTTCTGAATGCTTAGCTTAAGCAGGCAACATGGCTCCTTAGTTTCAACCGTTGCAAATAACATGGACCTCATTCGGACAATGTTTTTGTGTACACACTCCCAGATATCACGTTTTTGTTTTAAAGGTTTCCAAAAGATAAAGAGAGGAGGAAGAGGTGGGAAATAGCTTTGAGGAGGGATGGATTCACTGCAAGTGATTCATCTGTACTATGCAGTAAGCATTTCAAAACGGAGGATTTTGACAAAACAGGTCAGATTGTCAGACTGAGAGCTGATGTGATACCATCAATTTTCAGCTTCCCAGTTCACCTTCAGAGAGTAGGTGCATTATTAAAAGTTCATTAGCATTCATAAATGTACATAATGTTAGCCTTAAGGGAGATATGTGTGTTTATGTACAGGTAGTATATACTGTGAAGTCCATATTCATAAGGTTTTTACATTTAAGGTTGAAAACTACAGAACTACAATAACCTCCACAAAAGCCCAAAGTAGTGAGTATGTGGCCTCTCAAGATGACCCAGAAACTTGTAGTTCAGACCTGCAACCTCAGTCTAATGATGTGAGTATTTTTTCTATTGTAAATATCATATCATAATGGTCAAGATCATATTAAAATCTAAATTATTTTCTAACCCTCATGTTGAATGTTCTCACAAATAAAACCAACATAGTTGAAGACACACACAGTGCTGCTGTCGTCTGAAAGAAAGTGTGCCATAGTGATGTCTAAGTGATGGGTGATGTCCATCTCTCTGTCTTTAGGATCATTGCTATGCTTTGCCAGCTTCTCTTACCGCTATCACTGCTAAACATAAGAGAGCGTTGGCAAGAGTGGAATATCTGGAGCGGGACAAGAAAAACACCATGGCCAGAGAGAAGAGGGCAAAGACCACAGCAAAGTCACTTTTGGGGGAATTGAGTGAAAAAAATCTCATTACTGAAGAACTCAAAGAACGGCTTGAATTCTACTCTGGTAATTCAAAATTAATTCCTCAAAATTTATGTACATTTTCTTGTATGTTTATTTTTCCTCCTGAGCTACATCAGAAGAAGAGTTTATATTTTTTCCTCTTAAATTGTCAGATCTACAACTAGAGTTTATGGAGAAAAAGGGCCATGAATACTCCAACGAATATAGAGAGTTTGCCCTCACACTTCATCTCCATGGCCCAAAGGCATACAAATACCTTGGAGAGAAGCGAAGATTTCCCCTCCCACATCCGCACACATTACAAAGGTAGCCTTAATATTCCCCAAATGTTTTTTTAATTTTATTTAACCTTTTAATATTGCAAACATGTTAAATATTGATGCTCCTCCTACTTTTTACAGGTGGTTGTGTTCAGTAGATGACAGGCCTGGCTTGAACAAGATGATGCTGGACATGCTGGAGAGAAAATGCCAGGAAGACCATGCTAAATATGGATTTGTTGCACTCATTTTGGATGCAATGGCAATCAGAAAACATGTGCAATATAATCTACATACACAGTCACTGTCTGGCTTCGTGGACCTGGGGGATGGAAACAATGAGACTGAGGTTGCTACTGAGGCTCTTATGTTTATGGTGGTTGGCCTCCAAGGGCATTGGAAGGCTCCCATTGCGTACTACCTCACGGCGTCTCTGTCACCAGACACACAAAAGGTACTTGTCAGTCATGCTTTAGAGGAGCTGCATGCTCGAGGAATTCGGGTGCTATGTATAACAATGGATGGGCATGCTACCAACATCAGCATGTGTAACCAACTTGGGTGTGAACTGAAGGGAAACCCACAAGAACCCCTGAAAACCAATTTCCCACATCCAGTTACTGGAGAGAAAGTATTTGTAATGATGGATCCATGCCACATGCTGAAGTTGACACGTAATATGTTGCAGGTAATTGATGATTGTGGTATACCTAATTCTGCAAGTTATTTATTTGTCTGTTCATGTCCATAGATTTGATTGGATTTAGTGGTCAACATTTAGCTGCTTATACTTATTTAAGTTGTGACTCATTCTTACTCTGCAGGCATATAGCCCAATAGCAACAACCACTGGACACATCAACTGGAAGTACATATATCATCTCAATGATGTGCAGAAACAACATGGACTACATGCTGCCAATAAAATTTCAGACAAGCATGTGTACTTTGAGAACCACAAGATGAGAGTGTCCCTGGCTGCACAAACACTGAGTCGCTCAGTGTCAGTGGCCCTCCGCACTATGAGAGATCTTGGGTACTCTCTGTTTAAAGATTGTGAGGCCACAGCAGCATTTATTGAGGTAATGCAATTTGTTAATACGGAATGAAAGTACATATTTTATTAATCTATTATAAAATGAATTAACATTCTGGTAAAATAAAACTGTGCTGTTACTTATAAAATTATTCTCTGTATATTTAGAACAGAATTCAGTGAATGCAAAGTATTGAATTCACCTATCGGATAACTAACGAAACCCTGCAAGTTTGGCATTTCAAATGATTTAGATGTCGCAATTTCTTACAGATGATTGACAGGATGTTTGATACAATGAATGCACGCAATCCTCTTGCTAAAGGATTCAAAGCTCCCATGGGATCTTGGAATTGGATGGAAAGAAAAGCATTTTTGTCAAGAGCCCGGGAGTACTTGCTCACTTTGTTGACGAAAGATGGAACACCCCTTCACCGATCTAAGAGGTTTATTAAAATAGTGCATGAGAAGTTCCTGATTTCTGTTCTGTTATCCATCAAGTTCTTAAGATGGACTGTTCTCTGCATCAAGTTCATAAGATGTTACTGTTAAAATGTTTTGCATTTTGTCACACAGTCTGTTTTGTTTGTCTTAATTATCTTGTCTTCAGTGTATTTCAGATCCCCGATGCTTCTTGGTATGTATTACACAACATATATTTTGTGCAGAAATCATATTTTATGTACATTATGTTGCTATGATTGTGTATGTATGTGATTGTGTGTTTGGTGATGGTCAGAGTGAATGTCAGTGCAGAATGGCAGTACCGCTTCTATCAAACTGACCCAAGCTGGGCTGTGGCTCCAAACCACCAAGAATGAGAAATGAATAAAAAAGATATATGTAAAGTGTCTAAGAGTGTCGAGAAAAGAACTGTACAAAACTGATTTTATTTTACATTTTAAACAATGTTCTCTTGTTTAAATTCTTTAAGATCTGCAGTTTTGTTTCTGTTGGAATCGTCTTTTCTTCAGTGTGTTACAGGTCCCTAATGCTTTTAAATGGTAAGTACATTATTTAAAAAATTAACTATAGGTAAGTGTGAAAAAGGTATGTATTGTATGTGTTCTGGTTCAAGTTCATATTGGTGGTTTCTGAAAATACCGTTTAGCGCTTTGAAGCAGCATCACTATGCTTTTCTGTGGTGCTTTTTTGAGGTGTCCTGTTTAGCGATGTTCAGAGCAATAAAACATTTTTCTTTTGCAGGTACCTCTCTGTCATTGGATTTGTCATCAACATTGACACGTTGCTGCTGATGATTCCTGAACTGCTCCAAGTGCAGCGGTATGTCCTCACATACAGGTTCAGCCAAGATCACTTGGAGCTCCTGTTTAATTCCATCAGAGCGTCAGGTACTGTTGATGTCCTTTCAGTTAGAATAACTTCATAAAATATACTTCATGAATGTGTTCATATGTTATGTCGTATGATTAACACATGTATTGTATCCCTGTATTCCATTCAAGGTGGCTGGAATAACAACCCATCAGCATGCCAGTTCCAGGCCATCTTCCGCCGGCTGATGGTTCGATGTGGGGTTACACCCAGTGAGATTGGCAATGTGGCACCACAAGACAACACCTTGTCGCTGTCTGCTGTTGAAATGTCCTCTCCTGAATCTAATGAAGAGCATCCCTGTCCTTTTGCTAGGATTTCAGCCATTCTGGACGACCACAGCTATCTTCCGACCAAGTTTGGTGGTCTGGTAGAAAATGCCTTGGTTTACATATCTGGATTTGTTGTGAGGCAGATTCTGCGTAAACTAACCTGTGACCCATGTCGAGTCAGTTTGATTCAAGATGCCACACCGTCTTCATTTGATGAGAACTACCATCTTCTCACTCTGAAAAATAATGGCGGGTTAGTGATTCCCTCACAAGGCGTAGTGAAGGTGGTGAGAGCTGCAGAGAGGGTGATTCGTGGTGCTTCACCAAACCATCCTCCTAAGCTGTCCGCCGTCACATACATAGTCCGTGAAGACATTGGAACAGAAGATGTTTTCCAGCTTGGGGAACACACTCAGGAGACACAATTTGGCATTGACAATCACCATTCTGACTTGCTGTCATTGGTTGTGTCTGTGTTTCTGAAGATAAGGATGCACCACATTGCAAAAGTCACCTGTCTTGGTTTGCAGAAAGGCAACACCAGAAAAAAGCTCTGCAAAACTGTCCTATTTCAAGGCTATTAGATTGTGTAAAAATGTAATGAATATGTAAATATTGTTGTCACAACAGATAAGTATGTGTTTGTGTGTGTATGTATATATATATATACATATATATATGTATATATATATATATATATATATGTGTGTGTGTATATATATATATATATATATATATATATATATATATATATATATATATATATATATATGTATGTATAAGGCTATTAGATTGTGTAAAAATGTAATGAATATGTAAATACTGTCACAACAGATAAGTATGTATGTGTGTATATATGAGATTATCGGAATATATACATAATGTGTGTGAATAAATTGCATCTTTGGTTGTATCTTGCAAAACATGTCATACTTTAAAACATTGTATTCCACCAAAATTATTTAAATATGCTAAACTATACGTTACTATACATGCAATTTTAATAGCTGTATGCCTAAAATTTAATTATGTGACAATGTGATTACTATTCAGCGTGTTATGATCTATTAAATGCGCTGATCCTTTATTGTGCCTGCCAAATATATAAGGCTGAGTGGAGTGGTATACCGCTCCAAGATGGCCGCCCTAAATCTCGTCAGCTCCAATAGGCGAGAGCGGCCCATGAGGCGTCTATCCATATATTATGTCTATGGTGTAAGCGAGAGAGATCCGGAAACGATTAAGCTGGGCAGCGTGAGAGTCTCTGTTTTAAAACAGTTATACAACTCTAAACAAACGCTTTCCCAGATCATCCGACTTCTAAGCTGGACACGTGAAGTGAAAAAAAAGAAAAGGAAAGACAAGTTCACTTTTTCTGCTGAACACCGTTAGAGCTGACTCGTTAGCCAACGGCTACTAGTTTAGCCCTAACGGCTACTAGGCTAACGGTTTAAGTTCATCTTGTTCTCCGTTCAGTTGAAGGTAAAACCTAATTTATATTATATTCTCACTTTGTTCACAATGATAGCTCATATTATCAAGGCTAAAGCATGGAAAATATGCCTTATTACACTATCTAGTGCCTCACGGGTCCGGACTGAGAGCCACCATATTGTTGTCCCCAACGTGTCGCATTGAGATCGGTGAGCATATTCTGTGCCTTTCATTTGGGTTTTTGTTCCGTTTATCACATTTTTGTTGAATAATATTGTTTATCTGAACTATTTGATTATTAAAATGTAAACTTTTACTGATTTTGGATAAAATGTAATGTTTAATATTGTTTGAAGAAATGCTTTTGTAATTTACAGTAATTGATGTCAAATATACAGAAACATGATTAAAGCTAGAACAGCTTAATAAAATCCTATGATTCTGCTGGTCCTGTCTGTTGACAGGTCAGGTTTTTTTGTTTATGCTGGATTGTTCCTGAGGTGGATTCCTCCTGTGACTTTGATGGCGAGCCTTCCCACCTGGACTTAGAAAGAACTGGATTCCTGGATTCCTTCTTTTCCATTTGGAGTCCTGCTGCACCCCGCGGTGTGGTAGGCCGGTACCACTCACATCTTCACACACAGTTGGTTATGAGTGAGACCACTGACTGACATTTTTCTTTTTATTGTTTAATCCTGGAATTTCTGATCTCACCTTTTGGACTGGTTTTTATTTGGTACTTTGTAACAAACTGCTGTGTAGGAAATTCTCCTCATGTGAATGGTGTTGAGCTGAACCTAATTGGAACTGGAATTGATTGATCTGTTGCCTATTACAATTTAGAATTCAGATTACCAGGGTGCACCCAAAAGATTCAAAACTGAGAACTAGCACTTGGCCAAGTATTTGTATTATTATATTTTTTTGTATTTTATTGTGTGTAATTTTATTTTCATAATTGTGTGTCTTGTATAACTGTTTGTTAATTTCATGGTTTATGTCACTAAAGCCAGTTGTTTTTTTTAAATTCATTTAACTGCCTTTGTGTGTCATTTAAACACCCCACTATGCTCCGATAGTCGAACCTATTGGCCCATTCATCTAATATATAAAATACCCTTCTCATCTGTGTTACACTATATTAAGACAGGAGACGAGATGTTTCCATCCCTTAAATTATGATGCATAGAATCACATAGTATAAACCATGTTACAGAGAGTAAACATAATAAAAACATGCTTTATCTGTGGCATTGTTCATTAAAATGGCACATTTCTAATGTATTAAAATTAAATATGATCAGTTCATTTAATGATATTGTATTAAGTAATGCATTCAGCAAGTACTTTTACTTTTAATACTTAAGTATTTTTAAAAGCCAGTACTTTTTTACTTTTACTTAAGTACAAATGTTAATGTGGTAGTTTTACTTTTAATTAAGTACATTTTTTGAGTACTTTCTCCACCACTGATTTTGTATTAATAAACATGGTTATTTTATTTGAAATGTTACATAAAGATTTGTCTATGTATTCATATTAAAGTAAAAGCTGGTATAGTCTGCCCCCGTGCTAAACTCCTCATGACAACCAAATCAAACTTTTATTTATGATAGATACTCCAGTGGCCAGTCTTTGTTGTCAGTATGCTTCAACAACACACATCACAAACTGAAGCAAAGAGATTTCGTTCATTATTCATGTACAATTAAATTATTAAATTTTAATTGTTGATCATAGTTTTCTGAACAAATGTAACAAGTTGTGTTTTGTAAATAAGAAGTTACTCTGTTTCAGAACACCATAAGTAGATGAGACGGATGAAGGTTGCTCCTATAACTAACCTCATTAAGACAAAGGAGAAGCTTCATCTAGTTTTTGTCCACCAGCATCAAAGAAAAACTAAACTAAAAACAAACTTTCTGAATCAGTGTCACTACTAAGCTAAGTTGCTGTGATCACAGTCATCTGGCTGGGTGTCTGGATTCATGCTGTTGTCAACAAGGTGATGAACAAAATCCATGTGTTTGCACAGACAGCTCAGGTTATGCAAATGAAATGCTGTTTACAGTGTGTGCAATCCAAAGAAATCACTTTAGTTTTACAAATGTGGATTAGTATTTGAATATCAAGAGCGACTTTAGAATTGGATCTGAATTTGACTTTCTTAAACCAGCTCAAGATGTTTTCTGAATAGCCTCAGACCCTGGAACAAAGGTTTGAATTGTTACTTTTAAGCTAGATTTTAAATCTATCACTAGTATCATAAAACACTAAGAGCTGACAAGCTAGTCATTTAAACCTTTAGCAAAGCGTCAATCTAAATGTCGGACATGAAAACTATTTCAAAATCAAAGCTGCAGTGATTAAGGTACATCACATATCTTTTTCCTGAAAGGGACTGATCCTGGAACCAGTTACAAACTGGTTCAGTGTCCTCATCCTCAAAGCATACTGCCCTGCATGCTTTGGATGTTTCCATGTTTTAACACAGCTGACTCAGACTATTGCAGTTCCACTAAAGCTGGTTCATCAGTCATCAATTAAAATCAAGTTTGCAAAAGCAGAAGAACAGCTCAGACATGCAGGGCAGTGTGCCTTCTGGACCAGCATTAAAAAACACGGCTTTGGTTGATGTTCCTTACAGTCTCTGATCCTTCTGCATCTGCATCTAAAACAAGGTGTTTCATTACTTCATAAATGCTTCAAAGTAAAATAAGTACAGGTTAAAAAGATATCCTTTCCTCTCCAATGCATTCATAATGACGCATTAGTCTGTATCAGTTTGTTACTTTTCATTACTGTTGAAATTGTTCTGAAGCCATGATCTTTGCACCAACAGAGTGAGTCATGATTTTCTTCTTATATTTATTGTTCTCCATTGTATCAGTTTGTTAGTTCTAAATGACAAAATGACAAAAGAAAAAGAGAATAAATTGTGACAAGGCAGAGGCTGGCGGGAATTTACTACTGAATCTGTTTACAGATGTTCTAATACTCCAGCTTGAATATGACAATGATTTATTGATGATAAAGAGATGTTTAAAGTTTTATCAGTCAAGAGGAGATGTGAACAGACAGGTAGGAGCTGGGCAGTGCAGAGGCAGCCACTGTGTGTGATCTGCTAAGTGTCTGGTGGAAACAGTCTTCCTAATGTGGTGGGATGGTGTTCCCTCCTCCCCACTCTGCGCACCGGGTGCAGCAGGAAGCGCACCATTGATTGGTGGGCAGGGCAGATGCCTATATAGTTGGGCGGGCCGCTGCAAGGTGCGTGCGTCTTTGTTTCTCCCACTGTTGCTGCGGTCGGCGGCTACATGTCGGCTTGTGGGTTTGGTCGACTCATCTGCGATCTGTTGCTCTGATGGCGTTGCCGCCTGCAGCTGGGGGTTGCTGTGGCGGGCGGCTTCAATCTGGTCCTCACCTGCTGACCCGCTTCCTCCCGGGTTAGGCTGTGTTTCCACCCCTGGGTAAGCTACCTGTTTAATGTTTTTCTTATATGGATCCACAGTTAATGGGCTTTCTGTTTCAGGCACTTGATTGTGTTTGGAGCTGCAGCGCTTTGGACGCTCTGCTATCTTGTCTTGTTTGATTGGGCCACTCAAATAAACCTGTTGCGGATTGGGCAGGCTGTGTGTGCGGGGCATTTCTCCTCTAGCCCCATCTAAGGGCATTTGGAAGCGGATGACAACGACTTGTTCCTTGTTTTGTTTTGTGATTGAAGTTACTAATTTGTTTGGTTTTGATTTACTAATTTGTTTTGCATTGCATGTTTTTATTTCTTTGGAATAATTGAACTTGTCTGTCCTGTTTCCTTTTGTGTTCCTTTTGTCCCAGGGACCGAGTAGTGGGCCTGAAGCCTTGTTTTTAAAAGGAATTGTTTTAAAGGAATTGTTAAATAAAATATTGTGCACTGAAAGGTCTGTGTTCGGGTGCATCTTGTTAATTTTAAAAAGATCTCCACCTGCTGGTCACACTAAGAAAAGGTGATGGAAAAACAGCCCTGAGCTGTGGTTCTGTCACAGCTGTGAAGTCAACATCAGGAAGTCCTCCA
This sequence comes from Poecilia mexicana, assembly GCF_051168715.1. Lineage (NCBI taxonomy): Eukaryota > Metazoa > Chordata > Actinopteri > Cyprinodontiformes > Poeciliidae > Poecilia > Poecilia mexicana. Next base: position 912,506 of record NW_028263379.1, on the reverse strand, counting down.
TTCAAGCATGCAATAACAGGGCAGCTGGAGCTACAGAGGAGAAACATGGATCTGAAGGAAAAATATGCAGACAGAGCTGGACGTGCGCTGGCTAATAACACTGCTAATAACTCATGCGAACCTTTATAATTGTAGTCCTAAAAGGGTTAATGGAAATAAACTGTTCTTACTGATTATTTTATGATCATCTTGATTGAACTGATAAAACCATGTCTTAAAAAGAAGTTACAAGCAAGAACTTTAAAGTTTTTTTTTACACCAGTGAGTGTCTGTTGACAGAGAATCAAGACACAAAGGACAGTTTGAGGATCCATTCATAATAAAGAATGAGGGACTTAGGATCACTGGGTGGACGGCTGACTGGAAGAAAAGTTCAGGTAAAGTGGTAAGCTTGTGAATACAGGCAGATTCTTACAATCCGGTTGTTGAGATCTTTCAAGGAGAGTGAAAAACCCACAAGAGAAAAAAAATTATGTATAGACTAGTGATAGGTACTTTTTCTCAAACCTATATAAAAAGACCACAGACAACGTATATGAATTTTATAGACAAAGCTTTTGCAAAAGGAGAAATCTCCGCCACGGCCTCTCCAGGCCGTTCACAGAGAATTCTGATCTCCTTCCACGCGAGCCCCTGTTTTATTGTCAAGCAGAACAACCAAAAGGGGCAGTCAGGAAGAACAACAAAGGTCGTAAAACTTCTAACCTAAACAAACCAGCCAGGTGTGATATCTGATCTACGGTCTGAGCCCAGTTCAGCTCTAGGTCAAACTAACACAAGAAGAATTTAAGGTCTGGGAAACACAGAGTTAACTGTCTCACATGAAGATAAACAGACAGTCGTAACCTCCAGGTCAGTTTATACACACATAGGGAAGAGAACACTTAAAACTAAAAATCACAATAATAACATTAGACTGAATATGAACTAAAGTAATAACAAAATGATAATACCAAAAAATATCTAACATTCCCCCCTTTTTATCATTTTACTATGTGTGTAAACTTTATGCAAAAGCCAAGCATAGAAAATAAAAGAAAAGAACCAATAAATGCAAAAGTTTTTTTTTCTTCTAATCTAAACACAGAAAATACACAATGAATAAATGTAATATAATGAAATAAATGAAAAATAAAAGAAACAACAAAAAATCAAATGCAGTTTTCTCATCTCTAAAACCACTTGTTGTAGGAGTCATTCAGCAAATGAATTCATCTGTTTATTGATTACAGAACTTCATCACTGTTCAGAAAACCATCAGAAACCGAAACAAGTCATCTTCAGTTGTCTCATAAGATGCCTTTTCCAGCTGATAGTTGATAACAGTTGTGTTAATTGTTTTAAACATCATGCTTCGAAGGCATGGAAAAATGCAACCTATGAACAGGCAAAAAAGAATCAAAACACCCAAAATAGGTGTTTCAAGCTTCACCAGTAAATTCCACCATGGTCTGGAAGTGAGCCAAGAAAGAAAATCAAAAGGAGATGATCCTTGTGTTCCACTTTCTATGTAATGTTTAAGTTTCTCCAGTTCCTGTTTCATCAGGCACAAAAGTTCAGCACGTTTGGGCCAATGATTTTAGAAACACCTCCCTGAGAGGCTGTGAGGAAGTCCAGTACAACACGGTTTTGCAGAACCATCTTTCTCAGTTCAGTCAGCTCTCTCAAGGTGCCGTTGGCTGTGTACTGTTGATGAGTCGCAGTAATTCATATCTGTTGATCTCAACATGGCTTCGAATCTCACCTACTCCGACCCATGGAAAGATGCCTTGCATAACTTTTTCTCCTGAAGCAAGTTGTCACAGTCTGGGTTGTCCTTCCAGACTTTGCAGCCGGGGGTTGCCCTCTGACCCCTGCAGGCGATGCAATTGATGTAATCCGGTGTCGTGTCGCAGTAGGTGTAAACTTTGTTACACAAGTTCCAAGGTAGCATCCCAAGAGAAACGTGTCCGTTGTTGTAAACACAGCTCCTCAGAGATCCTGGTTTAGCTCCTGCTAAAGAAATGGTCTCTGGTATTTTCCATGTGGCTTGTGGAAACGGTGGAAACGGAAGTACGTCATCCTCAAATGAACAGTTCATAGATCCAAAAAGTCCTTTTGTGGCATCTCCTGTCCGAAGTAGAACAGAAAAATCCTTTTTGCACCATTTGCAGTTTCTTCTTTTCACGGGGACGCTGAGTCGTGGTTGTGTGCTCAGGCCATAGAGACACATCTGTTTGTCATCAGTGATGCTCTCTGGGTGCAGACCTGAGTTGTGTGTGGCGATTCGCAGCTGTGCACACACATAGCAGTTCACCTTGTTCTCCTCGTGAGCAGTCCTGTTCATCAGCTGCCACTACAGGTTGGTGCTGTAGTCATGTGGGTGGAACTCAGGCTCGCTTCCTTCTCCAAACATCAGACATGCTGCAGTCACAGTGCAGTAGAAGGTCCATCTGGCATATGGAGTCTCCATTGCTGCTCGGCGTACAGAGATGTTAGAACCCCCAAACTAAAGAGTGAGGATCTGTCGAGTTTCTTCACTGGCGTTGAGACGAACCACCCTAAAAAAAATGGAACCCCTGTGAAGCCAGCCTTCCCCGCCACTCCGGATTAGGGATCCAACACTTTCTGCAGCTTGCAGTGACTGAGATGTATCCAGCTGGGTCTTTCAGCAATCTTTACAGCTGTTGGTGTGGTCATCAGCACCTGGAACGGTCCTTCCCACCGTGGACTCGTCCAGTTCTTTCATTTGATGACCTTTATGTAGACCCAGTCACCTTGCTCGATGGGAGCGGCCTCCTGCGAGGGAAGAAAATCAGACGGCAGTAAATTTGCATTTAACACCTCTTTCTGTTTCAGGATCCTGATCATATAATCTGCTAATGTCTGTTCTTCATCAGCTTTTTGTATTCTGGAGCAAACAGAGGCAATCTGTAAGCTCTCCCATGAATTATTTCAGAAGGTGTTAGACCATCAGCTGTCGGGGTGATTCTCATAATAGCTTCACTAAATCTAAACATTCTGTGGAATACCGTGTGTTGGGATGTAGTTTTGCAGATAGCCTTAGCTACCATCAAAGCATCCGCATGCTTTGCTGGAACTATTTCAACCCATTTAGAAAAAGCATCAATCATCATCTAACAGTATTTGTTAACTCAAAAGTTCATAACAAAAAAATTTTTATGTAATAATTTAGTAGTAGTTATATAGTATTACCTCACCATTTTCCCTTTTCCCCCCTTTTTACACATGGTATTGCCCATGTGTCACAATCACTTAAGCTTTTATAAAGTCTTTGGGAGGATTAGTAGTTAATGCAGGTGAACTCATAGGTTTATAAAATATATTTTAGCAGACACATATTATAATTGCAGGGTTATATTTTGGTTTTTCTTTGTTAAACTCTAAATTAAATTTTTCAGTTAAATTCAACGAAACATTTCATAATATTTCAACACTGCAATATCAATTATTTTCAACACGTAGAGATGTTTAATTTAGTTCCAAACTAGTAAATAAAATATTTGAAAATCATTATTAGCTTAGAAGCTCTAATACATTTTTTTTTTAATTGGTGTAATTTAATTGCATAGCTCTATCAGTTTTGTTTTTGTTTAACTTTTAATGATTATAATTTTTCTTGTTCATAGTTTCCCAACCTATGGCTCGTGGGCCCTAAGAGGATCACTGGTCCTTCTGTTAAGGACTGAGTTAACGGGTACAAAATGAACGATTTTATCTAACATTGTACCTAAAAACCTTTAAAATGTTCTTTTCTGGGTAGATCATTCCTATATGCAAACAGGATTAGTGAGCACATTCTTTATCACAGTGGTGTGTGTGTAACTTATCTCGCATTTCTCCACTGTCTCACTTCTCGCTTCCCCCTCCTGCTGCTGGCGTCGCTGCAGCTGGTCCTCCCCCCGCCTCTCCTCCAGCTCCCTGTCAGTCCAACTGGCTCTGGTGTTGGATAAGTTGTCCAGACCGTCCCTTAGTGAATGTCCAGGTTGTCCACCAATGAATTTAGTTCCAGTCCAAACGTCCAGCAGGACTCCATACAGTAGTTTGCTGCATGGCAGTTCCCAGATGTCCAAGAATCAGGATCAGCGGACATCTTAGTGCCTTCAGGTGGCAGAAATCATCATGTCCTTTTTCGCTTCTTTATCAACTGTCATTGGCTGGTGATGAAGGAGGGACGTCTTCTGATCTGGCAGGACAGGTCTGAGTTGAGGTCGGAGGTCAGACTCACCGCAGCGAGGCTCAGACAGAGGAAAAGGAAAGAAGCAAACAAAAGTCTCTTAGGGTTTGTTCGGCTTTCTGTGTCTTTTTTCTTTTTACAAACATTTTCCATATAACTTTTCTCTTGTGATCGTATAGTGTTTAGCCACTTATTACCCAACATTTTAAGAAATCATAAATCCTTTCCTTATTCAAACACATATAAACATGAAACATGTTAAAAGCTGTAGTCTCTTTTAACCTGTACAATATTAACCTTTAAAATGTAGAATGTAAGTTTATGTTAATTTCATCTGTGTCACGTCTCACCAGAGAACAATGGATTTCTCTAAATTTGTCGATCTTAGTGCTGCAGACTGTGAGATCAGCGGGCAGCCCTCCTCTCAAAAAGGCCTAAGAGAGTCAAGAGGCTGGAATAATATCCAGGTCGGTACCTTACTCTGACCTCTGACCCCTCCAGTTATACAGCCAAAGGATCATTTCACCAAGTTGATGTTATAATCTGATTATGACACAATATATTAAACACTGTTCTCTGGGGAGAATTTTATTATTTAATTTTATTTTTCAGCTTCTCCTCCTTCAGGAAAGTCATAATTCCACTTTTAGCATACAAGGAAGTTGTTCCCATGTTTTTATTTCAGTGAGACGTCTCTCAACTGGTTTTTCTTTGAAAGTGTAGGAATGATAAAAAAAAAACAACAAAACAAACAAACAAAACAAAACACCAGTATTTCCTAAAAATAATTACTTCTGACTTGTGAGGCTTAAACCTAATTTTTAGTAACAGTAAATATTATTTTGCATGCACTGGTTTCATACCGAAATTCAATTTATTTTATTTATTTATTTTTTACTTAACGTGTAACAAGCTGAACTTATGTCCACCATTTCATCAATTTAGTCTGGTGGTGTGACTTCTTGGGGTGTGTTAGAGTCTGATCATGCTGAGGATTTAGGCTTTTGTTTTTTCTCCCATCTGCCACTTCTATAGTCCTTCTTCATAAGTGATCCCACTGTGAACTTTGAACTCCTTCTCAAATCGTAGACGAAAATCGTCCACGTCTTCTCCAATTTTTTGTTTCATTCCTGACAGATGACTATAATTTGCCTTTTTATGGAAATTTGTTCTTTCCGATTTATGGCTGCTTTTAACCATAATTTAGCACACCTTAGTTCATCCTCCTTTTTAGTTTTTTTTTTTTATTCCCGTTTTTCTTTCTTCACTACTCTCCAAAATTCCAACAATTGTTTGTCATAGATCAATTTTTAGCTTCCCATTTATTTTATGTTTCCTTTTCCATTATTTAAAATCAATTTTAGCTTCGAAAATTTTTATTTATTTAAATTTAGTCCAGGTTCGTTGACTCCTAGGGAGTCCTATGAACTGGAGATCTTTTCAGTAGGCCAGCAATTAAAAGACCTTGTTGTGGTATTCTCCGCTTCAACTCTTTCGAGTGGGAGAATCTTGCCTTTGCATCCACAAGAGGTTTGCTGTTTAACCCCACCGTTTTTATATGAGGTAAAATACTGAGCAGTATTTAAACCTCCAATCACTCTTTCACGCACACACACACATCAAAGCAGCAAGCAAACAGCAATATCAGCACAGTAATAACAGAACAGTAATAATAAGCTTCCTATCTACGTGAGGACTTACCCTTAAGAGGTGTCCTCTAAGTAAGGAGGCTCTAAGAGCCTTACCTTTTGCCTTTAGTTGAAACTCTGTCAACTGGGACCCTTATAACTTCTTTAGTCAAACTGATATTTGACAAGGACTCAAACCTCAGAGTTTTAGCAGAGCGACATCATACAAGGATACTCAAACCCCAGAGTTTTAGTCAAAACGCTGTTTAACAAGGATACTCAAACCTCTAAAATAGTCATTTTAAAATTCACCTACGTTTCTGTAGTTTTCGGGTTGTCCAGTCGGATCTCGTCACTCCGCCATTGGCAGACAAAGTCGGACATGTGTCGCTGGCCCAGCTAAGAATTTTGCTTCCTGGGTCTTTCTTTCCAGGTCCAGTTTGACTCTGGCCGTGCACGGATTCAGCGCGTCTTCCTCTGCCTGTCAGCGGGGGGTTGAGAGATCCGGGTCACGGCACCAAATGATAGGTACTTTTTCTCGAACCTATATAAAAAGACCACAGACAACGTATATGAATTTTATAGACAAAGCTTTTGCAAAAGGAGAAATCTCCGCCACAGCCTCTCCAGGCCGTTCACAGAGAATTCTGATCTCCTTCCACGTGAGCCCCTGTTTTATTGTCAAGCAGAACAGCCAAAAGGGGCAGTCAGGAAGAACAACAAAGGTCGTAAAACTTCTAACCTAAACAAACCAGCCAGGTGTGATATCTGATCTACGGTCTGAGCCCAGTTCAGCTCTAGGTCAAACTAACACAAGAAGAATTTAAGGTCTGGGAAACACAGAGTTAACTGTCTCACATGAAGATAAACAGACAGTTGTAACCTCCAGGTCAGTTTATACACACATAAGGAAGAGAACACTTAAAACTAAAAATTACAATAATAACATTAGACTGAATATGAACTAAAGTAATAACAAAATGATAATACCAAAAAATATCTAACAACTAGAGATGTGCCGATCAGGTTTTTTCCTGCCGATACCGATACCGATCACCGATACCGATCACCGATACCGATCACATAATTATTATTTATTTATTTTTTATCATAAACACTACTGGTTACATTATGTGGAAAAAGGAACCATGAATTCACCTTAATTTAGACAAAAACTTGTTTTTAATAACTTTTTCCAAGAAGAAAACTAAACAAAACAGGCATTGTGCAAATTGTACTGGTATCAATAATACTATCTTTAACAGACTGATAACATATGAAGGCTCTGAAGAGGCTAAATAATACAAAGAGCCAAAATAAAACCTCTCAACATTGCCAAGAAGTTCAAGTATAAAACTTAACATTCAAAGGCAAAAACAGGATCCATTACAATAAACAATCCAGAGTTACTGAATGAAAACTTCCTGATAGCATGGCGGCTAGCTGATTACTGCTAGCTCTGATTGGCTGTTTCTGACTGAGCGGAGTAATTATGCAGATCAGGGAGGAGATCGATTATTTTTTCAGAGATTATCTGTCTCATGTTAGGACAGCGAAAGTTTTAATACATATGTAAAATGTATTTTTTAAGTTAGATGCTGCAGCTTTAAGTAGGTTCGGTGTGAGAGTCACTACCAGGTGGAGCAGAAGCGAAGCTCCGTCTGTCAAATATTACTACCTGTAGCGTAGCAGCGGTTCAACAGGAGAGCAGAACCAGCGTCTTACATCGCAGCTCGAAGACTTAAATAATTTCGCGGGTTATTTGTTTAGCTTTCTGACCGTCATGCTAATCCGGGTGAGTGTTTGTAGCTGTGCGCTGCTTTACCTGCTGTCTGATCCTCCGTATGTCTTTTTTACTGCAGTGAGCCTCGATGTAGCCAAACTCCGTCCAGTATCTCATTGTTTTTATGTCGTATTAGCTTCGTCGTGTTGATGCATTTTGACCTGCTTCAATTTTCCGCCGCAACACGCAAACTTCCCCATTCACTCAGTGCGTTATAGTTCCACATCGCTTAGGATTTGTTGCTGCGCGTTTGCGCAGAGTGAAGGAAAGAGGAGACCAGCTGCACAAGCAGGCTGCGAAATGAGAAGCAGGTGATCGGTATCGGCAACAAGAGCCAATGATCGCCGATCACCGATCATGCATTTTTTCACGGAAATCGGCCCGATTATGATCGGTGACCGATCGATCAGCACACCTCTAGTATAGACATAATTTTGTTACAACTTCTGATTTTCCAATCACTTCCTAAGCTACAGACTACAGTTCATTCATTTAATTAAGTATTCAGTGTTTACAAGTCACAATAGAGTATGCATTGATATTTATGCACTTATGCATACTTTCAGGCTGCTCATTTTCTCTCGTTGCCATGGTGAATTGCATTATCTGCTTTCCATTAATGAGGGCTTCTGATTTACTCACGCTTAACTCAGGGTTCACTTGACTCTGAATTGAGTTACCTGACTGGAAACCCAGAGTATCACAGCGCTGGGTAGGTTTATTCAGTGTATCTGAAACAAATGTGTTAAAAGAAGACAGTTAATCTGTTTGAGGTTCCATGTGACCACCCACACTTTCTCTCTCAGCCCCGCAAGATTCCTGAGTCAGATTGTGAGGTCACCCTCATCAGATGACTCAGCAGGTTGTGTAAGTTAATGAAGAGTATCCTTTAACAATTTTAATCTTCATAGCTTATATTGTCAACATTCTGCCTTTCCACATTTTCTGAAATACTACATCATTATTGGAATAACTACCATTAACATTTCTCTAAAGTTTACTATTTGGTTACATGGTGCTGTCAAACCAGAGTATTTATTGTAATCAAAAATTAATTTCTTGTAATTAAAGAAACATCTCACAGCTGCTCGAAGAATTTGCTGTTTAATGTTAGGACTATGGATAAATGTTAGTGTTAGACTGAAAATGTTTAAATCAGAAATATAAGAAAACACACTTACATCTACAGTGTTGTGAAAAAAAAATATTTGCTCTCATATTTCATCTGATTTTGATGTTTGATGTTAAATGCTTATATCAGCATTTGGTCTGTTTCAGACCATAAGCTAAAAATGAATAAATATAAGAAGAAACTATGAATTACTTTGGTGACTCATAGGCAGGACTGGAGACTATCAGAATCAAATAAAAGGAAAATTGCAATACCAATCACAGTTTTCAGTTCAGGTGGTTCACATTGGTAATAGATTTTGGAAGCAAAACAAAAAGGTTAGTAGGGCTCAGGTGAGACCTGAAAGTGAATTTTACTTTATTCCAATGTGAAGAAATGCCAGACTCTAGTTGGTGACAGACGACATGCCCTTTTTCAAATTTCTTCCAGTGTATACATTGTGTATCCGAATTTTGTATTTCTGGATTTAAAGGCCTATATTATCAGCACACCACATTTTTGTAATTTTGTCTGGCAGACCTCACATCAAAAGTTCTCACGTCACATCTAAAACTGCACATTTGAAGTGATTTAAGGGTTTCAGGTGTTCAACGCGCATCCATCCATGAGATACTCTGTGATGAAGTGCTGTGTGGTTGGTGTCCTGCCAAGAGATGCAGGCACCGATACTAGATAGCAGGTCATCAAACTGGGCTCAGGTGACACGAAAACAAACCTCATCAGTGCGCAGGTAGGTTGTAAAATTCACCAAACTCACAACACCTCTGAATTATCTGGTGAATTCAGACACTGTGCAGAAGCATCCATCAGTAAAAAGATCTTAAATCCATGAGTAAGAAATGATAGCATTTGCTATTTTTATCAAATACTATGACAATTAAACAATGACAGAACACCTTTTTTCTCTCTTGCTCTCGATGAAGGTGGACACTTTTTCCTCTGCTCCCTCCCTGCCCTGCCTGCTCTGTTTTTGTCCTGTCTTTTTATATTTTTGGAGCCTTTCTTTGCACATCATCCAAATCTACAAATTATGGATCTGGTCAACCGATCTCTCAATGCAATTGATAAAATTTTCGACGAGAAGTCTGGGCATAGGAGAGCCCTCTTGTCCTGCAGGGACACACCCAGCGGGATTCACCCTGGATTTATTCATGATAACAGGATTTCTGCTGTTTGGAGCTTGTGGATTCCTGGATTATCGACAAATTTGTGACGGACTTGGCCGAACTAGCGAACACTCAGACTTTTGGTGTGAACAGAGACGAGGACTCTAAAATTCACTAACGAGTTGGAATCAATCTTGGAGAAGTTTGGTTTAGTGGAACGACCAAACTAATTTGGATGATTGGAAACTGAGATGTATCGGAGAGACTTTAGGGAAGATTGAAATTCATAATCTTCCCGACCTAAGACATTCTGTTTATGAATTGGCTTTCCCTGTGTGGCCTTGGAAGGGCTGCATATTTCTAATCTCCTTGAAGATATATAAACACAACCCTCCTTCCCTCCTCACCCCCTCCTGTTTCCATGGAGCTGTGGAGCTGAGCGCTCCTAAGGACGTCATGCCTTGATAACAACACCTCTATCGGACTATGCCAGGGACCACAGCCACCTGGCTTCATGGCTCTTTGACGTCACCGCCTTCATTCCTGTCTTTGTTTTGTCCCTTTGTTTTGTCTGAATGTTGCCTTCTGCCCTAATGTGTCCTTTCCTCTTTTCCTTTGGTTTGTTATTTTGTTTGTATTTCCTTTTAACTCATGTAAAGCACTTTGAATTGCCTTGTTGCTGAAAATGTGCTATATAAATAAAATTACCTTAGCTTACCTTAGAGAATAAACACCAAACTGACTCTGTCTACTAAATCAAAGCAAAACTTGGCAAAGGTCTCAATCTTAATAACATAAATTCATTTTTTCATCCCTCCAGGCCTATTACTCCCCCCCACTCATCACCACCCCCACAATCCTGGAAGTAGAGGTAAATACAGTTGACCTTGGCAGACAAGCGGGGGCTCGCTGTAGCATCTTGGTCCCTGGCTCTATGCCAGTGCTGTGATGCTAGGAGGGTTTGGCAGGGATTGTGGTCTTAGGGTGAAGATCATTGTGTGACACAAACAGAAGAAATGGCTCCCAAGAGTGAAGAGCAAAGGCCAGGGGTCTTTATATGGGATTCTGATTCAAGTATAAACAAATAGATAAACACTCAAGGTGGTTTTTTATTCCAGTTTGGTTTATTATGTTAGACATAACAACACGGAAAAAACAGTCGCTGGGTTTATCACTAGTTGTTCTGAAAAAAGTCACCAGAGGAATTTGAGAAATTGATAAATATAGCGACAAAGTGGATAAGTTGACCACAGTGGTTCTTTGATCCTGATCACAGCCCCTCTCTCCCCCTACTCATCCCCTCACTGTGTGTCTTTACTCCGCTCACTATGCCAGAATTTTTCTAAATTTGCCTGAGGCGGGGTTTGGCTTTCAGAGAACATTAGTTGCACTTCAAAGTCTATTCTCTGAACTCCAGGGAGCCAATAGGACGACTGTAGAACTGGTGTGATGTGCTCTGTCTTCCTGGTCGTAGTCAGAACACCAGCAGCAGCGTTCTGGATCAGCTGCAGCTAGATGATTGATTTTTTTAGGCAGACCTGTGAAGACACTGCTGCAGTAATCAATGCAACTAAAAGTAAAACATGGATGAGTTTCTCTAGATCTTGCTGGGACTTTAGTCCTTTAATCCTTTTTTGTGACAGGGAATGGGAAAGACTTCTCATTTAAAAGGACAATGTCATAATGTCAGGGGAGTAATAATTTCAAAGACTAATTTGGCTATTTTTACTTGCATTTATTTTTTAAAAATGACATTGAAAAACATGTATAACAATCCCATTAGAACCATCTTTAATAATACTAGGTATATTTCAGAATATAATTAAAGATCACAGTAAGTTCTATGTCTTAAAGATTCTACTCGTCCTCGCAAAAAAAATGATCACAGTTTCATGGCTGAAACCTCAGCCCCCAACAGTCTCTCAGTGGAAGAATAGAGTGAGGGACGTGTACATGGAACAAATTACAGCAAAACTACAGATGAAAAGTGACTTCTTAGAAAAATGGTCCCCAATTCAAACACTCATTTTAAATCGTAGCTAAGGGAGATTAGGACAAGTAAATATGAGATTTTCACATGTGTTTCCTTTTTCTTTTTCTCTCTCCTGACTGTGGACAAGCAAAGCCTTTTGTGGAGTACAATATATGAGGCTATGCAAACAGCTTGTAAAATGTACTATATGCATGATGTGTGATGTATGTGATGTGACTTGCACTGGAAAATCTGATTAAAAAGTTCAAAAAAAAAGAAAAACATGTATAACCTATTTTTGTAATCACTTTCTTTTTATCACAGAAAGTGATTATAAAACAATTACAGTTTGACATTAAATCAGACTTCAATCGCCAGACAGTGAAGTTATGGTTATGTATAATTGTTACTCATTGTATGAATGCTTATGATTTCCATTATATAGCAATAATGTCTAAAGCTTATGTGGGGAAAATAACTGGTAGAATCCATCTCACTATTACCAAAGTCAAAGTAATCAGGTAGTCACTGGATATCACAAGGTAAAAAAACAACAAAAAACAATTGAAGTTAACAGTTTTTTCACTGGAAATGACCCTATAAAATGCCAACATGTGCCTGGAAAACACACAATACTGCCCCTTTAAATATGTTTCATCATTTGCAAGCTGCTTTGATATGATATTATGGTCAAATATAATTGGAACAAGAAGCAATTATTCATCCTAAGAGGTTTAATTGAAATCATTTATTTTCTTGTAGGAAATGTTCCATTTATCAAGAATTAATGTTGCTTAACAATTCAGGATAAAATTCACCGAGACTTGAGACACTAAATTTGTTTGTTAGCATCTGAGAAAATCAACTGACTGCTTATTAGGGAAAAGACCTCCTAGGATGACTGTGGAAGAAACTTTCCCCTCCCAGTGCTTGTTCAGTGAAGGGAAGCGGCAGTTTGCCAGGGTAAAAACAGAGCCATTTGGAGCCACTTGCAGGGGCAGCAGTAATGATAGCAGTTATTGGCAGGGGGGCAACGAGAGTCATTAGAGTCATTAGTTTCAACTCATTTCTGTGTCAAATCTCCCTGCCATGCAGCTTTGGAGGGGACAAGGGAGGGGGAGCTGCAAGGGGCTGTGGAGAGAGGCTGCAGGTCAGTAGGTCTGGAACAGCCATTAGCATCAGGGCATGATGGATGTGGCTGGCTGGGGTGCCACAAAGTGCAAATCTGCCTGGTCAGCAGCTCTGATGCCTTTCACTTTCCTTCATCCTCTTATTCCTCTTCCTTTTTCTTTTCTCAATCCTAACTGGGAAAAAAGGAGGGCAGGAACATGAATGCTGGTGGAGAAAATAAAAAAAAACGAAAAAGAAAAACTGTCAGCAGTCTGAGAAATCTGTGGAAAGGGCCTCTTGATATGAGCCCATTACAGGAGGTCATAGCAAAGCGTTAAGCAGGCAGCAACCTTAGTCTATCATCTTTGTGGATTCATATTCCACTGAACGGATTCTAAAGAAGGAACAGGGCCTCTGTCAGGTACGTACAGAAGGGGGGGTCTTGGGTGCTTGAGCACCTGCCCCTTGTGCTCCTTGCCCCCAAGTGCCCTTTTGGTCAAACTTTTTTTTTTTTTTTTTTTGGTATTATTTTCTAAGCCCTCTTCTGACACATAATAACATGTACTAAAATTATTTGGTTTGTTTTTTTTTTTTGTTTTTTTTTTTTGTAAAAACATAAGCCCTCCGGTCACCTTGTTACCTTTGACCTTTTGCCCGTGACGCATGACGCAGTTGTCTCTCGCGCAGTGACATAAGGCGGCTAACTGGAGCTCAACGTAGCGAACGATCCAGATTACAGATCAGTTTTTGGTGAATTAAAAAGAAAAGGTTTTGGTGAATAAAGTGGAGTAGACTTGCTACTTGTCAGATGACGGAAAACGTTGAAGTATCGTTTCTGCTTCAGCACGGAGTAGCAGTTTAAGCAGAGAGGTAATGAAATACAACAGACACTGACAGGCCTCTAGTCTGCCTTTCTCTGAAGAACTACTGAGCGGAAGGAGACAGGTGAGGAAAAACTGTTCTTATCTATCAATTCAGTGTTTTTATCATACAGACATTAGGCTGTTGTTGTTGTGCTATTAGCTAGCTGCTAGCTAACGACTTTGCTAGCAAAGCAAGATAAATATAAAAGCTTCTTTCCTGTATCATTAATGATAGTCATTCTTCAGTATCGCTTGTGCAATAGGGGCACATCGCCCGTCCAAAACCGATCATCTCTATAATGGACATATGTCTTCTAATTTCCTTTGCTGCATAATGTACATTGCATTTATTCTAGCATTAGGTAAATGTATCTTGAAGGAAGCACTTAAATAAAAGTCCAACAAGGATATTCATTTAGAATTAAAAATAACTCACCCTGAATTACCACGATAGATATAATGTATGTAATAAAAGTGTGTCATTAATGAAGGGGAAAAACTCAACCAGACTTTAAGTAAGTTTAGGGTCTGGTTCACAGAGTATGAAGTTTTTTTTTTCTTCCCCCAATTATTCAATGAAAAAAAATTAACCTCAGTCAAGTAAAATAAAATTGTAATGAAAAAACTTAGAATAGCAAGAAAAGATTTCTGACAGGTGCAAATAAGTTTGTTTTGCAAATAATTTTTTCACTTCATGAGACAAAAGTGTGTGATTTTAATTAAAAAAAAAGTTTTGTAAGCTAAACTCAGCAGGCTTTTCTCATGTTGACATGCATTAACAATTCAATTTTTGCTTTTGTTTTTTCTTTTTTCTGCAGTTCCACCTTAAAGTTTGATGCAGCTCTGCTTTCCTGAATGAACCATCTTCATCTCCACTGCAGCAAACAGGCAGCTCTTTTTTTATAGATTACAGTCCACTAAAAGGTTCCATTGTGCCCTTGTTTATATTTTTAATAGTGTAATTCTGTAAAGACAAAATATGTCTGGTGGTCTAGCTCTGATTTACATATCTTGCTAAATTGCAGGTTTGAATATTGCAATACTTTCCTATAACAAAATAGACCTGCAGAAAGAAATTACTAATAAAATATCTTACATATGCATTCCTTACCTTTGATTGTATTTCTCACAATTTTGTAATTTATCATTGTTTATTAAACTCTGAAAGCTGAGAGGCTTTAATAATCTGTCCTAGAAGGTTAGATGTGCCTTTTTTTTGAGCACCTGCCCCTTTAGTGGTCTCTGCACGGCCCTGGCCTCTGTGGCTAATATGGTCACCCACACTTTTACTGCCAGAGTGTTGCAATGAGGTTTCAGAGAGCTGCTTTACCACCAGGTCTGCAGCTGCTTTACAGCTCTACTTTTCACTATTAGTTTCTCTTAGTGCCTTGATGTGCCAAACTCCAAAGAGACCCAACACAACTGATACCATGAAACAAATTGTGCTTCCATGTGTTGTGCAAATTTTTCAAGATAGTTCATTAACATAAACTACTACATGTAGTAGCACTGCTAGTGCTGATTGTCACATTTTATTAAAGTGACTGGAGAACTGGGTCAGAATTCTCTGGTACATTATGTGACTGGTTTGAATCTTAGCTTTCAACATGTTTCTACAGAAAAACATTCAAAACTTGCATTTTCTTTATATTTTTAATACGCTGAAATGCTGAAAATGACTGGCAGGTTGTTAAAGTCCTGACAACTCAGTGTTTTACTGAATTGTTCCTCATTTTCTGAAAGACCAAGTCTCTGTGGGATCTCCTTTATTACCCAAAACAGTAAGTGACCTGCAGCCAATTAAACTAATTAGATGTGAGCTGTTCACCAGGAGACATATTTCCTACTGGGGGAAAATTAGCAGAGCTTTTGTCGATAATTAAAACTAAAATAATAGACCATGGAAGGAAGAATCTTACATATTATTATTATTATTAGCTGTAAGAATAATAAATATGTCTGATATGATTTCATAAAAAATACTCCCAATATTTGTAAGTGTCTAAATACTTCCTATTTTAAATCAACATTCTGACGGGTGGTTGTGTCTCATAATGTGGGAGCAAAGACAAATTTGTCATACTGGCACATTTCTGTGTATAATACTAGTAATTTCTAGTGTAATAAACAGCATAATGTGCTGTGTTTATTGGGATTAAATATGGGCTGTTTTAGTTCTATGCAAGTTGTTTGTAAACTTGTAAAACTTGCATGGAAAAAAGGCCATGAATAAAATGTAAGTAAGCCTAAAAGTATCTGAGAGGCTAGCAGATAGAATTTCAACGCAAAGACACTGGAAGCCATTTAACGTCTTTGGGTAACTAATACATTAAATTTACACTAAGCATTTGCTTCACAAGTGAAGCCAGAACTAAGAGAGCCTTGTAGAGTGAATGGGCAAAAAGATTACAAAAAATCTCTTTTATGTCTACATAAACTAAATGTAAGGAAACAGATGATGCTTTGGTACTGATCTGGAGGAATGTGAGAAAATATACATGGTTTTGAAGTCAATCTATATCGACATAAAACACTAAAATTCAGCTCAGTTCTTTTTTCTGTTTATTTCCAGAGGTGTAAAAAATATTAATATTCTCTACTAAGTATATTTTAAGTAGAAGCATACTTATGATAAGACTCCAGTAAAAGTAAGGATTAAATTATTTTACTTAAGTAAAAGTAAAGATTTGCTTACTTGGTTTGTTATTTTGGTTGTATTTCCTTTTAACTCATGTAAAGCACTTTGAATTGCCTTGTTGCTGAAAATGTGCTATATATATATATATATATATGGACTGGAAGCCCCGAGATCAAAGTGGGGAACACCCCCAAAGGTGGTGGAGAATGACCGAGCTAAGATCCTGTGGGACTTCCAGATCCAGACAGACAAAATGGTAATGGAGAACCAACCAGATATTGTGGTGGTGGATAAAGAACAGAGGAAAGCCGTTGTGGTGGATGTAGCAATACCAAGTGACCACAACATCAGGAGAAAGGAGCAGGAGAAACTGGAGAAATACCAGGGCCTCAGAGAGGAACTGGAGAAGGCCTGGAAGGTGAAGACCACAGTGGTGCCTGTGGTCATCGGGGCCCTCGGGGCAGTCACCCCCAAACTGGAGCAGTGGCTACAACAGATCCCAGGAACAACATCAGACATCTCAGTTCTAGGAACTGCCAAGATACTGGAGGAGAACCCTCAAGCTCCCAGGCCTCTGGTAGAGGACCCGAGCTCAGAGGATGAAAGAGAGAGAGAGAGAGAGAGAGAGAGAGAGAGCACCCGCGGAGGGTAAGAAGGGAATTTATATATATAGGGGTGAAAGTAGGAGGGTTCAGTAGGGTACTCCGTATCCCTAAAAGATTTAGCAGGGGTACTCAGTACCTGCCAGACAGTGGAGCGACTGTTTGCTGTAAAAAAATCAGTGAGTTCACTGATCAGCCGTGACTGATTAGTTTTTTCAAGAACAATCTAAAACACGACTTAATCAGTTAATAAATAACTTTTTTTTCCCATTTCATATTGTTTCTGAACTGTTCTTTGTTAGAGCAGCGGTGCAATATGTCGATCTCGGCGGTAGGTGACAAACTGAACGTCGCCAGGACACTGAGACCAGCACGTCCTCCTCTGGCTCCTTATCAAAAGGTTTGTAACTTTATTAAAGAACAACAACAAAAAATCAACAAAACGTGTTCAAATTAATGACCCAACAAAAATAACACCCAACAAGGTGTTGCGCTATTCTGTGCGTTTCGGTTCCATTACCAAAATAACGAGCAGAGCAGGAGTTTAAAATTTATCAACCACCACTGTGTTCAGGAAAGCGCTTATTAATAATCGCAAAATAAATATATTTATTTTGCGATTAGTAATAAGTGCTTACGGTATATATATATATATATATATATATATATATATATATGTATATATATATATATATATATATATATATATATATATATATATATATATATATATATATATATATATATATATAACGGAGTGAATGTTTTAACATAATCTCTGCTCAGCTCAAGGAGTGCAGGCGGTTGCCATGGCAACGGGTGTGCTTAAATGACAGAGAGTAAAAAGGTGCGAGTGGTTTAGAGTTGATCACCTGTTCAGGTTGTTTTACCTTTGTTTACCTTTGCTGTGGCTCTTTACAGCCACTGTAATTTCTGAACGTTCAATAAACAACAAATTACGTCATTTTTTGTGAGTATACGTCATTCACAACAAACATCAAACACTGTAAATATGTTTCATTAAATATTTAACAAACAAATGGCTTCTACCGTGATAACTATGTGGAAGTAAATTAATTGTCTAATATTAAAAAAAAAATAGTTTGGGAACCTCACTTTGAGCTGAGAGTCTGAGAAGCTTTTTCTCTATCAAACTACTTTTTTGCCTCTTATTTAGTGGAAATATTGATGTTCATGAGATTTTCTTCAAAATAATAACCTGTTTCAATCTTTATAGCTCCACTGTTGAAAATGAGAAGCTAACATTCAGGGCTGTGCAGAGACCACTAAAGGGGCAGGTGCTCAAAAAAAAAGCTCCTCTCCTGCTACCAGTAGCAGGAGAGGAGCTGTGCCAAGAAGCTACAAACACTGAAGAGGAGAAGAGCTGCCATCGATACCGTTGCAGCCAAGCATGATTTAATGTTACGAAATACAGTTTTACCAAGTTGCTCAAAGTCTATTGTTGTGCATTTACTGTGTAAAGTTTACCTTTGACCAAACCCCCCCCCAAAGGAATCCCAGCGCCCCCTGCCGTCCTCTGAACGCCCCCCAGGGGGCGGTACCGCCCACGTTGAGAACCGCTAGTCTATGGCTCTCTAGAGAAACAAGCTCACACTGAGTCTGAGCAGCAGGACTAAAACACTTTAACTTAACTAAAGATGCATAAAAATATATTTGTCAAGACTTTCTTTTGTACCTGAATGTTCATTAACATGTCAAATAATATGTTCATAACAATAAAAACGTTCATTATTTTTATTGAATAGAGCATAACTCTACTATGAGCAGACAAACTTGCTGTTTCAGACAAAGGTCTTATCTGCATGTCAGTACTGTTGTATGTGTCAGGTTTTGCACTGTTAAACATAACACATTTTTATAAAAATTGCATATATTTGTGAGATTAGGTTTGTAGAGATTACTGTTTTAAAGAGAACAGCTTCTGGGCGGTGTTGTTTGTTCTAACTCAGGGTTAACTTGGTTTTACAAATCTGATGCGGTGTTTAAGCAGCACAACACCTAAGACCCATGCAGCTTTATCAGTTTTTTTTCTCAAAATCTTTTTCTCTTTGCAGTTAAAGCATCACATCTGATTCCCTTTTTCATAAAGGAAGCCCTTCAGTTTGTAATATAATTATTGATTAAGAGTGAGTTGGATTAAATTTTTGTTCAAGAAATATCCAAACTGCATCTCCAAACATTCCTTGTGATAAAAGTATAATGGCCAAAAATCCTCCCAGGCAATAAAACTTATTGGAACGTTGGAGCAATGGAGAGTTCTTTGAATGTACCATCCCACCTGGAAGATTTATCACTATGGTGAGTTCTCTATGCAGCAATTAGACCAAAACCAGGAGATACCTAGACAGCCATTGCTACAAAATGTTGTCACTGGCAGCTTGTTTGTCGTGGGTTACAACCAAGTGCAGTGAGCGCGCATTTACTGCTGCAAATGTTGGATGTTGCTTCAGGTATGAGATGAGATTTCATTTTTTCACTCGTGAATAAGTTAAATTGTTAGTGCAGAGGTCAAGCAGCATTTTCATTTAAAATGCTGGCAATGGAGAATTTAGTTATTTTGTTCTCTTATTTACTCTGGGGAATTTTTCACATTTGAATTTATTTCACTTTCAGTGTGTTTCCCTTTTGGTTTGGACAATAGATTGTGAGTCTTAGTTCAGTTCCTGCGGTGTCCCTGGTTTCTCTGAGCCACAGCTGTTCCACATGTTCTCTGATTAGCTCATCTGGTTCCTTTGCCATATTCCACTGCTGCCCCAGTATATCGGCTCACTGGTTTCTGTTGCCCTGCCCGTTTCTCTGGCTGCCTTCTCACTTCTCCTTTATGAATCTAAATTATTCTATTTTACCACAATTGTTTTCTACACTTGCCATTTAAGTCACAAACAATATTGCTTTTACATCTTCATAGCTTATCCACACAAGACTTTTTTTATTACTCAATTAAATTTAAAAACACAATCTGGAATGGTGATGTGTCATTAATGGCTATTAAGGCTAAAAGCCCAGCATGGACATCTTGGCTTCCCAAATCTGCCTTTATCTATGGCTCTGTTTAAATGAACTTTTAACAAGATCTCTTAGTGAGGAAATTCCTTAAATTGGATTGTATGGATTCATCTGGGTTAGTCTGGAAGTAAAGATGGCTTTCTAATGAGATACAGAAAACAGAACAAAGATTAAATCTACTTCTCTTCAACGGTTCTGCTGTGTGAACGTCCATCCATCCATTTTCTTACACCCTTGTCCCTAAAGGGGTCAGGAGGGCTGCTGGTGCCTATCCCCAACAAGACATTTCAGGTGAGAGGCGGGGTCACCCTGGACAGGTTGCCAGTCCATCGCAGGCCAACACAGAGACAGACAGGACAAACAGCCACACACACACACACACACACGCACACACACACACACACACACACACACACACACACACACACACCTAACGAGAAGTTAGAGAACAGTCATGTTTTTGGACTGCGAGAGGATGGACAGGGAGAACCTGCAACCCAAGACCTTCTTGCTGAAAGGAAACAGTGCTACCAACTGCGCCACTGTGCAGCCATGTGTGAATGTGAGGAGAATCAAATTAAAGAGGGGTCTATGTGCTTCAGGCTGGCTGTGTACAGCCCCTTTGACTCTGTACTGATGAAGGTGGATCATTTTGTGCAATAGTGAGACAGTGAGCTTATGCAACTCAGAGTACACGCATTTATCACTCTGTGCAGTACAATATTTATAATTTATAATTTAATTTAGCTATGAAAAGCCTTTCAGTTGCAAATTAAACAGCACTGTCTTCCAGGGTTTCATTTTTTACAGGATTCCAGCCACACTGTCAGCATCTCTGAGTGTTAAACTGATTTCACATTCCATCTCGTTCCACAGGAAAATGTCGGCTAAAGGATTTTGTGTGTGGACTCAGGTAACACACTAAATATGTCAAAGCTACTTAACTGTTAACATCTACTGACTCTTAACCACTGAATCTCTCCTTCATGATCATTAGCAGTGTAGCTTGGTGGGAAACGGATCGTCCTCATCACCATCCAGCGCCGCTGACACACCAACGCTCCCCACTGTCATCAAGAGGAGAACCCCATTCGTCTTAAACTCATTTACTTTAACCAGTCTCAGATCCGGCCCCCTCCCCTCCTTCCTCACCCGCACATCTTCATATCATAACTTCCTAATTAACATTCCTGCTTAATTAAACACTTGTATTTAAGGAATGTAACAGGGGTGGAGGAGAGAGGAGGAATCCCTCATCCGTGGCATTAATTGTGTCGTTCATTAGCTTCAGCATGCTGTGATAAACGTTGAAAAGGTGAAATTGTCCCTGGATTCCAGAAGCAAAGCTGTGGACAGTGTGTGGCATAAAGTTAAACCAAACCACTGTCATGTCCTCCCTGTCAATTCCTGTTCAGTTTTGTTGGCACTTTGCTGCCTAATACATACACATGCCGGCCACTTTATTAGGTACACCTGTTCAATTCCTCAATGGCACAATGTGAATTTTCAAATCACATTTCAGCTACTCTGTTTTTAAGAACATAGCTCTGCTGAATTTTTTAACTTGCTGAAGTTCAAAATGAGCATCAGAATGGGACAGAGGGGATTTTAGTGACTTTGAACTTAGCATGGTTGTTAGTGCCAGACAGGCTGCCTTGAATTTTTCAGAAACTGCTAATCTACTGGAATTTTTATACATAACTCCTCTTGAGTTTACAGAGCAAAATGAAAAAAAAAAAGAAAATATCCAGTGGTGATAGATGGGGATGTGGGGGAATACCTTGTTGATTTCAGAAGTTAGAGAAGAATGGACATACTGGTCTGAAATGATGAAAAGACATCAGTGGCTCAAGAAACACTTTTAACATCTCAAGATATGTGACGTGTTTGTGGTTTTTTTTTAATGTTTTCACTATGTAAAGAAGCAGCATTCAACTTCTAAGCACCACAAATCTGGACTTCCAGAGTTTCCCCAACCTCCAGAAAACTGCAAAACAGCTGACCAATATAATGACCAATATATTTCATGTGTAACAATGGCACTTAACAAAATGTAATGTTCATATATATATATATATATATATATATATATATATATATATATATATATATGGACTAAAGAAGTGTGGTCAGATAGTTACAAAGAGAGGGAAGGTCGTCCACACAGAAGGGGTCTCACTCCCAGAGGGAACAATAGCAGACATAGAGCACAGTTACAAGTACCTGGGAATACCACAAGCAAATGGCAACCTCGATGAGGTCACAAGGAAAGGAGCCACAGCCAAATACCTCCAACGAATAAGGCAAGTCCTGAGAAGCCAGCTCAATGGCAAGAACAAGATCCGTGCAATAAACAGCTATGCCTTACCAGTAATCAGATACCATGCATGATCAATTAGCTGGTCAATGGAAGAGATAAAGGCCACGGATGTTAAGACTCAGAAGCTACTAACCATGCATGGAGGATTCCACCCCAAATCCAGCACCCTGAGACTGTACACGAGCCGTAAGGAAGGAGGCAGAGGACTAGTGAGTGTGAGAACCACTGTCCAGGATGAAACATCCAAGATCCATAAATACATCAAGGACAAAGCCTCAATGGACGATGTGCTCAGCGAATGTCTCAGACAATGGGGAACAGAGGACGAGGTGCTGGAGGAACCATCATGGGAGGACAAGCCCCTACATGGGATGTACCACCGACAAATAACTGAAGTGGCTGATATCAGGAAATCCTACCAATGACTGGAAAAAGCTGGACTCAAGGACAGCACAGAGGCCCTCATCCTGGCCGCCCAGGAACAGGCCCTAAACACCAGAGCAATAGAGGCTCAGATCTACCACACCAGACAAGACCCAAGGTGTAGGTTGTGCAAGGAGGCCTCTGAGACAGTCCAGCACATAACAGCAGGGTGCAAGATGCTGGCAGGGAAAGCGTACATGGAACGACATAACCAAGTGGCGGGCATAGTGTACAGGAACATCTGTGCAGAATATGGACTGGAAGCCCCGAGGTCAAAGTGGGGAACACCCCCAAAGGTGGTGGAGAATGACCGAGCTAAGATCCTGTGGGACTTCCAGATCCAGACAGACAAGATGGTAATGGAGAACCAACCGGACATTGTGGTGGTGGATAAAGAACAGAGGAAAGCCGTTGTGGTGGATGTAGCAATACCAAGTGACCACAACATCAGGAAAAAGGAGAAACTGGAGAAATACCAGGGCCTCAGAGAGGAACTGGAGAAGGCCTGGAAGGTGAAGACCACAGTGGTGCCTGTGGTCATCGGGGCCCTCGGGGCAGTCACCCCCAAACTGGAGCAGTGGCTACAACAGATCCCAGGAACAACATCAGACATCTCAGTTCAGAAATGTGCAGTTCTAGGCACAGCCAAGATACTGGAGGAGAACCTGAAGCTCCCAGGCCTCTGGTAGAGGACCCGAGCTCAGAGGATGAAAGAGAGAGAACACCCGCGGAGGGTGAGAAGGGAATTTATATATATATATATATATATATATATATATATATATATATATATATATAAGAACTGCCTCGTTTCTCAAATATGATATAAAAATAAACTTGACTGTTGACTGATTGACAGAATGCATTCTCTGAATGTGCAGCAGAGACCTTTTCACCTGCTGCACCCTGTCATTCTGCTATCCAGAAGGTAAAATGTGATGTTTCATAATTATCAGCCAGACTGAAACTTGTGGAGGAGGTTAAGAAAGATCACATACTGTATGCAGATTAATGTTGCAGATTGTGACAAGTTAACAAGGAGTGAAGTCACGGCATCCATACACACTGCAAATATGGCTGTTGTTTTTTGTGAGTTGTAACTTGAACCTTATTTGAACAGAAGTTGTTTTTACTGGAAGGAAACAGGATTTAAAATATTCCACAAGGCACAGATGTGTTTAATTTTGTGTTTAAACCTACGTGGCTGAAAGTGAAGCACTTTGTGATTTTATAAGTTCAAATGTGCTGTATAAATAAAGTTTTACTTCCTTTACTTACATGAAACAATCCTCATAAAAACCATCCATATCTCTAATTGATTTGAAAACAACATGATTTCTACCTGATGCCTTAAAGCTGTTCATGCCTAGCATTGTTGATGGAGTTAATAGGACACGTTCTGTCTGTCACACTGTGTTGTCTTTGGTCAAACTTAGAGTCAACTATCAGCATCAGGCGGTTAGAATGTAGCTCCAGATGTTCAGGAATAAAAATAACTATGTATGAATAATAATAATTCCAATAAAATAGAATTAGTCCCCTACATACAATATAAATGAGTTGTAACAGTGTTAGCTCAGCAGTCTCACATGTTTTTAAACTTTTTATTGTTTTTCTAAGTCAGAAGAGCAGAGGGGGCTGGCTGAGGTAAAGAAGTTAAATGGTGTTTTATGGCAGCAGCATGAATACATAAAATTGCCTTTTTTGTAGACACAACCTAACAGAAGGTTTTAATGAATTCATTTTTGTGAGCCTCAAGTGCCTGTTCAACATTCAACAGGAGAGTTCATCGTATTTCCCCAAAATTCTTGTAGGCACAGCCTGATATTAGTTCTGGTTCTGATCAGTTTTATTATGTATAATCCCTGTGAGAAAGAGTTTAAACAAAATTTTCAGAAATCACTCATGCGAACCTGAACCAGCTCTATATTTCTGCAGATCTGTTGTTTTATCTTACGATCAGTGGAATAGATGTCAAAGAAAGAACAGCTGTCAGGTCAACATTTTGATTTCCACTTCATAGTTTTATCGCTATCCATAATTCTGCATAATGCATTCTTGTGACCTTAAAATGAGGAGCTTATGAAATCAACACTGGCATAAATATGGATAATGTCTCATTAAACAGCTGTTTTATTCAAACATTACATTGTAATTATGGCAGACAATCAGTACTGATGTCCTGGCCCAGTGGTGCACCCAGGCCAGTGGTAATGCAATTTGATGCCAAGCTGAAGAGAAGACAAATGAAATGAGCAGACTGAACAGAAGATGCCTGGGAGCTGAGCAGAGCGTCAGAGCAGACACCTGAGCTCCAACAGGAAAACTCAAACTCTCTTCAACCATACACAAAGTCTGAGCAGCTCATCTCACTTCAGAATTCAAAAACAATGTGTTTGCATACAGTTAATATTACACTTAAAGGAATACCACCAATGCTCCCTTTTCTATACGTCATCACTAAGAAACAAACAGCTTTTCAACAAAGCCGATGGAAGAAACCAGCAGTATGAAGGAGAGGTATTAACCATTTCAATGGCTTAGTAGTGTTATATGGACTCTTCTGGGAATGTTAGGGTAAAATTAATATTTACAAAATTTAAATTTTTTAGTGTCCGAAACTAAAAAATGCAGAAATACTCACAAACTTTTTTTGAATGATTAACACAAATTATTACATTCAGAATCAAATGACCACTTCGGCATCAGCTGATGGTCAGACTTTAACAACCGTCTTGTGCCAGAGAAGAGGGGTCGCTCTCTGATCTACAAACTATTTAACTTCCAATATCATTTTGGATGCACAAAGTGACAGAGATCTTTCTATGCATTCTTTATTGCTGCTGCACACTTTTTTCTCAAGATGTACTCAGATGACATGACAATTTATAATAAAGGCAACAGAATTAAAAATATACAGGCAACCAGTCTCAGCTGCAGCAGTTCCTCTGCTTTCTTTTACATTTTCATGCCTAATTTCATATTTCATATCTTTTTATTCTACATTTAGATTTTTTTATTCCCTTTTGTACTTTTACTGAGTATTTTGTCTGAATAAGTATGTTGCTCAGCCAACAGAATCATGAAAGCTAACCAGAGGCATGATGCCACCCTGGCAACAAACATTTAGAAGTTCAAGGCAGTTGTTGAGATAAATGGACTCTGTAAACCATACCACACGATCAGTTACAGGCAGCAACCAGAAAGAAATTGATAAAACAAAGCATATGGCAAAACTGGAGATGTTTAATTCCTAAAATAACAAAGGTTTTAGCTCAGAGGCTTCTTCATATCCCCTGTAATGCAGACCGCTTTGGGAGATCTTCCTGACCTCTGCTGTCCCCATCCACAGATACTGTTTGAAGAACCCTATAACTGCAGTATATACCTGCAAATATTTTTATTGAAAAGTATTTGCAGGTGTAGTATATTTGTAGTCATAATTTTGATGAACTTGTTTTTACTTTTTTCTCCTTTAAATCCATAGGTTGCACCCTCTAGAAGCCCTCCTCACCCGTCTTAAGAACTGAGTCTGCTACTCCCTGAACTCCAGATCACCTTTCAAGGACACACTTTGGCCTGCCCTGAAGTGGACAGGCTGGTCTTAAGCAGTCGTTACTGTACTGTACAATTTCTGTGTATCTGTACTTTACTTAAGTAGATTTAATAATGGATACTTTCTACTTTTACTCCACTACATTTTACAGTAAGTATCTGTACTTTCTACTTCACTACATTTCTACAAAACTGTCGCGTTACTCGTTACATCCAAGTCGCGTTGTGCTCGTTTTTTCCATTAAAATGTGAAGTTCAGGGTCTTAAGGTGGCGCCGTAAAATCCAAGCAATAACGTGACTTAGTGTCTGTTGTCACCCATCGCCACCACCTTTACTCGCATGCGGAGCTCCAGACATGCGCAGTGGTTTCCTCTGAGCAGGAGAAGATGTCTGTGTGATCGTTAGTACTGAAGCCTCACTGAGAGCCGTTCTTTGTTCTCGTAATGCTCTGCGTACACTGCAGTACCTATTAGTATTTTATGTTATTAAAAAATATATAGGCTTATTTAATTGAAGAATAAATAAAACAAGAATGTAAGAAAGCAGAGCATGCTCATTGCTCTTTGATTGTTTTCATCTCCTGACATTACAGTGGGAAGGAGGATGAGAACAGTCACGGTGCTCCTTCTGCTTGGTTACTTCTTGCTTGTTGCACGTTGTTTACCATTAAATGCTGTGTTTAATGGTGCAGACAGTTGTGGTTTCTGACATGGGCAATATGGGCAACCACCCAGGGCGTTATCTTTTTAGGGATGGCAGGAGACCACCACAGATTGTAGCACAGAGATGAGAACAAAGCAGAATGAAGAAGAATTTGAATTGACACTGGTTAAATTTATTTCAGCTCTTAAGTATTTAATATCTAGGTGTTTTATGGGAATGTGGATCTTTCAGATCAATTTGAGAAGCAATTTTGAAGGTAAAACTTAATTTTATTGTGTCATGTAGTGCGGGGTGCTGGTCTTGGTCTTGACTTGGTCTCGGGTTAGGTGGTCTTAACTACAGCAATGATATGTGGCTCCTTGGTTGCATGTCCTCCCCCACCTTTTTGTGGATTTCTTTCAAAATAAATGCCACTAGTGGCAAAAAAAAAAGTGAAGTTCATGCTATGTTAGGACAGGAGACCAGATGTTTCCATCCCTGAAATTATGATGCATAGAATCACATATGTAAATCTAAACCATGGTGCAAAGAGTAAACACAATAAAAACATGCTTTATATGCGACATTGCTCATTAAAATGGCACATAACTGATATATTAAAATTAAATATGATAGGTTCACTTAATGATATTGTATTAGCCATTAGGTAATGCATTCAACAAGTACTTTTACTTTTATTACTTAAGTATTTTTAAAAGCCAGTACTTTTTTACTTTTACTTAAGTACAAATGTTAATGTGGTAGTTTTACTTTTACTTGAGTAAATTTTTTGAGTACTTTCTCCACCACTGGTCTTAAGAAATAGCTCTTATATCATTGAGTTGCAGATCTGCGAAGTTCCCGTTAGAGTCTGTTTATTCTGGCAGATGCTTCACTCTTCCTGCACTGTCAGCTGTCTGGGGCAGCTCTGGGCTGCAGGCTAACACATCACAGTTTCCATATGAAGTCATATTTTGTGCTACAAACGTGAGACAAAGATATCAAACTGGGTCAAAGATCATTTACACTGACATACAGTTGATGGCAACAAACAGATATGGCAACAGAGGGAAAGTTCAACATCTTTTATTTCAACAGCTATCAGG
The DNA here is from genome assembly GCF_051168715.1 of Poecilia mexicana. Taxonomy (NCBI): domain Eukaryota; kingdom Metazoa; phylum Chordata; class Actinopteri; order Cyprinodontiformes; family Poeciliidae; genus Poecilia; species Poecilia mexicana. Next base: position 884,421 of record NW_028263379.1, on the reverse strand, counting down.
TCTGTAAAAGCTGGGTTGGAACATGAAGGTTTGAAGAGGTTTTGCTACTGGTGGTGATTTAGTGATCTTTAGCCAGTGCCACTCTGTCTTGCACTGTAATCCTGTGTTTTCTAAATGTGCTTTGATCAACAGTGTAGAAAAACTATATTGAGTTTTTCTACACTGAATGTAGAGAAACATCATCCGTTAGTTTATACCTGACCAGAAATTTAAAAAAAACATAGCTTAGAAAAAATTTCTTCCCAGCAGTTTTTTAATAGTAGATTAGGTAGATAGATTAAATTAGATAGCTAAGTGTTGAAGTGCTGTCTGTTTCTGTGGTATACTGGAAGTCACTGATTAGATAGTCTGATCAGATATGTGAAAATTTCTTCAACCACTAAACAAAACAGATGAGCTGAAAGATTTAACATCACATTAGCTGGAGTTAAGAAACCCGGAGGAAGGAATGACAAAATAATGAACATTATTATTCCTCTGGGGAACCTTGGCCCATTTTAACTGAAATCAGGTCAGAGAAATCATAACCATCCTGGAAATAACAGTCAAGCCCATTTGCAACTGCAACGTGTATGTAGATCATGTCATTTCCAGCTCAAAGTGCCCCCTAAACTAAAAAATGTTCTCTGTTTCTGCTTTACAATAGACCTTTATCTTACCTCCTGCCTGTACAGGGATGACACCAACACTGCTTAGTTTGTTTTCATTGTTTGAACATCTTTTACACCTGGCTGGTACTGAGCAGAGCTCTTCTCATCCAGGCCCAAGTCCAGGAGTCCTGCAACTGATAGACATTTCTCAACTTCAACACATCTCAGCCAAAAATGGTTCTGCTTCAGCTGCAACACACTATATGTGTTTTGCAGTTGATGCCTAAATTAGAAAAGATATTGTAAGGACAAGATCCACAGCATTTTTTTTGAACACCAAACTTTCTATATAAGTCACTGTCCAAGGCAAAGATGGAAGAAGTTTTATGGCTTTAGAAAACATTGCTCTCATAACTCAACAAAACATTCTTGAAACTGAGGAATAATTATGTATAGTAGTGGAATAAGCCACAGCCAGGCAGACTGAAAACAGGCATGAAAATAAAATATTTAATAATGAAAACAAAGGAACTGACAAGTTTGCTATGAAAAGAACCAGTCTGGCGTCCAGACACCATCATAAAAGAAAGAAAAGCATGAAGTTCAAATGATGAGGACATTTGGAAGATCATAGGTGTCGATTCCATGGGTGCTGGGGGTCCGAGAGTCCTGAGCACCCATAGCTCCAGGCAGCATACACTTCTCATTGATTTGTTAATGACCACAGCAACAAGTCCTGCGAGCATGGTGAGGGTTTCACTGGACTGGACATCGCCCATCAGTCACCTTCAGCTTCAGGTGCCATTACTATGCATTGAGTCATGTTCACAGCGCAGATCGAGCAGGAATTGGTCACAAAAATGTTTCACAAAAACTATGGCTTAAATTAAAGCAGAGAAAACTGCTAATGTTTTAGTATGCAAAAATGTAATCTACCTGGATATAAATCTATAAACACTCAGTTCTGTCAAGATCCATTTGAGGACTAAGTCATTTTTTTTATATTGTAAATTTAATTTCATGTACCAGTGACTGATGCTGTGTAGGAGACATAGTTTGCTAAATGCTTTATGATATATTGTATCCTATTTAATGATCTACAAACAAGGTGGTCCAGTTTTTGTTGAACTTTAAGAAATGACAGCGGTTGCAGTGCACCACAGCAAAGAGAAAATAACACCGAAAAACAGGAGAGCAACCATTCAAACCACTTCTTTCCTCTCGCTCCGTATGTCAGCTTTACTATACATGCATTGTCATCTTCAGATATGTTTTCATTTTCTTTTTTCCTTTTACAACTTTTTCCTGAACTGTGAAATGAGACACCCTTGGGCCTTGTTATCTAACTGTCATGTTGACAATTAAACATTAAAAATATTTCATTCCCTTTTCAGATTCTATGCTTGGTGGGGGGTTTTACCCCCCGATCACTGATATTCCTAACTCAATGCAAAATAATGCTGGATACGTGTCACACAGAAGAGTTAAGGAAGAAGACTGGGCAGCACAGAGAGAACTGAACTAAATACAAAGGATATATGAACTAAAAAAGGTTTCACAATAACACAAGAGTCCAACTCATGGGTGTAAATCCCAGGGGGGTGGAGGGGTCCCGATCCCCAATCTTGGAAAAGTCCAGAATGGTCCTCCCCAAAGAAATCATGAAACAAACTTTTGTATTTAAACAATATCAATATAAAAAGGCAATAGAAACAAAGAATGAAGTAAATCTGCCATTTCTCAAAGAAAAAAATACGGATGAATTTTTAGGTCCCCCCCACTATTGTTAGAACAATGGTTCAGACAACAGACATAGACATAATATAAGGACAGACGCCTCATGGACCGTTCTCGCCTATTCGCCTATTGTCACTGACGAGATTTAGGGCGGCCATCTTGGAGCGGTACTCCACTCCACTCAGCGTTATGTGTTTAGCAGCACAATGACGTATCAGCGGATTTAATCGATCATAACACACTTTTTTGTTACTGTAAACCATATTCAAACATCTATATATATATATATATATATATATATATATATATATATATATATATATATATATATATACGTTTATGTTTTTCAGCTGACGAGTCCAAAATCCGATGTGAGATTCATCCGTGCTGCAGTGAATCCGTCTCTCTTTATAGATATTTCCCTCTTCTTCCTCACATCGTGTCTTTAGGAAACTTTCAAAACAAAAACGGAAGATTTAGGATGTATCTTACTTTTGACAGAGTGAAAGAATATAAATAATAGTCTTTACCACCTGTGTAAACTTTGCCGGTGAATGTTATAACACATAATATAAGTTTTATAATATGTGTTATATTGTTTCATTTCTAATATAGGCCCTTGTGTCAGATAATCTAAGTCAATGTTAGAGAATAATTAATTTTTTTAGATTTACAGAATCTCAGTTAGCCTTCATAGCGGGGCTGAACCCGTATTACACCAAGCACTGTAGCTAATATTAGCTGGTATCTCGCCGGTGGACATAAATACAGTAAAGTAATATTCTAATCACAATATATACACAATAATATGTCCATCTTACTTGTGAAACGTTGTCTGTGGAGCCCTCACATCAATAATCCATAGATCCGAACAACAATATCCCTCAGTGCTGAGGCATCTTCTGCTGTTTTGATTGAGCAAAGTAGGAGGGTATACCGCTCCAAGATGGCCGCCGTATTTCCTGCGCCGGAGCGGCCAATGCGGGGTCTATGCTTATATTATGTCTATGGGCACAGACTCCATTGGAGCCGCTGAAGTGAGGAGCTAGCAGTTAGCTATGGCTATCCAGTAAGTAACTAGATAAAGCAAAAGACATGTAACATCTTTAATTCATTTTCACTGCAAGAAACACATTAATAATGAAAATCAGACTGTAGTTCGTTATTTCATTACTTTGGCTGTTGATAAACTGCCTTGTTATGCCTTGTAAATCAAAACTGGCTACATTGCTTTCATAGACTTAGCTCTTTTTTCTGTCGAAGGTAGCCAATATTTCAATTAAATTTAGCTCTCTAACTCTTATGTTAATAAGAAATGGGAGTTTGAAACGGGAGGGAGCAGCTGAGCGTTAGCACTAGCTGACAGCTCTGTATCGGAGCCAAGAGCACTGGGGCTTCTGCAGCTGACAAAAAAATGTAAAGTATGCCTTTATTTCTTACCATCTCCAACGTAGAGCCTTTAAAACCACAAAATAAAATCTGAATATTTTCTAGAAAACTCTGGTGCTGAGTCTTAAGTTTTATGATACTTCCCAGATATTCAATTTCTACATTTTTATAGGTTCTCAGCCATAAAAATGGCTGAGAACCTATATGGAAAAACAAACAAAAAAAAAAAAAAGTTCAAAGCAAGTTATAATTTAAATAACACATAACTTGTATTGAGAACCACTGCATTAAATCAAAATTTATGAGGAATTTTATTAAGTGGAATCATTCATTAAAACTTGTTTTTAGTCAGAGCCTTAAATTTTTGTAAAGGTGTAGCAGAGATTAGACTCTGACCCAAACTCATTTCTAAGCAACATTTGAATCTTAGTTTGACTTCTACGGGTCTCAACAGGTTGTTTACTTAGAAAAACACATTTGATATGCATTCCTACATACTAGTCATTTTTGTGGTGCAGCTTGAATACAAAAAAAAAAAAAAAATTAACCACATTTTACTTTACATTTGACTGTAACTTTGCCGACTCCCCCAAAATTGCTCTTAAAAAATGTCCCTGTTTATGGTCCCTTCCAATAATGAGATGGGATTTATGCCCTTGCCTAAACCATAATGAAAGGGGAACAGAACACAGGAGATAAATAAGAAACCAAAAATAAAGGGACAAGCAGATATGTATGGCAAAAACTTAGCGATAACAACAAACACCCAAGAATTAATTGGAATGTAAATAAATACAAATGAAAACCAAAGCATAAACAGCAGACAAAAACATGAGTTGTTTTAACAAAGCAGAAATCAGAAATCCCCTTAATGATCTGTCATAAGGCAGCTATAATAATATTTAAAAGCATATTAAGTTAAAATTTAATTCTTCTACCTTGCAGATCTGCTCATTTCCAATAGAAATCTAAAGAACATCCCTTGAATTTCTGATTTTTTCCTTGTTCCTGAGTTCTCACTATTTCCTTTCAGTTTGGCTTCATCTTTGTATCACAAGTTCACATTTCAGTGTGCAATTATGTGCTGCTTAAAACAGAGTGACACTGCTGTTTTAAGTCTCAACATATTCTTCTAAAACAACAAAATCAGAGAAAAAATACATTTTGAATCCTAATTACTTAGGCGAAAAACTAAACAAAGGGAGCCACGCAGCCCCAGCTCATCAGCTTATTTTTGTAGGGGGGCAAAATGAATATGTAATAATAATATTACTCAAGTAAAAGAAAAGGGTACAGTCAGTGCAGCAAAACTACTCATATAATCACCTTTTTTCCAAAAAAGTTACTCAGTGTAACAAGTACTACACACTTTTAAACATAAAACATCAGGAGCTAACAAGCTACTAGTTAACAAGCTTAACGAACTGTATTAGCTAGTCATCTTTTAGCTAACATTACCTGCATCCAGCAGCTTTACTCAATTCAGTCGATTAGTTTGGGGAGAAAACTGCTGGTTTGCTGCCTGTGGAGTTTCCTCCATCTTTTCCCCAGTGTTGGTGTTTAATTAAATGTTTTCTTATAATATATTTAGAATTTCACTTGTTTGGTGGTGGTTATTGCATTAGGATGTTTACTAATTTGGGTGCATACATTTAGTAAACACTTTATGTTTATTTAAGTTCGTTAACTATTTTGTTTGTTGAGTTTGAAGGACTGGCTGGTGAAAGATGTTTGGTTGGAAGGCAAACCAGGAAGTGGAACAATCCATCAGGCTGCTGGAAGCAGGGGACCTGATAAAGAATCTGCCTCTGTCCACTAACAGCATAATTGCTAAAACATTTCTGATGTTAGGTTATTTTGTTTTTATAGTTGTGTTAAAGTCAAAATATTTTAGTTTAAATTAGTCATTTATGCTTATGCATTGTTTGTCTTTGTCTCTTCTCCCACCCCTCCTTGTTTGTGTAGCCTAGCCTGTGTGTATAAATTCCCCTGTGTGTTCATTGTGTGAGGTCAGTTTTTGGTTTGTTATTCTGAGTTATGTTTGCCTTAGTTGATTTCTTTTGGGCCCATTTTGCTATATTTTTGAGATTTGTTTTTGAAAGCTTTTTGTTAAGATTTTTTTGGAAAAATAAATAGAAAATATTTTTTATATATGCCTACTGTATCAAATCGATATAGGAATAAGAGAGGAGTAGAGTTGGCCACTCTGAGGTAAAAACAACAAACAGTTTCCAGTCCAGGGGGGGAATGACTGACTCCGTGGGCGGGCAATGCACCCCAATGCCCGCCCATGCCACCGGGCCTGGAACCATGTGGAGTGGAGCAGCTGTGTTTACTGTTGAGCATTTGTGTGAATGGTTTTGACACTGCCTGTGGCTCTGGAGTGGTTTCATTTCACAGGTGTGTATATATTCCAAAAAAAGTGTAAATTCTTGATTTTTTGGGGTGGGTGCGGGTGGGGGTGGGGGGATCTGGAGATAAGATCAAAACAATAAGGAGGCAGCAAAACCCTTTTTAGTTACACCATCATCTCAACGGTTTCTCCTCAGGTGCCAGCTGTAATGGAAAAAAAACAAGGTCTCAATGTTATTTGGTCTGTCACAGCTCTGTTGGACATATGGGTCAAAGAGACTATCTGATGATGTGGAAGGAACTGCTTTGAACAGTAAGGAAACAGCAAAAAGATCCACCTATCTTAGTCAATGCATTCTCACCATTGGTAAAGCCACAGGGGGAAAAGTTGTTTCTGTTTTTACCTGGAACTACTTCCATGAACAGTCAAACCTTACAAATTACAAGCTAAACTAAAGCAGAAAGTCAAAATGATTCTATCAAAGGAAGAGTAAATGTCCTGAACACTGTTAAAAACTGTTGAACAAAATTGGCATAACCATGACTAAAAGTTAGGAAACTAACTTGCTGATGGAATGTTAAATCACTGTGGTGAGTCCGGTCAGAACCCCAAAGAAACCAGAGTCGGTTGGTCCAACCTGCACTTGTTGTTCAGTCTTTATTTCGCCGTAACGGTGTGGTTCTACAAAATATAAATAATAATGCAGCATCAATGTCTGATGAATAAATGACTGAAATAATAACACAATTACTTAACTAACTACACTAATAAAGGTTACACAAACATTCTATTCTAAATAAACACAACACAAAACCACGTTGTATAGCTTAAGTGCGCACGTGAACGAAGCATGCAATCAATTAACGCTAAAACTTAAATATTCAGATGCATAAAAAATATTCTTCACGTTTTAACATCACTTACTTGTATTCCACGCACACACATCGAAAATAAAAGGTAACAACTGCAAAAGTAACTCAAACTACACAAATGTGATCGGTAACTCGACTCCTTCCTTTTCTTCTCTCCCTTTTTTCATCTGCGTGCTGATCCACAGGTGCTCTAAGCTCCGCCATCTTAAAGGGCCTCAGCACTTGAGCAGCCTTTTTCACAATGACCTTTCAGTGAATGATGGAAAATTACATCAACCTCTCCTTCAAAATACCTGTACCCACTGCTGTTTTGACTTTTGGTGATGAGCTCCAAGTCTTTGAGGTCTGAAGACCTCTTTGCCATCACCCTTATCTTTTGCTCACTCCATGGATTCCTATTAGATTAAAGTCATAACCTACGGCTTTTAAATGCTAATGTTACTTCCAGTCAGGAGAAACATGTCGGTAAAACTAAAAGATGAACTTAAACCAAAATCTATCAGGGGTTTGAATAATTTTGGGTCTAACTGTCAGGTTAAAGTGTGTTTTGTTGGACTTCCGGGTATGAGTGCAAGGTAGAAGGTCGCGTCCGACACCGCTCCTGACAAGGATCCTTAAAAATCCCTTTTAAATCTACTGAACGCTACAGCAACGGTATCTGTGATTGATTTGGATGAAACTATGCCAGGACCTGGAAGACCAAGCAAAGATAAGTCAAGAATAACTTTGCAATCCAAGCTGACGGACTACGGACCGCAAAACGCGGAGCCTAGCACAAACAAAGCTAGCAAGAAAGTTAGCAAGGGGCCAAACAACGGCAAGGGAGTAGATGGAGAGCTAGCGGCTAACAACAGCGAAATGTATAACTCACTCTGCGACAAAGTAGAAATACTTGGAGCAATTAAAAGCTTAAAGTCCAAACTATCTGAAAGATTTGACGGTGTTATGACAGCCATAGAAGCAGTGAGGAAAGAAGTGGGAGAATGTGCGAAGCGTTTGACACAGGCAGAGGAACGTTTGTCCACGGTGGAGGACGAGCAAATGTCGCTAATTAACAAAGTTACGAGCTTGGAGGAAACGAAGAAACGACTGGAGGAAAAAATGGTCAACATGGAAATGAGATCTCACCTCAACAACCTCAGATTGGTGAACCTCCCTGAAGGAGCAGAGGGCTCCGATGCTTGTGAATTTTTGGAAAGCTGGTTACCAGAAGTGTTGGAACTACCTGCCCTGAGAAACCCGTTGATTCTCGAAAGAGCCCACCGGGTCGGCCCGAAAAGAAACGCAGATGCACCTCCAAGAACCGTAATAATGCGGTTCCTCAACTATAAACAAAAGGACACAATACTTAAAGCAAGTAGGGCAAAGATGGATATCCTCTATAAAAACCAACGGGTGAGTCTCTACAACGATGTTTCTGCTGAGATACACAAGTAGCGCAAACAGTATGATGGAGTCCGCAAACGCCTCCGCGAGCTCGGGCTGAGACATGGCATCATCCCTCCGGCTAAACTGATCCTGACGTACCGAGGGGAAACTTTCAGGTTCAACAAGCGTTCATCGATCACACTCAGAGGAGTCAGATAAGTGGAACCGAGTGACTGAAAAGATCCAATACCGTTAGATTGTAGTGATAGTGTGCCTCTTTGTCCAATTTATATTTCTGTTAGACCATCTTTATGTTCACAATATATAGTGTGGAGTTTCACTCTTTACAATACTCATTTTATTTACCTTATATCTCTCTAGGTTCACTACTCAGGATGTTCTATCTTTGTTGTACATATATTAGGGTCCACCTTAAAAATATAGGGATAATTAGACTGTTGGAAACCCAGGAGACGGTCAGGCACAATATACACATCTGTTTTTTACTTTTTGGTGGCGGTAGCAGTAAAGGAGAGAATAGATCTTAAGGATCTACATATGCCAATTGTGGGAAGCATTATATCGGGAGGAGGGCCTAACTTTTTGGTTGGGAATGGGGTTTTGTTTGTTCTAGTGGTTCAGGGTTTGTGGGAGTACGTTAATTGTTCAGTTGCTTTTCTTGACCCTCTTGGACACAGTTGCAATGTTACCGCATCTGCGACCTTTAAGGTGACATGATGCAGAGAACAGAAGTTAAATGCACATCCTGGAACTGTAGAGGCTTACATAAAACAAAAAAAATCAGACAAGTCATGAACAAACTGAAAGATCTAAATTCTAAAATAGTATTTTTACAGGAGACCCATCTCTTGGAGGAAGAGGGGGATTTATATGCAGCTTCGTTTACATCAAGAGCCAGGGGAGTAATGACTCTAATTCATAAATCTGTTCCATTTCAGGTCACCAATGTTATTAAAGATAAATTGGGGAGATATCTAATTATTCAGGGGTCTATCTTACAAGAAACCCTGAATCTAGTAAATGTGTATGGTCCCAACTCTGATGATGATGTTTTCTATACCAATTTCTTTCTTGCCCTATCGTCGCTGCCAGGAAAATATAGGGGGTGATTGGAATTGTGTCCTAGACCCCACTCTGGACAGAACTTCAGGAACTGATCAAACACACATCAAAAGTAGAGAAACAATATATAATTTTATGAAAGAATTAAATCTGCTAGATATCTGGAGACACTTAAAACCTACTGAAACAACCTACTCATGCCATTCAAGAACATTTAGAACACAATAATCACGCATCGATTATTTTTTGATTTCAACAGTTACTCTCAAATATAACTGATTGTTCCTATGATAGCATATTTCTATCAGACCACGCTCCCTGTAATTTAATATATTCTAGCAACTGCCTGATGAGAGATCCTCCTAGATGGTGTTTACACCAGAAATGGCTGAAAGATGAGAAATTTCTTAGATATGTTGGAGAAAGGATAGACGAATATTTCAGTATCAACATCACTCAAACTTCGGCCTGTATAAAATGGGACGTTTTTAAGGCAATCTTAAGGGGTTATATAATTAGCTACACAGCGTCAAAATCTAAAGAGCAACGTAAGAACAGACAACAATTAGAATCTAAAATTAAATCATTAGAAGCAGGTTTTTAGAAATGGCAACACAGAATCTGAGAAGGAATTGCTGTTACTAAGGGCATAATATGAAAAAGAATCTGCAGACAGAGCGGCCTCCAGTTTATTAAGATTAAATCAGTCATTCTATGAACAAGGAGAAAAACAGGGGAAACTCTTAGCATGGCAAATAAAACAGTTGGAAGTAGGGCTGTTGTAAACGAATATTTTAGTAATCGAGTAATCTATCGATTATTCTTACGATTAATCGAGTAATCGGATAAAAAAAATTATAAAATGAAATACTGGTAAATCTGGCATAATACCGGTGTTACTATCAGATATCAATATCAGTCCAATTTTTCATATTTGAGCATCCCTAACAGTTGCTTTTTTGTAGTTTAGAAAACTAACCTGTAACAATAATAGCTCACTTTCTAAGTTAACCAGAAGAAAAGTTATAGAAAAATCTGAAATTATATTGAATTTAATAACAAAGAGGCAGGCTCACAAATATGCTTATAAAAATGTCTACAATCCAGCTTTTAGTTTATGTATTCATCTTCAGTGAGTTTAATAGATTAATTAAACTCACCTTGCCACCTAACCTGTCACGCTTTGGGTTTGAAAATACGGGAAATGCCGCCTGGAGTGGGAGGAGAGGGCGAATGAACGAACATGGGGTGGAGGGGAGGAAATAGACCAGCGGACTGACGAAGCGTTAGACCGGGGGACGAACACGGGGGGAAGCAATACGGGATATTTACGACACCTTCACTGGTCACACTCAGAAACTCATCTACCAGCCATGTACGATGCGCTCCGCCACCCGTTTCTTCAGACCGGAATATGAAATTTATTGTGCGGTTCGTCGGTAAAGCTACATTTACACGGTAAGCATCAGCTACTCAGCCGCCCGCCCTGTTCAGGCTATCCGCTCACCTCAGCGCTCTTCCCGCCGTTCGCTTTCAACCAGCAGCCCCGGAGGAGAAATGCTGCCGTACTCCAGGCATTCCCCCAGTCATTTTAAGGATGCTTATTGGTTCCCCAAAAACGATAAAAAGTCGGGCATTATCATCAATCAATAAAATCCCCACGGGCCAATCTTGAAGATTGGACTTTATGCCGCTGAGACTTAGCTTTTGTCAACAACTCAGAGGCGGAAGTGAGAGCTCCGCGCAACGCAAATGAAGTCCCGGCCGGAACACGGTGCGCAACTCGAATCATTCGAGGAATCGTTTCAGCCCTAGTTGGAAGTGCAAAAAAATATAACCTCTATTTTTAATAGTAAAGGAGAAACATTAGTAGACCCAATCAAAATAAATGATGAGTTTAGGAAATACTATGAAAAGTTGTATGATTCTCAAGACACCTCTGTTATTCAAGAACACGACTCATTTCTAAACAAGTTAACTATTCCCTCGATAGATGAAAATTATAGAAAACAGCTGGAAGCTGAAATTACAGAAGAAGAACTTGGTCAGGCTAAGGCAGGGAAGAAAGCTGGGCCAGATGGGTTCTCTATAGACTTTTTTTAAAAATATAAAAAGCGTCTAATAAGCCCTATGTTAGAGATGTTTCAAGAGGCATATCGTAATGGTGGCCTACCAAAATCTATGACAAGTGCTTTAATTTTTATGCTTCCCAAACCAGGGAAACCCAGCAATAAATGTGAAAATATGAGGCCAATAAGTTTGCTTAACTCTGACCTAAAAATAATCTGTAAAATATTAGCGATTCGTCTACAAGAGTCACTCCCTTCAGTGATACACAGGGATCAAAATGGCTTTATTCTGGGACGGCAAGGTCTGCATAATGTGAGGAGGCTTCTAAACATTATTCACGATACAGGGGTGAAATCAGGAAAAGCACTTCTTTCACTAGATGCTGAGAAAGCGTTCGACCGAGTCGAATGGCCCTATCTATTCAACATTTTAAATCGTTTCGGTTATGGAAATAATTTTAAAAAATGGATACACCTACTATATTTAAATCCTACTGCGGAAATTTTAACAAATAAAAATGTGCCTAAACCGATCGACATCAAACGAGGATGTCGGCAAGGATGTCCTTTATCCTCTTTACTATTTACCAGTGTTGTGGTACTTGAGATCGGTCTTGGTCTCGAGTCCGGTCTTAAGACCATTTTCTGATGGTCTCGGTCTCGTCTCGGACTCGACCGCATTTGGTCTCGGTCTTGTCTCGGTCTCGGGCGCTGAGGACTCGGCATTTTATTTCAAGACCAGTCGAGACCGCAACTGTGAAAATATTACTAAACGTGCAGCATACTGTCCAGTTTATTTGTTAACATCTTTGTTTTCAGTGGATGCAAAACGCACCAATTAAAATCCAAGCAACTACGTGTTTCTCCCCCGTCCCCCTCCCCTCCCCAACTTTCACTCGCGCGCGGTGCTCCAGGACATGCGCAGTGGTTTTCTCTCAGCGGCAGAAAATGTTTGTCTAATCGTCAGTAATATAATAGCGCTGCATAAATAGTAAGAAATCCGATGGCCAGAGCTAACTCAGCAGCGCTTCGCTTTCAGAGACGGTGGGGACAACATCTAACTATTTTCGTCACTTAGAAAAGTAGCTCAAAGAAGGTAAGCTCCGTTAACGTGATGTTAGCAAAGCTAGCTGTACAGAGACACATAAGAATTTGTGATGAAAAAAAGTCACTCACTGTCTGAGTTATTGTGCGGAGGTGTTGACTGACTTGTCACATATATGGGACAACGCTATGTCCAAAAGTCTGCAATATAGTGATGTGACATTCAGAAACAGTCAATTCTTCTCCACGGCTCTTTATTTATTAGATAGGACTGGAGTGTCACTCACTGAGAGCCGTTCTATCAGATTACCATACACTGTCAGAATAGCAAACATGCAGTGAGTACCATGCCTGCGCATTAAGAAGTCCGACCGTCAGTGGAGTTGTCAGTTCAGCATATGCAACAAGTTATGACGAAAATAAGTCATTAAATTGTTTAGAATATGACAGAATATGATAACTAGATAGATATACATGTGTTGCCATGGTTTCAAAGTGTATTTAAAGCAGGTCTGGCTGCAGCTGGATGCCATACAACTGTTAATAGCCAAGTGTATGATGATCTACGTCATGATTCTATGTTGCTGATTAAATAAAATCATATGGTAATGACAGCGTATGCATGTCTGAGCTAAGCGTACGACTATCTGACAACGTATGCTGATCTGACAGAACACCGTGAGTTCGTGCTAAGCGTATGACGATCTGACCTGACAGAACACCCGTTCTTTGTTCTTCTAATGCTCTGTGTACACTGCATCATTATTTTATTTAATTATGTACGTTGATATTTAAATTAACAAATAACTAAAACACAAGAACGAAAGAGCATGCAGAGCATGCACATTGCTCTTTGATTGTTTTTGTTCAAAGTGGCAGCTGTAATGTCTGCCATGGTGTCAGACTACCTGGCTTCATGTACTGGGATAGAGAGTGACAACAGTCACGATGAGCGCCTTGTTTGGTTACTTCTTGCTTGTTGCTCCTTGGTCAGTGTTCGTAGTTGAGCGTTATTTACCGTCAGGGCATTGCCTCAATTGCTATGTTTAATGGTGCAGACAGTGGTGGTTTCTTATATGAGCAATATGGGCAAATTCCCAGGGTGTTATGTTTTTAGGGATGGCACAAGACCATCACACATTTTAGCACAGAAATGGAATATTTAATATTGGTAAAATGTATTAAGTATTTAATATCTAGGTGTTTTTATGGGAATATGGATCTTTCAGATTATTCTGAGAAGCAATTTCGATCATATTTTACATTTTATTGTGTCATGTAGCTGTAGCTGGTCTTGGTCTTGACTCAGTCTCGACTTCCCTAAAAGTCTTGGTCTTGTCTCGGTCTCGATACACTCTGGTCTTGGTCTTGTCTTGGTCTCGGGTTAGGTGGTCTTGAACACAACACTGCTATTTACTTTAGCATTGGAGCCTTTTGCTATAGCTGTAAGGTCCCATCAAGCCATAACAGGCATTTCAATTAGACAAGTAGAACACAAACTTTCATTATATGCAGATGATATAATTATGTTCATTTCAAACTTAAAAGACTCTATTCCAAGTTTACTTAAGTTAATAGAGGAATTTGGGCATATTTCAGGGTATAAAATAAATAAAAATAAATATTCTTTACTACTATTGGATGAAAAAGAAATGTCCTCAAAAATAAGGTCAGAATTTAAGATTGTTGGTGAACTCACTTATTTAGGAATTCAAATTTTCCAAATCTTGATATGATTATCAAAAAGAACTATGAACATTTAACAAAAGAAATCACTGAAACTATCAATAGATGGATGTCCCTTCCCCTATAACTGATCGGCAGGATCAACAGCTACAAAATGAATATACTCCCAAAAGTATTGTATATTTTTCAGAATGTACCCCTGCCGCCTCCCGCAAACTGGTTTGATAATTTTAGGAAAATGATTGGTGGGTTTTTATGGCAAAATAAACGGCCCGGGATTAGAATGTCGCTCTTACATTTACCTCACAGGTGTCCGAACAATAAGTGGTATTACTGGGCAGCCCAACTTAGGACTATTAGATACTATTTTAGTGCCAAGGACGGCCCTCATTGGACAGAAATGGAATCTGAGTCAGTAAGTCCACCCTTACCTCTATTTATTTTTTCTGATTTAGTTCCAAAATTGTTGGGAAAAACGGTTAACCCTATAGTTAAAAACATGATCAAAATATGGTATGACGTAAAAAAAAAATTGCAAAAGAACCAGTTCTATTATCACAATTTACTCCCATTTGGGGAAATCAAGACTTTACTCCAGGAAGAGCAGATCCAGTATTTAAACAATGGGCCACAAAAGGAGTAGATACAATTCAAGCTTTATACCAAGAAAATTCAGCTTACATGATGTCTTTTGAAGAATTCAGACAGAAATTTAATACAAATAGAAAGTATTTCTTTAAATACCTTCAGCTTAGGAGCTATATTGGGTCAAAAAACAAAGGACTAACCAAACCACCAAAGTCCCAACTAGAAGAAATTGCTAACAAAGACAGCACAAGTAAAGGTGCAATTTCAGAATTCTACAACTTTATGGTCCTTAATTCTTCAGAAGACTCAGTATTGAAACTGGAAGCCTGGAAATCAGACCTGGGAGTAAACTTGTCACAGGAGGACTGGCAGTCTATCTGTATAAGGGCTCAGAAACAAACAGTTAATTCTCGCTTAAGGTTACTGCAATACAAATGGTTAATGCGAATATATATTACACCAGTCAAATTGAATCGGTGCAATTCTAATATACCAGACATATGCACAAAATGTTTAGAGGAAAAAGGGACCTTGTTTCATTGTATCTGGGAATGTAGGAAAATTAAAACATTTTGGAAAGCAATAAAAGATACTGTAGAACATCTAGTCTCAAAAGATGTAGAATTAGATCCGGTCTTTCTAATTTTAGGTCTATATCCAAAAAATTCTTTGTTTACTAAAAGCGAACAACTGTTGATAGACATGTGTCTATTAGAAGCTAAGAGACTGTTAGCAGTCTCTTAGCTGCTATCAACAACAAGTCCAAGTATCAAACAATGGATCGAACACATGCTGAAGACTTTACCTCTGGAACGTATAACGTATCTCCAAAGAGGGAAAAGCGAATTATTTGAAACCATTTGGAGACCATTCCTGAATTTTGTTGAAAGGGTGGATTTTTCTCAAGAAGAAGAACTCAGCTAAAGTCAAGACTTATGTTGGACCACATTGTTAAACAAAGGAGCCTCAACAGTGGACTATTATCTCCGGTATGCTTAAAAGACTTATGCAAATGTGTACCTATGAGGGCGTTTTGTTGGTCTTGTTAACTGTATTGGTTGTATGTTTTATGGCAGACATATTTGTAAAAAACACAATAATAATAATAAAAAAACATTGATGAAAAAAAAAAGTGTGTTTTGTTACTGAGGCCACATACTATTAATAAATCAAGGCACTTGGTTTTGGAGTGAGCTCTCTCATCACTGTTGCCATGTGATGACAGGGGGAGTATTATGTAAGATCAGCTTTTTTGATGTTTATATCATGTTGTAATGTTATTCCCTCAGCAAAAACACACCTGGAGTGTTGCTTTGATTCTTTCATGTATTTTTGAGAAATCCTTTAACCAGTCAGGTGCTAAATGTTTGTTCTCACTTCACCTTTTCCATGAAGTTCCTCCTTAGAACTGCAGTCTGCCCAGATTCCACCTCACAACCCCCCCCCCCTCAACCCCCACTCTGCTCCCCAGACTAGTGGCAGCAGCAATTAGTTAACACCTGGTGGAACTGCACATCTGCTGAGCTCATCATAGGAACTACTTATCAGTCCAACACCCATTAGAATCATTGTAAATGGCATAATGGAGAAACATGGCTGTGATGTGCTGAAGGCAAAGTGATCAGGGGCTTCTTCAAAACTCAACAGTTCTCAGTGACTTTGGACCTGTTGCTATGACATGCCAGTCAGATCTCAGGATCAAGTTATTTCATAACTCTGGTGCCTTTACAAATTTAAGTCTGATGTAATATCTTTGACAGAAACACAAGAAGATTATTGGATGTTTCCCCATTTACCTGAATCAATGACTACCTGACAAACTGAGATTAAAAGAATCAGACTCAAATACTCTGATTACTCTGCAGTTGATGAGCTGAGTACTGAGAACTGCTGGATTGCTTGTGGCATGGTATCCAAATAATAATAATCTTGTCTTGAACATGAGCAAGACAGAAAAGATTATTGTAATTTTCAGGAGAAACCAGAACTGGTCAAGCTCTAGTTCCATGATGGGAGAAGAAGATATAAGGCCTTGTCCACACATAGCCCACATAGATAAACCAAATAGATTTTTTTGCGATTTGCCCTTTCATCCATGCATAACCTCTGTTTAAAAACACTAAAATTGATTGATAATAAAACTTCAGGCTAAAGTGAAGATTTGCAAATGCTCCTTCTTTACGTTTGTCTGTGGACACTGGAAACTGGCGATTCGAGGGTCAGTGCAGTGGTCAGTGGTCACCGTCATGCTGCAGACAGTGGCTGACGTCACATCAGCCACTGATTTTACTGTTTGACTATTCAGTGGAGGAAAGATGGTTGCTATCTGAGAGAGGTTACATTGGTTCAGAAACTTTTTACTTGTTTTTTTTTATAGCCCAACTGCTCCAATATGTTGAGTTGCAAAGGACAAAGAGCTCTTGGAGGTCAGCTGCTTTACACCAGCTGTCCCTCCCAATCGAGGCACAGTGGTGTTCAACATCTACATACTGACTTTGAGATGATTCCAGTCCACATCATCTTGTGTTTTACTAACTTTATTAAAAGTAGTTCAACCTCTTTCTAAACAAATGAATATCCTGGCACCATGTTTGATTCCTAACAGGAAGTTGTGGTTGTTTTGAAGGATTGTGATTGGCTGACATAGGTTTTAGCTCAGAGGCTTCTTCAAATCTGCTGTAATGCAGACCGCTTTGGGAGATCTTCCGACCTCTGCCATCCCCATCTACAGATACTGTTTGAAGAACCCTAGGATGTGTCACGATAACACAGCTTCTGCAGAATGGGTAGCAGAAATCACACCTTCCTTTCACAATGTCAAATATAATCTGAAATTAGTGTAGTGTTCTGGTCTCTAGCTTTGGGTACTGAATATTAAAGATAGAAGCAACCAAAAACATCACAAAGTCATGTGAAGCTGGTAGAAAAACAGACATGCAACAGCAATAAGGTTTAGGTTTTATTGTTGGCTTGTAACAACATGGTAAATGACCTGTATCTGTATAATGTTTTGTCAAGTCCAGAGGACCCCAAAGTGCTTTACACTGCATTCAGTCATTCACATGCTGCTGGTGCCATAAGCTATTGGATAGTAGCCCAGACTGAGACAGGCCAGACTGCATTGCACCTGCACCACCGGGCCCTCTGACCACCAGACAGAAGTGTCCAAAGACACCCTGACATAAACGAATGGAGCAAGAATTGAACCGGGAACCTACTTATTGAGAGACAAATTTTTTAACCCAACCATAGTTCCTGGGTTGGGTTAAAAAGCAGTAATGGTTGCAAAACAATCGCTTTTACAAATTACGCTCCCTGAGACTTACCACAATCTTAGTAAACAATACAACATATGTGTGAAAATACGGCAAATAATTTATCAAATATTAAAATAAGCAGAACCAATAAAACATACATTTTACCAGAGAGAAAAACTTGTCATTTATTATTTATTATCGGACTTCAGGAGGGAGTGACAGAGAAGCACCACCATCAAAATGTTTGTTTCCGTGTGTGCGTGTGTGTGTGTGTGTGTGTGTGTGTGTGTGTGCGTAAGCTGGTAGTTTGTGGGCTGGTCCTGAAGGCTCAAGTCTGTGTGATGCTCATCAATCTGTCACACTGATGTGACAACAGCTGCTCTAGCCTCAAACATCCTTAATACAAAGAAAACAAGCAACAGGAGCTAGGTGGAAGGAGGGAGGAGAAGGGAGAGTTATAGACAAAGAGTAATAAAATGCATGTGCGCATGCATGTGTGTGTGAGTGCATGTGTGTGTGTGTGAGAGAGAGAGAGGGGGAAATGGAGAAAAAGGCGTGTCAAGAAAGGTCTAAATTTCCCCAGAGGCGCACTGACAGAGAGCCAGATAGATGGTCAGAGAAAGAGCTTCTGGAAAGCAGAAAAGGCTACGTCCCCCTAAACTATAAGCTTTGAAGAACAAATTCTACCCTGTCATCCATATATTAGGTACCAACTGAACTCTCACCCTAGTGATAATTAGAAACTGCATGCAAAAGCTAAATAATGTGTTGAATTACAATTATAACTGCAATATCCCAATTTTAAGTGATGCTTGGAGCAAGTAATTCGTTGAATACCATTTGTGTGCCATCCATGCTATTTCTGTGTGTCAAAAATATTTTTTTGTAAGAAGTATTTAAGACTTGCACCAAAATATGCTGGATTTGATAAGCCTTACTGTCAATTGCAGACTTTTCATTCTGTCCTTACACATGAACTATCTTGGAAGCCTACACGACACCACCGGCAAGCAGATCTGGGCCTGGGCTGAGGAGCTGCAGCTGTGGTCAGTGCTACATTATGGAGAGCAGATGAGTCAGAGCAGTATTGCACCCCATGCTGACTACCTGCATTTAGTAGCTGTCACACCAAAAATAAAATAATTATTCACACCTGCCACTTTGGGGCTGATGATGCTTTGAAACAAAGAATCATCTAGCATGTAGAAGTTAGGAATGGATTAATTCCACTAGAGTTGAGGGTTCACAGATGACTCCATGACAAATGTTCATAAACAGAAGCTCAGCTTTTTTTGGAAATTGGAACAAAAGCTGAAAACTTCAAAATATATATATCTCTAACTAGATATGCCAGACAACTGGCAAGGTTGAACACCTGGGAGGTTAAAGCAAATAAATGAAAATGAGTAACCTTTGGTAATATTCATCAGGTATGGGAACAAACTCTGAGGACTGTTTTGACTGGAATCTTGTTTGCAAAGTGGCAATATTCTACGGAGCCCAATAGGGGATATTGGGATTTTTTTTCCCTTTGTGCTACTTCGCAAAAGTATTGCATTCCCTCGCAATAAGTAAATATTGCTTATTGCAATCATAGAGATGGAACTGTACATGAAAACAGCCGGTAACACTTTATTTGAAGGGGTGTGAATAAGACTGACATGACACTGTCATTAACATGACATAACACCTGTTAGGAACATCAGTAAGTCTTCATGAATATTTATAACTGTTATCATGAAGTGTCATTCAGTAAATCATGACAATTTTAATACAAAGTTGACATTATTCAAAATGTCTTCGTTATGACAAGCTTTAATAAAACAGCGATTAATATTCCCACTACCTGAAATAAAGCAAAACAAGTAGGACCAACAATAAAGATTTAATTAAGCTTTATTACACTGTCAAATGATTTAATAACAGAGTCAATCAATCAAATTTTATTTGTATAGCACATTTCAGCAGCAAGGCATTTCAAGGTACTTTACAACATTAAAAACAGAAACACAGTCATATAACATTGAATAAACATTAAAAAAGGTCAATGATAATTTCTTTTACATCAAGTGGAACATGTAGCACCTGTTATGAATATGTCATTAAGTGTCATTAATATTAACTTTTACCTCAAGTGAAACTAGTAGCAACAATTACAAAGATGTCATTTAGTTTTATTACAGTGTCAAATGCTATGCTAACAGAGTTACTGATATTAAGTCTTACCTCAAATGAAGTGAAACACACTGGACTACTTATAACTACCATCATAGCTGTAGAACAAACCCTTTGTACATTGGAATAAAACAAAAGATAACTTGTTCTAAGATAACAGAGGGTTTAACGTCTGGTCAGTATATTGTTACTCTGAAATGCTGATTGAAAAACTAAAACAGAATTACTTATTCTTTAACTTAAGAAAATAGGTTCTTTCAACAGTAACATTTTTTGCTTTATGTCAGCCATCTCCTTCGTAATAGTCTTCCTGTAATGCTCTGAAAACAGGAGATCTTCTTCTTGTCTTCATTTCCTGGAAGCAGCTCTTTGAAGGTGTCCAGAAATGCTCAGAAATTTCAGCTGTTCTTGCAATAGTTAATCATGGCGAAAGCCTTTTCATGAATTCAAACTTGGTGAATCTCTTCTGGACATTCTCATAGTCGGTGATGACTCAATTCATTGTGGTCACTTAAAAAAAGAACAAAAACAAAAAACAATGTCATCATATTCCAGCATTTATTTAAATACCATTTCAAAAATGTCCCTTGCTGCACACTGTCAGAATGGTAGACTGGCAGACAAATGCCTAGTTAACATGACTGGTTGTTATAAAGTGCAATACAATTATTTCTTAATACAAGTGGAATAATAACTGGAGCTGAACGAAATTATTCTGATCAAATATTTGTCTGGCAGAAGTTCAGACAGACTGTCACTGTTATTCGAATGCATCATTTAACATATAGTTTTAGGCACATGAATGCATCTTTTTACTTAATGAGCATTCTAAATTATTTCTAACCAGATACTCTAACTTAGGGTTGTTTGCAAGAAGCTTATTAATAAATAAATAGATTTAACATCAGTTTTAGTTGTCTAAAACGTAACTTAACTCAGCTGGTGAATGTTGATTCCTGCTCCCCATTCCCCTCTTACCTGGCTGTCCCACCCCACTTCACATGGTGAAAATATTAACACAAAAACGACTTACCTAATTTTCTAGGGGAATATTTCATCTGCTTCTTTCTCTTTGGTGAAATAGAAACTTCTTTCTCTGGTGGCTGATCCTTATTATCATCCTCCACACTCGTAGCATGTCTTCATTAGCCAACTTTGTCCTCCCCACCATGTGTCCTTAGCGCAGAGGTTCCCAAACTGTGGGGCGCACCCTAGAGGGGGTGCCGTGCCATTACAGGGGGGCTAGGGGGTAACCCGTCTGAATGGATGAAAAAAAACAACAAAACAAATAAACATGAACGCTGTATGCGCTCAGTTTTTACCTTAGAATGGCCAACTCTCTGTTATTCCTGTCAATTTGATACAGTAGAGGCTTCCACACTTCCCATATCTGTGTCCTCTGTCACTTTTATCAGCAGTTAAAACTGTTTAATCCGTTGTTAACATGTTGTAACCTGTTTTTCCGAGCCGCCTTTAAACGCAACATGAGCGCTACGACACTCACGCTGGGTTTACACCTGTGAAGGAGACCTGCTGCTGCTCAGGTGTGTTAGAATCACGGCAGCAAACCAGGAAAAAGCAAAGAACTTTTCACAGTTTTTCCCCCAAACTAACCGACTGAGTTGAGTGAAGCTGTTGGATGCAGGTAATGTTAGCTAAAAGATGACTAGTTAATATCAATACAGAACCTTAAGCTGAACAAGTACCTTTTAGGCTCCTGATGTTGGTGTCTATGTTCAGCTACGTACATTCATTTTGCCCCCCAAAAGAAGTCGATTACCCCCCACCACTTAGAGACAGGGAGTCTCTAATAATCCTCTTCCTCTCCCCCCTCACAAACGTCGTTCAACCAGACAGCTATTTGTAATCCATAGGGGGGGCCCAGAAAATGTTTGGAAGCCACTGATCTATGTTAATGTGATAACATGACACTACAACTGACTGAAGTTCAATATAATTATGCATAAACACTCAAGTACTCAAATTTACCTTGGTTTAAAATATACAGACAATCAAATTTGTACTTTACAGAGCAAATGTTGCACTAAAATAATGTAGTGGCAAGATATATTCAAATCAAGAAACAATGTTCACCTTTTATGATCTTTTCTATTTGGAAAAAGGACTTTTAGCTCATCTTAGTAAGAACACCTTATTATCTCACCTGTCACAATTGTGACTGATCATAAAACACACTTTTTCATATATTTTTCCACAATTTGTTTTATTATTTCCCCTTGATTAGTTCAAAGGGCTATAAATGACATCTGATTTTAATATTTTCATGTCTTGGAAAAATTAGAGATTAAATGGGTTAAGGCAATATTATGCGAGTAAAAATGGCGAATTTGAACAGCGTCTGGTTATCTTCCCTGCATTCAAGTTTTTCTTCTCTTTATGGTGTTTTTTTTTAATGAAAGTGTGCAATACCGCCACCATCTGGTCTGGAGTGTGAACTGGAGCTAATCCTGTTGATTATAATTTGAAAATGGATTGGGTACGTTCTTAAACAACATTACATCATGATTATCATTTTTCTATTCTTTGCAATTTTAACAAAAATAGTAAGATTATTAAGGCCCCTAAAAAGACATACTTTTTAGGTGCTTAAAAAGTATGCCTAAAATTTACATGAAAAGTACTTTATAGGTGCCCAGAAGACAAACTTCTGCATGTGTATTAATTAGTTTTATTTTGTAATCAGGTTGCTGCGTGTTGCAGACTTCTGCCCAGGTCCCTCTTGAAAATGAGATCTGGATCTCAACAGGGTTCCCCGTTAAATAAAGAAAATTAAAAAAAGGTATACTTTATTAGCCTAAAATTTACACTGAGATGTAATTTAAAACATAGTCAAATGAATAATTTAAAGTAGTGTTAAGTGAATTTTGAGCATATAGTTTAACATATATTTTAAATATATTTTAAATATGAGCAAGTGTATATTTACACTTGGGCAAATATATATTTTGTTCACTTAATGTATACTTTTATTTAATATAGTTATTAAAAGTGTATTTTGGTACAATTATGTTTAAGTGTGTTTAAAGTTCTAATTTCGAAATTGGTACAAGTATACTTTTAGTATACTTCAGATATATTTATTTATAGGTACAAAGACGTATAGGTATAGTACACTTAATACTTAAAATGAACTTTCACAAATGTAAATATATCCATCCATTTCCTGTACACCCATGTACCTTAGTGGGATCGGGAGGGTTGCTGGTGCCTATCCAGCTAACATTCTGGGCGAGAGGTGGGGTCACCCTGGACAGGTCGCCAGTCTGTTGCAGAGCAACACAGAGACAGACAGGACAATCAACCATGCATACTCACACCTAGGGAGAATTTGGAGAAGCCAATTAACCTTACAGTCATGTTTTTTGACTGTGGGAGGAAGCCAGAGCACCCAGAGAGAACCCACCATGCACAGGGGGAACATGCAAACTCCATGCAGAAAGACTCGGGCCGGGAATCAAACCCAGGACCTTCTTGCTGCAAGGCAACAGCTCTACCAATTGCACCACTGTGCAGCCCACACAAATGTAAGTATGTTTGAAATATACTAAAGTATACTTTTTTTCACCTGGGTAACATGACATAAATAGGTTCTAATGATTTTCATTCAGTCAGGGCTTGACGCTAACGCTAACCCTAACCCTACACCACAACCAGCCATCCCCAGATCCCAACAGTACCCCCCTCAACGACTGCCACCTTGCGGTCCAACAGAACCAGACAGGAGGGAGGAACGGTAGTCAGAGATGAGGGAAGGGTCTAGAATAAATGAGCCGAGGATCCATTGACGGTGCTCTTGCCCGTACCCCTCCCAATCCACCAAATATTGCCAGCCTCTGCCCTGTTTACGGGAGTCGACAATTCGGCAGACAGAATAAATGGGATCCTGATCAATCTCACGGGCGGGAGGAGGGGGTCCAGGTGGCGGGCACAAGGGACTAGTCAAAACGGGCTTAATCTGGGACACATGAAAGATAGGATGAACTCGGAGTGAAGGAGGTAGGTGCAGATGGACAGCAGATGGACTGATGACTGATTTGACTTTATAAGGACCAATGAAACGGGGGGAGAGCTTCTTGGACATATATTTTAATGGTATGTTCTTGGTCGAGAGCCAAACCTGTTGACCAGGAGTGTACACCTGAACAGGTCTCCTTTTGCAATCAGCAAATTGGCGGTTCTGTTCCAGGGTGCGATTGAGGGCAGAAACGGCAGTTTTCCAGACGGCCCTGCATCGGCGGATGTGGTCCTGCACTGAAGTGACAGCAATGTCCTTCTCTTCCAAAGGAAACAACGGGGGTTGGTAGCCTAAAGTGATTTCAAATGGGGACAAACCAGTAGCAGAGGAAACTTGAGGGCAGAAACGGCAGTTTTCCAGACGGCCCTGCATCGGCGGATGTGGTCCTGCACTGAAGTGACAGCAATGTCCTTCTCTTCCAAAGGAAACAACGGGGGTTGGTAGCCTAAAGTGATTTCAAATGGGGACAAACCAGTAGCAGAGGAAACTTGAGAGTTGTGTCCATACTCAACCCATGGAAGATACTTGTTCCAGTCAGTGGGGTTGGTCGAGGTGAGGCATCTGAGCATTGCTTCCAACTTCTGGTTCATACATTCTGTTTGGCCATTAGACTGTGGATGATAACCGGAAGACAAACATACTTTAGCATCAAGGGCTTCACAAAAATGTCTCCAAACCTGTGCAGTCAATTGAGGTCCTCGGTCTGACAGTATCTCTTGCGGAATGCCATGGAGCCAAAACACATGTTTGACCAGGAGCTGAGCTGTCTGAAGAGCTGATGGGAGTTTCTTTAAAGAAATCAAGTGACAAGCTTTCGAAAACCGGTCGATAACTGTGAGGATTGTGGTCATTCCTCCAGTTATGGGGAGCCCAGTAACAAAATCCAAAGCGATGTGAGACCAGGGTCTTTTTGGTGTGGGAAGCGGTTGGAGCTGACCAGACAGGAGTTGATGGGACGGTTTGTTTCGAGCACAGACTGGACAGGCTAAAACGTATTCTTTAATGTCTTATAACTAGACGGCCACCAAAAACAACGGGAAATAAGTGAAACAGTTCTACTCACTCCAGGGTGGGCAGAAAATTTTGTAGTGTGCATCCAGCTGCTGAGTCTGGATCTGACAGAAGTGGGTACATAAATCTTATTGGGAGGACCGGTGCCGGGATCAGGTTCAGATAACTGGGCTTGTTTAATAAGGTCTTCGACCTCCCAAATAACCAAAGCAACGGAACAACTGGGGGGCAGAATGGAGGCTGGAGACCTATCAGAGTCATCAGAGGAGTAAAGCTGGGAAAGCGCATCCGGTTTTATATTCCTAGAACCAGGGCAATATGAAATGGACAGGTTAAATTGAGAGAAAAATAGTGACCAACGTGATTGTCGGGGGTTGAGTCTTTTAGCAGTTTTCAGATAAGCGAGATTCTTGTGATCGGTCCAAACCAGAACAGGATGTTGTGCGCCTTCCAGCCAATGTCTCCACTGTTCAAGAGCCAATTTGATGGTGAGAAGCTCGCGGTCTCCCACATCATAGTTTCTCTCAGCCAGAGACAATCTGAGAATAGAAGGCACATGGATGAGTTTTATGATCTGAATCTGAAAACTGTGAGAGAACGGCTCCTAGACCAGAGTCTGAGGCGTCAATCTCCAGAACGAACTGTTTAGTGGGGTCAGGTTGGATAAGTATAGGTGCATTGGCAAACAGAGATTTTAACTTAGAGAATGCGCCGTCTGCTTCAGGAGTCCAGGAAAATGTGGTTTTAACTGAGGTCAGAGAGGTTAATGGCAAGGCGGTTTGACTGTAATTTCTGATGAAACGTCGGTAGAAAATAACAAACCCTAGGAATCTCTGAAGTTGTTTTCTGGTTTCGGGAATCGGCCAATCGAGAACTGCTTTGATCTTATCCTCAGAAGGTCTCACCTGTCCACCCTCTAGAACATATCCAAGGAAGGTAACGGATGATTGGTGAAACTCACACTTCTCGGCCTTGACAAACAATCTATTCTCCAGCAGACATTGGAGAACGAGGCGGACATGTCTTTGGTGTTCTGAAAGATTCTTGGAGTAGATCAAAATGTCATCAAGGTAGACAAAAACAAAAATGTTCACAAAGTCCCTCAGGACGTAATTTATCAGGGCTTGAAAACAAGCTGGTGCATTTGATAACCCAAAAGTATTGACTAAGTACTCAAAATAGCCTAGGGGGGTCTTCCACTCATCTCCCTCCCGTATGCGGAGGAGATGATATGCATTTCTTAAATCAAGCTTGGTAAATATGGTGGAACCTTGGACAGGCTCGAATGCAGATAAGAGGAGGGGCCACGGATACTTATTCTTTATAGTGATTTGGTTTAGACCACGGTAATCAATACAAGGTCTGAGGGTGCCATCTTTTTTACCAACAAAGAAAAACCCAGCTCCTAACGGAGAGAAGACTGTAGAAAGTTAGCGATCTCTTTGAGGCGGTTGTTTGCCTCGATCTGGCATTTGTTTAACTCTCGCAAAGCAGCATCGTGATTTTGAATTAGTGAGTGTTGTTCCTGCAAAGCTCTTCGGAGTGTGTCTGCTGGGGTTAGTTGTTGGCCAGAGTGTTCTGTCATGTTGGGATTAATCTTTTGTACCCACATGCGCAGGACACAACTCCAGAGACTGGTTAAAGTTTGGGTAATTTATTATAAAACAAAGTGCAGACAAATATGTGCAGATAAATATGTGCAGATTTCTGGAACCGGTGCTCATCTGGGAATTGCAGGATCTCTGGATTCAAAAGGGAACAGGTTAGGTGCATTCATGGATCGTGGGGATTTACAGCCTCACATTTACTGTGGTTTTACTTGCAGGTGGAAGAACTGAGCTGGGGGGAAAGGGCCACTGTGTGTCCGGGGCTGGTGTGGAGAGAATGAGGGCGGATAGATGAGTGGAGGAGTTCAATCTTCTGGGATCCAGGAAGGAGCTGCCGACTGGGAGGTTGAAGTGGGTTTGTAACGGTGAGGAGGATCTGGAAGCTTGGGCCACCAATGGGTAATCTCCACAGGGTCACAAGAGAACAGATCGGGCTGCCAACGCTTCCGGCAGTTCAAGATTTCTCGGAAGATTAACCTAAGAAAAGGCAACACAGACAAGGTTACACAGGAAACAGGTGGGTTGGAGGTGAGCTCACTAATGATAGGTACCATTACTGGCTAACACTCTGGGACTAGAGTGTCAGCTACTCCCTCCTGATAAACTCCTCCAAACGAAGGTAAGTGGCGGCAGGTAGGCAGAAAGCCCCAGGATGCCCCCTGGTGGAGAAACTGGAAAAAACCACAACCAGCCATCCCCAGATCCGAAGACTGACCTTGTGACATCAAATGGTAATTATGTTCTCACCTTTTGATGTGGCATGTTCATACTTACCTCACAGTGAGAACAGATATTTCTGTGAATAAATATCACATAAATATCTGACATCTGATACTCCTCCTGATCTCACCTTATGACCCCAGGTCCAATATTGGACCAATATTTCTCCACAGCCAGAAAGGCCTCACTGTATGTTATTAGGAATAGTGCTCAATCACTTTTTCACACAGGGCCATGTAGCAGGGATGTGAACTTGTTTTCTTTGCGTTATCTGATATCTGGAAGCATTGTATCTTTTTCGTTATTTTGACCATTTCTCATTTTCTGCTAATAAATACTAATTTTTTTAGACGGACGGACAGACGGACAGACAAACAGATAGACAGGTAGGTAGGTAGTAGTCAAGTCTGTCATTAAGTGCTGTGCACAAAATATTCAATTGCCATTACAACAGAAACATATTAAAGTTAGAAAAATAAAACATTGCTAACCTTGCTAAAATCTTTGTGTTTGAGCTCAGTTTGCTAACAAATACATCTCAGCAAATAACAACCAATTATCAGTGATTGCTTTGTAGCTTGGCCAATTAAACTGGGCCCCCTCTATCACATATCAACAAATCTATATTTAAACAATGTTAGTGATGCTGACGTTCTTAGTAGGAAGAGGTGCCTAAGGCCACATAGCACCTTGGACCAGCCAAACTCAAGCCGCTGTGCTGCATATTTCTCTGCTGGATCTGAGAGACAGCCATCTTTTTTAAGTTTATGAAAAGAAGTGGTTTGATCTGTTGACTTTGTCCAGATGTTGTAGTAGGGTTAACTGTCTGATTGCCTATGGAATCAAATTATTCTATATTCTAGCTGTTCATATATTGATGAATCAACATCTTCTTTCAGATATCAAGAGGTCATGGAGTTTACAGGAAGGATCAGAGGTATCCCAAGGGTTCATGCTTCTCTTCTCCAAAAATTGATTTTGAGTAGGAAAGTAGGAAAGCAATTCTCACCTCACATTGTAAAGTCCTCCCGTCAGTCACACTGCAGTGACCTCACTAAAACATCATACAGCTTGTCACAGTCCTCTCAGTAGTGCCAAAGCAAAAGGCAGGGAGGATGAAAGGGGGGACTCTCACTTCGATCCTCTCAGGAGGTTCCTCATTGCTATAGGTGTGTGGTGCACAAAAACCCATCTGCATTAATAATATTAAAATAAACTGCTCACATACATTTAAGGTCAAAATGAATCATACTCTATAGTAGAGCTATACTTATTTTAATTTAACCAAGAAGTTTGCTTCCAATAGGAAAAGTAACAGATACGGTAGAACTCTATTGATATTAAAGCAATGTAAAAGAGGTCCAGGGGAAAATATTTTTACTCATAGTTCATGAAAAACAGCACACTGAAATTTATTTATCTGCTTCTCATCCCATGTAAAAATCTTTAATGCATGACATCAGTGTGCTTTCACAAGTTTTTTTTTTTTTTTTTTTTTTGTGGTTTTAGGATGTGACAGACTGACGCCCCCAATTCAAACCCGACCTTGATATCTGCCTCTCTCTTCACCGTCCCTCAGTCACATAGAGCTGCGACTGTGGGACGGTTAATGACACTGTTTGAAGTTGAACAGGAAGGAGTTTTTGAAGGAAATTGTTGTACTTTTATGCTGCCAAGATCGACTAGTACTAAAATTGGTTTCTGATTCATAGCTGCATATAGAAATTGCACTACCTAACATGCTATGAGTTAGAAGCTGATATAACTATAGATGTTTTTGATCAGTTATAGCAAAGGAGAACTGTATATTGTTAGGATCTGAAGTTGTTTTTTAGTTTGATTTGATTCTAGTTTCATTATGTTTTTGCTTATTAGATTCGATTCCAGCTTCCTCCTGCCACATGTCGATGTGCCGTTGGGCAAGGCACTTATCCCCAAATTGTCTACCGATGTCCATTGGTAGTATGTGCATAAATGTGTGTGCATTTGTGAGTGCGAATGAATGAATGTGACTCTAGTGTAAAGCACTTCGAGTGATCAAAATGACTGGAAAAGTTTACTTTGTTTGCAATGTGTAATGGTTTGCTGCAAACGTTGCTGTGTAGTTTGGTTAATAGATGCCAAAGTAAGAGGACACCTCAAACAGTCTGAGCAGAAGAAGTAAAAGGGAAGTTTTGTCGGCTGAGTGGGAGCATTTGATGAACATAGTAGAGGAAAGGTGAAGTGTGTAGGTGGATATTTAAAAGTGGACATTTGTGTGTTTTGTGGCCAGCTGAGAGCTATCAGAATCTATTTGACCCACTTGGAAAATGTGTGTGGAGGTGGAGAAAGCAGAGTAGAGGTCAAATGCAGCCAGTAGAACAAGTGTGATGGATAGGAGACACAATTTCACTTCCATTACCCGCATAAGATATGTTGTTTTTTAATAATAGACTGAGAAGGGATCAAGTCTAGCCAAATAAACAATACCAGAAAATATAGAATTAAAAACATAATATTTTTTCAGCTAATAAATTACTTTACCATTTAGTTCTTGCCCCACTCATCAATCATTCTTTTTCTATCAAAGAAAAAATAGTAACACTCATTTTTATGGCATTTTACAAACCAAAGCCCATTTTGTATACATGATACCACATCACTGACTGTCATAAGAGCAACACTTTAGGTTAAAAACTAAAAAATAAAGAAAAAACAATGAACACAGCAGTAAAAACAGACACTCAAAGTAGAACATCATATCTTTTATTTCAACATGGCAAAAAATAGCTTTGTATCAATGAATCGCATCATCGTTTCCAAAAAACAAGCTGACTGACCTACTGTACAGTGATGTTTCAGAGTATAATGATAAAAGCAATGATAAACACAAATATGACCTAAAAAAATATTACATAAGTTAACCAGTAAATAAGTTAACCTATCAATGACACATCGCAGAAGATTTGCACTTGACTCACCATGTAGTTACAACAAGAATCAAAATGGAGATGTAATATTTTAAACAAGAGCTAAAAGTGGCAGACAACATACTACTATGCTGGCAGAAGGCAAAGTCAGAAGTTTGGAAGTATTTTAAACTTCCAAACATCAGAAAAAGACAGAACATCAGGGGGCTGTTCTGTCTTTGAAACTGTCGAGCGGGGGGGGGGGGGGGGGGTGCGCGACGACACATTCGCGCTTTTAGATAGATTTTTACCCAGAATGCAAATGGAAAAAAACCGTGAGTGAAACGGTGACTGGGACTGACTAGTATATATTCCATGGGCTCTTTGCACCTCAGCTTCCGCGTTCGGGGTAAAGCGGCTCGATTGTTTCCGATCCAATACAAATATCATTTACATTAGGTGCTTTCAGGGCTTGGCCAAAGTTTGTACATCGATCCGAAGCCCCAACAAGTCAGCTGGAGAAAGGTTTTAAGATGTTCGCCTCGTTATACATTCACTGACACGAAGGTGAGTTTTACTTAAACTTTGTGGCTAACATTAAGGTTAGCTTATGCTAGTAGGCAATATTCTCGGACATTGTTCTTGTAAAATGTGCTATTTAAGTATCTAAACATTCTAACGGACAATGTATTTATCTTATTTTCAAGTATATTATGTGTGTTTATTGTCGTTAGTGTCACAGACTAACGGGGAGGTTCCGGTTCGGGCTTTTAGCTTCCGAAGCCTGACGGAGCTCAACAAGCCTCATAGCTTAACAGTAGCGCAGCTCTGGTGTCAGAGATCTGGTTCAGCTGTTCAGGTTCAAAGTTGCTGCTTTTAGAAAAATATGACCGTGTTGCTTCATGTCTCCGTGTTATTTCGTTTTATTACCTTTGCATGTTTCTTGTGAAGAGCTCAGATAGGACGGTGTTTACAGCAGGATGTACAGGCGGATCAGTCGCTCGGCTGTCTGGCTCTGGTCTGCTCTCTCGTTCCCATAAACTCTTTCAGGCTGAATATAGAAGTGATTCCATGGAAATAACTCAGGGAGGCTCCTTTATTTACCATCCGTGTCCCCGGTAGTTTTAGGCTGATCCGGAGTGAAGTGAAGGCTGCAAACTTTGCTGTGCGGCATTAGCTGGTAGCGACAGATATTTACAAGCCATCTTCTTAATTCAGGATCGCTTGGAAATTAACGAAAACTTAAAAGCCCATTATATTAGGAAGACAACAATGCTAATAGTATTGTTTTTTTGCATCTGAAATACGACTTAGTCTTTTCTACCAGTCATGGTAACTCAAAGCGGAAAAAAGTGAGCCGCATTAGCTCCTGGAGATGTGACGTCAACGCCTTAGGTGCAAAGAGCCCATTGAGGGAAAGTTAGTTTCACATCTGCTCAAAAGCCCCCTGGTGGTTGAAGAAAAATCCACATATAAACCCGAAAATACAATATATGAAAAAAAACACTGAATACGGATCCGGCATTGTTCAGGGGGCCGGACGTCATTTGGTCCGGCCCGCGGGCCGTAGCTTGGGGACCCCTGCTTTAGGCTAATAAAGTATGCCTTTTTAGGTGCTTTAATAATCTTTTACTCTTTTTGTTAAAATGGCAAAGAATAATAAAATGATAATCCTGATGCAATGTTGTTTAACAAAGTAACTAATGTGTTCATGCCTCAATATATCAAACATTGACACTTTAGTGAGGCGCTACAACAAAAATAATGTTCATCCTTATCAATAAATGAAGCAGGTATCTTCAGTTTTACATATTTCTGAATATGATGTTGTTTTCAGTTTTTCAACAAAAATACAGAAGCTGTCTTTACCCAATCCATTTTCAGATATAATGTAAGATCTATAAGCTAACGGCAGTATCTCCAGTTCACACTCCAGACCAGATGGTGGCAGTATTGCACACTTTCATTTTTTTATTTTTTTTTTAAATGCCATAAAAAGAAGAAACGCCTTGACGCTAGGATAACAGACGCTGTTCAAATTCGTCATTTTTACTCGCATAATATTGCCTTAAAAGTAGAGAGGGTCTTGATAATAGTTAGTAATTTTGGTAAATTCAAGCTGGTGACGTCCTAGTCCGAGTTAGACGACAACACAACTGGACAACAACCGATGGAAATGAAATGTGGTAGGAGCCCGAAGGACGAAGGCTGCTAATGTGTTGCTAGTTGGTGGTAAGTTTGCTTATTAATTATCTTTGTTCAATTATATACAGTGGAGTAAATATATAAACAAACTTAAGTTGGTTTCATAAGTAATAAACTTATTTTTCACATTTTTGTTCGTTATCTCTAACAATATGAATTTCTATTTTAAATTATTAAACTGTTGTATTGTTTTTGCTTTTTTGTCAATATTGCAGGCTAATGTTGGTGACCAAGCTTTGCTATCAACATCCAGTCAGAGAATGGTAGGTTTATTTGTTGGCATTAAATTACATTACTAACACACCAATGGGCGGTAATTAAACTTAAAAAATTTACTCTAATATAATGTCACTCAAATAATATATATATATGTATTGTTGAAATACAAAATGTAAAATGTTCTTTTTTTGGTTCATTGCCAGATAGTCTAACATAG
Organism: Poecilia mexicana; assembly: GCF_051168715.1. Lineage (NCBI taxonomy): Eukaryota > Metazoa > Chordata > Actinopteri > Cyprinodontiformes > Poeciliidae > Poecilia > Poecilia mexicana. Next base: position 851,307 of record NW_028263379.1, on the reverse strand, counting down.
TCAGTATTGATGAAAATGTTTTTGTTCTGTTCTGCAGATGCTGCTCTACTGGAATATCCAAATTCTACAGCTTCGGAGAATTTGCGATGGATATTAAGCTACCCGTCGTAAATGTAACAATGAACAATTCATTGAAAAAAAAAAAATAGAAATGAGATGTTGACATTAAAATGTTCTTTTATTTTAATTCTCTGTTTTTGAATTTTAAGTTATTTTATTTTTGTTCTTTTAAGTAATAACTTTGTTCTTTAGTTTCTGTGCTGATTAATTTTTTTTGTGAAGTGATAAAAGCTGGTAGCTCTTGAATTGCTACAAAATAAAGCTGTATGTCCCTCAGTCCACTGGCTGCAATGTCAACACGTTGAGATGCCATGAGACCTAAATTCTGAACTTCATGGCATGGAGTTCATCCCAGTTTTCCATGTCTGGCATATAACCATTCATTTTAGCTTTTAAACTGGTTCTATTGATCCTGTGTCCAGACAGAGGGATAATCAGTAGCCCAGCATCATGACCTGTTTGTTCTGAAGATCCTGCAGCTTCCACTTCTCTTCCTAACATGGCTCCTCCTCACCCTGACTCTCACCCTGACAGGAGGAACCACAGAGCTCTGTTAGGCTAAAGCTCATCTTCTGAAGTTGGGATATTTTTCCTCCAACAGGTTCCAGAGGAATCACCTCAAACCAGATGTTGGATTGGATTTTATTTCACTGTCATTTGTGAATGTTAGAGCCTCATTTTCAACAGTGGAGCTATAAAGGTTGGAAAAAGTTATTATTAAATCTCATCAACATCAATATTTCCACTAAATAAGAAGCAAAAAAAAATGTTTGATGGAGGAAAAACCTCTCAGACTCTGAGCCCGACAGCACCAAACTATTTTTTTATTAGACAATTAATTTAATTTCACATAATTATCATGTTAGAAGTCATTTTGTTTGTTAAATACTTAATGAAACATATTTACCCTGTTTGATGTTAGTTGTAAATGACGCATACTCACAAAGAACGAGGTAATTAGTCCAAGTTTGTCGTTTATTGAACGTTCAGAAATTACAGCAGCTGTGATGCACCAAGACAAAGGTAAAACAACCTGAACAGGTGATCAACTCTGAACCACTCGCACCTTTTTACTCTCCCTCTCTCCCTGTCATTTAAGCACACCCGTTGTCATGGCAACCTCCTGCGCTCCCCAAGCCGACCAGAGATTACGTTAAAACCATAACATTCAGTACGATATCAGGTTTTCAGGCTTGATATTTATTTTGCGATCATTATTAAGCCTCCCTGAACACAGCGGTGGTTCATTAGTTAATTTTTAACTCCTGCTCTGCTCGTTATTTTGGAAATGGAACCAAAACGCACAGAATTGCGCAACACCTTGTTGAAACAATAATCACTGAGATTATTATTGTTGATGGGTCATTAATTTGAACACATTTTATTGATTTTGTTGTTCTTGTTGTTTAATAAAGTTACAAACGTTTTAAGCCAGTTGTGCTGGTCTCAGTGTCATGGCGACGTTCAGTTTGTCACCTAATGCTGAGATCGACTCAAAACCTTCCGCGATCGACGTGTTGGAGCCTTGTTCCAACAAAAGCACGAACAGTTCAGAAACAATATGAAATGAGAAAAAAGTTATTTATTAACTGATTAAGTCGTGTTTTAGATTGTTCTTGAAAAACTAATCAGTCATGGCTGATTAGTGGGTGAACTCACAGCTGCACAGTGAACCCGTTGATTTTTTCCAGCAGACAGCCGCTCCCCTCTCTTGCAGGTACTGCGTACCCCCGCTAAATCTTTTAGGGGTACGCAGTACCCTACCATATCCCCTTACTTTCACCCCTTCCTTTAATATTGTAGAAAGCATGGTGGGTGGGAGGGGAACTGACTGTTTTTTTCAAGTTATCTCTGGAAGCACTGGAAAAACTGGGAGAAGGGAGAGTAGCTAAATTTTTCACATATTAGCTGTTTACATTTTTATAAATATGTCTCCGTGTTGCCCTGCGACAGACTGGCGACCTGTCCAGGGCGTACCCTGCCTCTTGTCCAGAACGTTAGCTGGAGATAGGCACCAGCACCCCTCCCTACCCCATTAGGATTAAAGGTGTACAGAAAATGGATGGATGGCATATCTACAAATATGAAATAAAAAATCTTCATAAAAGTTACATACAGCACCTTTAAGCATGTATTAGACTTGTTTTGTTAAGTCGACATTTCTGAATTGAAACTGAATTTTTTAGTAGCATGATGTTATAAAGCCAAGTAAAACTAAATGATGTTTTCATTAGATGTGAGTAAAAAGTCATTGTGACAGACTGATTTTTTTCATACCTTTTTTCTATGTAAAATTATTTTTACTGTGTTTCGCTTGTTGTTTCACTCTTTGAATTGAGTTACTAAAACAACTTTTCAGTTGTCTTTTGATTTTTTTGAATGAGTATATACCACTATTTCCTGTTGATGGATATTTTACACATACCTACGATTGAATAGAAACCAATTTACTGTCATCTAATGATCTAAGTCATGCCCAAAGAAGCCTATTGATAAAATGTTTTATTGTAAATACCTGAATGTATTTCTTTTGTTATGTAATAATTGCAAGTGTTACCTAATTTAATATCTAACAGCCAAGTTAAACAAAATATGTTCCAAGTTACAAATTGTGTATTTTTTGATCATTGTAAATAAAGTTATTCAAAAGGAGTAAAAATAAGGTCCTCAAGAATGCTGTAGCAAAAACCTACAAAAACAACATGAGTGAATCAGTTGTGACGGTGATACATGTGGCAGCAGGGTTTGGTCATGGACAGAATGATATGGTCCTGAAAATTGTGCAGAAATCTGGTAGTACTGTTGCTAGGAGACTAATGTAAATCTTAAATCTATTTCCCGATCCCCTGTTAGTCCATTCTCTTTGCATGTTCCCATAGTTAAAATCTGGCGATCGCAGACATAAAGAATAAACCCCAATTGGACCACTTGACAACTTTTTATTGTCACAGACAAGCCGTACGGCCGTCATCTTGGAGCAGTCAAGCGGTCTTATCTGCTTGGCAGCCACAATTAAGTATCAGCGAATTTAATCAATCGATGTGGGGAAGATGGACATATCAGAACTCAGTGCAATAATGCTCCTAACCCTGCTCTGGTTGAAATCAAGAAAAAGCAGTTAATGGAGAAGGAGTTCAAGTGGAAGAGGTAATATTCCAACTCTAACCAGACTTTAAACTAGATCCAGTTTGTTGTGGGGCAAACTGGAACTGTTGTGGACCCACAATGTCCTGACAAGAAAGAGTCTGCCATGTGTCAAGAACTGACTCTGCTCACGTCAGTTATTCCGACCCGACTACCAAAAGGACTAGTTGGATTCAGACGTACAGCTAATGTCAAAATTGCTGGTAAAAACTGCAATTGTCTTCTAATCATGGGATTGCAAGTTACAGCTATCCCTGTTTCCTTTTACAGTATGCAGGCAGTCCCTTATCTGGGGTACATAGAGATGACTGTTACCTTTCCATGTGAATTCCTGAGAGCTGAAATTGATGTTGTCACTTTGGTGCTTGTGGTTCCTGATGTCTGTCCAGGTCAAACACCAGTGTTGATAGGAATGAATACTGTAGAGCCTCTCTATAGTCAGTTCATTGCCAGTGAGTTCTCCAGATTCCAGCCAATGGCACAGGGTTACAGAGCTGTTTTGAAATTATTACAGCTACAGTACCAACAGGGTACCATAGGTGTTGGTACCGTAGCCTTACTGGTGTGTTTGGCCAGTAAGGCTCCTGTTTCTATCCCTTATGGTCATACTACTCTAGTTGAGGGTTTAGTTCACATCATGACCTCCTCTGATCAGTGTGCTCTAATTGAACATCTTACTACAACGTGTCTCAACGTTTCTGGTTGGCTCTCACACAAAGTCCCAGTCATTCACATAAAATGAGTCTGATCACAGTGCGTGTTCCATCTCTTTGTACCATTGAAGAGTTTGCTGTGTCACCTAATATTTTGTCACATTCACATTTCTGATGTTGGATTTTGGAGAATCACCAATCCCTCCAGAGTGGCAGGATCGGATATTAAACATATTAAATGAGACTCCAGATGTCTTTTCCCATGATTTGGATTTCGGATGCACAGATAAGGTGAAACGTCACATGAAGCTGCATAATGAGACTCCATTTAAGGACCGAGCCAAACCTATTCATCCCCAAGACATCAAAGCAGTATGTCAACACCTACAGGACCTCTTAGAGACCAGTGTCATCAGAGAGTCGGAGTCTCTATCTTCATAACCTGCTGTTGTGGTCCGTAAGAAAAACAGTGACACGTTTTTGAGCATGTGGCCAAGCGGCAAAATTGGCGTACTCACCAAAGCAAACAAAACACTATTGCTTTCACATAAAAAGGTCAATTGGCACCAAACTTTGTATGAGTGATCCATGTTGGATGCCTGACAATACTATGTCATTTTCTGATGTCATCTAAGCCCCGCCCCCGGAGGACAGGAAATGACTTATTTTTCTTGGAAAGCTCCCTATCTGACCTCTTGGCCTAATCAGCCAGATCTTGTGTCAGAAAACAGATAATTAGTTGGTCTCACTTACCTTAAAGCAAAAAGAGTTTTCGGTGGAGGGCGCGGCAGTGGCGGTGTGGCGAAATCACACTATTGCCATATGTTTGGGTCTAAATTCCACATATTTTAGCTGAGCTAAACCAAACTCACTATGACCAATTCTACTCTAACCCCCTACATTAATTCAGTCCAAAAATAACAGCATCAAATTATTCAAAAGCAAGATTGGTGCTCATTAGAATTCACATAAGGCTCAGGTAAATTATTTAATAATTAAAAGTGGGTCTTTGCAGAGATTGAGCAGAAGGAAAGGTTGATCTAACCTGCTGGCAGAAACAAAAATGGGTGGGATCAGATTAACATATTAATAGAGTCCCCTTTAATGGTAACAAAACCTCGAGCTATTTTAAATCAACAGCATATTTTACAATTTAAAAAAATCCTATTTGTCAGGAGCAAGAGTGAATTATTAAATTATTATTACAGTGAAGACTGTATTTTATACTGTTTATTAATTTATATCATTAATAAATAGTATACATTTACATTTTAAAGCCAAATTTACAGATAATGCAAGTCAAAAAGTCAGAGACCAGTCTGATTGACAAAGCCAATAAAAGTTGGCCCGAAACTAGAGTTACTCTGCCTCTCTACAGTGGTGCAGGCAGCACAGCAACAGCTACTCATATTTGTTATTAATACTCTTAGCAATGCCAAATACTCTAAACCTTTCAGCAGGCTCTCTTCACCCATCTCCATGTAAGGTAGCCTGCAGTTATGGAGTGCAAGCACATCACACATTTCTGTGTAGGTCACTACAGCTTAGATGTGTTACTGAGACAAAGATATAACTGGTTTTCAGATATTACATTACCTGGATGGTTAGCCGGCCCGTCACCAGGGCAGGACTCTGACAGCAGAGGAGAAATGACCACTGAGGAGCGACTGTGTCCACCTGTCGGCTTTGCAAACAGTGCATTCACGATGAGAGGTCCGTGGTGGTGCAGAGTGTGTGAGGGGGTGTCTTGTCAAGCAAATTATAGAAATGTTTGAGACATTGATAATATAGAAGCTTGGACAATGTCTTCCTGTGCTATTTCACTCTATTGAAATCGATTCACTGGCAGTCTGGGCTTTCTCCCATTTACAAGGACTGCCTTTGGTAGAATTTTTACGGGGTCAATTAGCGAACAGAGGAAGTTGTGATGATGGCATCGATTTTCTGAGATGCTTTAATTTGCCTGTGGTTAAACCAATGGCAGCGGAGGAAATGAACAAAGCCATTCAGTCCATGGCCAGACTTCCAAATATTGAATTAACAGTAACAGCCGCCTTGTTCGGCTCGGCACTTCTCACTTCGAAGTGAAGGACAGTTGTTTACAGCGCAGAAAATTTCCAGTATGCTTCGCACTGTCAAAAGGGCACATTATAAACGACAAGACGACAAGTCAGATTATATAAATATAATTTCATATTAAAGCTGCAAGCAGCATTGGCAGCCCTCACAGCTCAGAGCCTCATGGCGACTGTGGGATCTCCAGCAACCCAACCCACTTGCCATTGGCAATGCTTTTGCAGAGTTTCCACACTGGTCCACTAGGTGACACACACAAATATGCTCCTGATGATGCACAAAAAAATCTGGTGGATTTTGAAATAGTGTAGGGGGCACAGTGGAGTCAAATTACAGTTTTATGCTATTGGCTTCTTTAGAGGTTAACAAAAGTCATTCATATCCAGTTTGGTGCAAGTCGGATGATTGCTTCTGATTTAGAGCCAACGGTATTCCAGGGTCTGGAATTCACCATTCAGCCATCATGTTGTTTTATTTCATTAAACACAGGTTTAAATCTGTATGAATCATAGGAAGTGAACCAGCAGGGAAAAAGATGCCTTCCTGTTCAAAGGGAGTGAGCTAAGGTGATGTCACCAATTGATCATGTTAATGTGATCAGTGCTGATTGGCTATGAATATGTGGAATTTAGACCCAAATGTATGGCAATAGTGTGACCTATGATTTCACCACGCCATCGCGGCCATACCCTCCACTGAAAACTCTTTGTGCTTTAAAACAAGTGAAACCAACTAGTTATCTGTTTCTGACACAAGATCAAGTCAGTCAGAAAGGGAAATTTCCAAGAAAAAGAGTCACTTCCTGTCCTGAGGTGCTGGGATGATGCTTAGATGATGTCAGAAAATGATGACATAGGATTGTTGTGCATCCAACATGGATGACTCATGCAAAGTTTGGTGCCAATTGACCTTTTTATGTGAAAGTCGTAGCATTTTGTTGGCGAGTAAGCCAAGTTTGCCACTTGGGCAAATGCTCAAAAATTTACAATTCTGATAACTTTGCCCTATTCCTTAACTGCACAATGGGCAAAATTGAAGTCGATAGATCAAAATCACTAGGAAGAGTTCATAAAAACTTTGAGGTGTGTAAACATGAAAAAATACATACCTCCAAGATACTTTTTTTTCTTGATTTGGAAGTTCTACCTTTGTACCTAATTTCAGATCTCTACATTTTGTCCTCACTCATGTTAGGAACATACCAACAGTGTCATGAAGTGTCATTCAGTAAATAATGACAATTTTAATGAGAATTTGCTTTAAAAGTTGGATGAAAGGTTTTATGTTATGTTTATGACAGTGTCATGTCAGTCTTATGCACACCCCATCAAATAAAGTGTTACCAAAATGGCAATATATTGAAAGCACAATGTAATTATAATTGTTGTTCTTTAAAATAATAACTTTCATGTTGTTTTGTCACACTTAAATTTTCATGTTCATTGTGTTCACTTTTGATGTGTAAACTGGTAATTTATGTAAAGTTCATAAAGTTGTGAGTAAAATTGGACAATTTTAAAATGTCGGTAATAAAACAAAATATTTGAATTACCTTGAACGTCTTGTGTAATTAATCTTTCCATGTAATTGTAGTGTAGTTATGCATGTAATGTACAAAATAGGAAAGTAGGAATAAAGAAGACTTTTATGAGTAATTAAAATTGTACTTTATTAGCAATGGCAGTAAATCATAACTAAAAATTAAGTGTAATTTAAATACATTACTAATAAAATATATTTAAAGTATATTAAAAGTATATTTTTAATGTATTTCTGTGACAGAATTAGTACATTCAAAATTTGGAATATTTTGGAATATTTCTCTTGAAAACTACATAAAAAAGTATACTTAAAGTATACTAAGTACTACTTGAAGTATACTAAGTATACTAAAAGTTGTAATTTAATACAATTTAAATACTACTAAAAAATACTAAGCCCAAAAAAGTTATTCCAAAATAGCACAGTTTAAGTACATCAATCAAAGTATGCTAAAACATGTTAAAATTTAGTATACTAAAGAATACTTTTTATTTTCTTTTTACTTGGGCTGGTTACTCAAATTTATGAAGATAACTTGATGAGAACTACAGCTTCTGTGGAGATCATTTTCAAAGCTGAAAATGATCAACAACAAACTCAGAAGTCTGTATGAAGATTGGCTCTCTGAACTTCTGCCTCTCGCCACAGAGAAACACTTTCAGATCAAACATTTTGAGTTCTGGATATTAAGAGACATGGCATCAAGGAGGATGCTCCTTTAAAACAGGAGAAAGACAATGATCATGCTCACCGATGTCTCCTAAGAAAACACAGTCCAAGTCAAGTCTTTGGTCTCTACCAACCTAAAATAAAAAAATCTAGAGGAAATTTGACATCAATTCAACTCCCACTGTTGTCTTGATATCCCTGCAGTGTTCATCACATCTGATCTGACTCAGATGGTAAACTCTTTCCTCTCATCAGGTGTTTTCCCTCTGGCTTTAAAAACACCAGCTTGTTTGCTCATTGGCTGGTAAAAATTTTACTGGAGGAATCCACATAAAGGGAGAAAGCCCAGACAGAGCAGGGAAGGGAAATAAGAACCAAGCACAATTGCATAGGAAGATAATAGCCAGGCTACTAATCTGGAACCAACTTCCAGAATAGTGCAAAACTGCTGGAACACTGAGTTCTTTTAAATCAAGACTAAAAACCTCATTTGGTTATTTTCCTTTGATTTTAAACTGGAACATCATTAAATGTAACATTTCTTTTAACCTGCCATCACATGTTAAACACTTTGAATTGCCTTGTTGCTAAAAACGTGGGATACAAAAAATAATTCCCTTTCTTTGGCAATTCGAGGAGACTGGTGCTAGAGCTGTGCCTTATGGTGAGTCCAGCTTTATCTAACTTGAACCTCTCGACCCTATAAATCAGCTCAGGCTCCTTCCCCACCAGAGAGGTGACATTGCATGTCCTTAAAGTCAGCTTATGTAGCCGAGTATGATATCCTCTGGCAGTCTGACTAAACCAATTGCGGCTCACTGCTTGGAGCCTGTTTGTGTCTTCATAAAAATTGACAACCTTAGACTACTCCTGTTATATTTATAGTTATAAAGACAATGTTTAGTAGCAATCTGTAAGAAATCTGTAGTCTGGCTGACTAAACTAACAGGTCAGTAAAAAATTATCATTGTTAATAATAATATTGACTCTTATCGAAAAACACCCCGAAAAATTAATTGCTCTGCTGAATACCTGCAAAGCTCTTCTATTGCCACAGAATAATCAAAATTAGTTTAAATGACAACATAGTAATTTCATAGTAAAAGCATAACTGGATGTGTCGTGGTTATAAAACTGTTCTAGATTAAAAAAAGAGAAAAAAAAAAAAACATTAAGCAAAATAATATTGTTTTAAATTAGTCTAACCCTCCAGCTAACTCGTTTTCCTACCACAGTGGAACTAATGGGAATAAGACGCCCTGTGATTTCAGATCTAGTGACCTATGAACGATTTTGGTCTTCCTAGTTAAAAGCTACAGACCAATACAGTAAAGGGATGCATAAGTTTAAATAAGTTTAAAATGCATTTTCTTTACTGTTACTTTTCTGGTTATGATTGTGTATAATATTTATAGAGTTCAACCTTCTGAGATTTTAAGTTTTGAGAGTTTCTTTACTGATCATGTCTCGAGTGGTTTTGTCTCATCCCCTTCACAGGTAAAAAATGATGTTATGAGGTTTATAGCTATATTTAGGTTAACTAAGTTTACAAAATGAGTATGGGATGTTTGTAATGGCTGCAATAGCATTAATAAATGTGTTTTTTCTTGAAAGCTATGCTCACCTTACAGGGTTTCAACTGGAAAACTTGCTCCACCGTTTTTGTACTAAGAGATGTTAAGTAGACAGGGAATGTAAAAATATTACTGGGTAACTATATGTTATTATATGTTATTGGACAACATCACCAGTGAAATGCTGTCTAAACGTGGCGCGTCGCCAGGGTTATGATACACTGGGGGAAACCCTGGTCCTGCCCAGCTGTGTCCAGTGTTACAGATGTAATCACAATGTGTGTGTACTGTTCGGCACTCAGAGAAGATTCTGTGACTAGAATATTGTTATATTGTTTTATGAGTAAAAAATCAAATGTTAATGACTGTAATTTTGTAAGAAATCTGTTTTGATAAATATGAATGATACATAAGTGTTTTGATTTATGTTTTCATAAAGTCATATGTATACAGCCTGTATATTTTACTGTAGTTATGTAATATTCAAATAATGTTGAAAATATGTACAAGTCTTTATTTGTGTTGACACAAAGACATTTTGAGCTGCTAATATGCAGCATGATTCAGTATGTTTTTGTAACTGAATTACCTGTTTATGTGAAAATACAATATTTAAAACTGTTCTTGAAATATCATTACAACACTGGAAGTGACAGAAGTAACATTGTGTCTTTGTTTGTTGCGCATTAGATGGTGACAAATAGAAACTCAAAGCAAAACATCATGATGGAGGTTTGGATGAAATATGTAGTCTGTTTATGGAAACAAAGAATTATCCTTCCACCAAACAGCCAGTTTATAGTTAACATTTCTAAACTGAAACAAAGTGACTTCTTTGTTTCAGCAGTAAAACTGAGATGTTTGGTTTAAAAATTTAGACATGGTGACTAACTGTAATTGATCACAGTGCTGTAGTGTAATTGATCTGATGAACTATTTTAATCGACTGTGGTGGTTTCCAATATGGGCAATGAGCAGTCGATTCTTAGACACTCCCTGTCTCTAAGAACAGGGGGATCGACTTTTTGGGGGCAAAATGAATCGTAGCTGAACATAGACACCAACATCAGGAGCCTACAGGCTACTTGTTCAGCTTAAGGTTCTGTATTGATATTAGCTAGTCATCTTTTAGCTAACATTACCTGCATCCAACAGCTTCACTCAACTCAGTCGGTTAGTTTGGAGGGAAAAACTGTGAAAAGTTCTTTGCGTTTTCCTGGTTTGCTGCCGTGATTCTAACACACCTGAGCAGCAGCAGGTCTCCTTCACAGGTGGAAACCCAGCGTGAGTGTCATAGCGCTCATGTTGCGTTTAAAGGCAGCTCGGAAAAACAGGTTACAACATGTTAACAACAGATTAAACAGTTTTAACTGCTGATAAAAGTGACAGAGGACACAGATATGGGAAGTGCAGAAACCCCTACTGTATCAAATTGACAGAAGAACAACAGAGAGTTGGCCATTCTAAGGTAAAAACCCAGTGCATACAGCGTTGATGTTTTGTTTTTGTTGTTTGTTTTTTCATCCAGACGGCTTCCCCCCACCACCCTCTGCAATGGCACTGCGCCCCCCTCTAGGGGCCGCGCCCCACAGTTTGGGAACCTCTGCGCTAGGGGCGCTGTCATACCAAGAGCATATGTGATTGGGTGGGTTCTCTTCTTCTGTTCTGGTTGTCTGTTTAGCTGATGTACATGCCGGAATAAAGTTGAGCAAAGAAACAAGTCATTTTTACTGACTAACATAATCTAACATCCAGATAAAACATCTGTTTCACTTGCTGACTGCACCTTCACAGCATGTAGTTTGGCTTGAATATATATTCAACAACACACCAACTTACATAGTTCATTCATCACAATATCAGGAAAGTAGTGGTGTCTAACAGTGATAAACAATTTAAGTTATCTTAGTGCTGATGATGAGGAGCTACAAGTTTCTGATCTACAACAAGACTCTCCAACCTGTGGCTCAGAGTCACTGAGACTCCTGGTGGCAGTTATATGTCAAAAACAATCCATACGAGTTTTTTGCCAAATTTATGAATATTCAGAACTGCAAGAAGAATATGCAATGTGTCTATGAGAGATCAACCTGATATACAGCAGGGCATCACTTTGATTCTTGTGTTATTTCAGTATCTCTCAGCAAACCAGTCCTTGATGTTCCTCCACACATTATGATCAATGAAAATGCATGAAGCCCTAAAGGAACAAACTTAATACGCTAGTTTGAACTCATAACGGACAACAGAATGGGTTGAGATATGTGAGAAAGAAGATCACAGAGCCTTGCTGATAGCTCACATCAGAACTAATTGGTAAATGTTGCTCCATGCCACCACCCCCTCTTCTTCTTCCAGTTGAACCGTGTCACGTGGAGATACTGTGCCTGCTCATGCAAAATAATTTCATGCATATTGAAGTTGGATGCAAATTAGAGTGCACAATGAACACGGCTTTTAGCTTGAAATTTAATTACAAGTGTAGTTCCCCATTGCAAATGAGTTTACTGTCCCTTCTGTCTGCCTTCCTTTTTTCTTTTTGCTGCTTTTCATTTTGCATGTGGCTTGCAACCTATTATGTGAATCCATGTCATGAATTCCAAATCTCTGGTGTGACAGCTCAAGAAAAGGAGAAAAAAAATGAAGCCATTCCAAACCCCCATCTCATATTTTATACAACAAAGGCTGTTTCCACAGAAAAGGATAGACAGAGAAGCACATATAGGGTCTTTGACTTTATGTTTCATCTGATTCTCTGGCTTTTATTTCCAATATTTCCAAAAAGTCCAGCTTGGTTCATTTTTCCATCTGCGATGTGACTCACCTTGGCCCAGAGACTGGGAGGACAAGCTGTCAACCATCACTGCACTTCACTGGGGTTGGTGAGGAGTGAGCTACCCCCAACCCCATGTGGCCTAGTTTCTCAAGAACACTCACACTATGTGACTGCTCATTACCACGTCCCGAGCAGAGCTAACGTGGGAGACATGAACTCTGAGACGAGTTCAAGGACACTCCAAAGTCCACCAAGTGCTTTCTTTTTCTGAACTCCTCCATCACCAACTCCCACCTTTTTGTCCTTCGAGCTCTACAACACTTCATGGCCTCTTGCTCTCTAAAAGTGTCTGATGCATCCTGATCTCTCCCTGAGTGCCAAAAGTCTGTCATAAATGTGTTAGAAAAATGTCTTGCACCAGCAGAGAGTCTTTAATGAAATCAAATCCTTTGAAAGCAAAGTTCTCCCTGGTTTTAATTTCACACTGAAACAATAACACTCATATTGCAAGTCTTTAGAAAAGTGAAAATGATCCTTATATATGTAACAAATATTTTATATTCCCACTATTTCATGTCATCCTGCACATTGTTTTGATATTCTTAACAAAGCGGCCCTCATAACACTTAAAAAGGTCTTTCCATGGATAAATGAATCTATTTGGCAATCCAAAAGAATCTGTCACGGTAAAAAACCTGTGGAAATCCACTACACTGCAGCTGCACAGGTTCCACCTCAGCAAACTTTGGATTCTTTAAATAACAGCTGACAATAATGATTTTCTCAACTTTTTTGTAATGAAAGTCAATAAGGAAGCATTTGCCCATCAATGTTCCATAATTATTTTTCTGTTTTTTTAGTATCTCAATGATGGATTTGATCCAGTGACTTTGTGTGATATTTCATCTTTGCTAAAATGAACATTTCTACCAGTCCAAATGACATTCATTTGGTGATGTTGGTGATGTTGTTTGGTGTTTGGTGATGTTGGGGTTCTGTCATTGGTTCTTGCATTGTAGACATTTCAGTACTTTGCTCTCAATAGATGTGTTTCCCAGTTCTTTCAAGCATGCCATTGTTGAGCCATTACTAAGGCAAACCTCGACCCTGTAGTTTGAAAATTACAGGCTGATATCCAAGATGCTGTTTCTTTTAATGTTTCTACAAATCAGATAACATCACAATCCAAGAGCCTGGTATGTGGGATACCCGATGGCCCAGTGTTACGGCCTGTTCTCTTTCTGTTCCCCCTTGGCCAAATAATAAGTCACTTTTCACATTTTTCATTCAGATCTTATGAATATCACATGTTGTCCTCATTGATAAATTTAATTAGCAATATCAAAATGTGCCTCAGTGACAACTTCCTGCAAGTCAAGTGCGATAAAGCAAAGGTAATGATAAGCTGCTTTAGTTAGCATTTTGCCATCAGTTCTAATATTTTTGTATTGTTTTCTGAAATAGACTCAATACAAGCAAGTGAGTGAAGAAGAAGTGATTTTGTGTTCTGTGATCATTTCTCTTTAAAGGGCTAACACGTACTTTCAAAATCAAGCACTAGGTAAAAGGTGCAGTAGATAACTTTTATAAAATTATATTTTTTATAATTTTGTTAAAACTGTCACTATGTTCTAACAGTAAAACATGAGACAAATAATTTGAGAGAAAAACAAACTGGTTTGTTGTCTCAGTGGTCCCACTGCCACTTTTTAACTTTCTTGCCAGTCCAAATATGTTCTAATAACCAGTATTACATTATTGTTTCTTTTTTGTGTCTTTTTTAAGAAAATGAATAATATAGTTATATTAAAATGTTTCAGCTTTAATTCTCTGTAGTTACCATTCTCATGCTCTAAAAATTATCACACACTGTCAAACTTACTTTGGATCATTGTGTGTGTGGTCATTTCTGTCTCCTGTCCCTGTGTGTCTTTTTGAGGATGTCCAGGGCAGCACCTATTCTGTCTCAAAGTTCCACCCTGAGTTTTATGGACCCCTGTTGGCCCAGCAGGGATTCAGAAGGTTAAATTTGGGAAAATACCATCTTCAGACATTTCCTTTCATTCAGTTCAGCCTAATAATTTTAATCAATTACAATCTTCATAAAATAGGCAATCAAAATTATATTGATTATCCCGGAAGACCTGCATTTGTATACCTTTCCTCTCACTTCCCCTGAGATGTTGCTTCCTTAAGGTGTTGTTCCCATAAAGTCTCCATCATGGACTTTCTGATCTGTCTTGTCCAACTTGACATCCTCAGAGTTTCCTTAAACATTTTTGTAAGATTGCTGTGTGTGTGTGTGTGTGTGTGTGTGTGTGTGTGCGTGTGTGCGTGTGTGTGTGAGAAAAACAGTAACACAGATTAAATGCTCCACAGTGAAAGCTGAAATTGTTCTTAAAATAACAAATTGAACTTTTGTTCATTGCACATTGTTTTTTAACAAATGTACTGCTATACATATCAAAATTATCCCGGAAGACCTGCATATGTATTTGTGGCTTTAGGTGTACTCTATCTTAGAAATATTCCCTTCAGTAGCTGTTTATTCCTGGTCTGATATTAACAATGCTGTTTATGAAATATGTATTTGAACAGTCTAGGAAACATCTAAGTAACTCTGCTTCTTAAGGGGAGTCACCACAAGTCAATGGGTGGTCTTTTATTGTGCATCAGACTTTTAAACTAAGGTAGATACAAGTGTCTTAGATCACTTTGAAATTATCTCCAAAACTTTATGAATGCCTTTGATACTGTTTTTATCGCTGTCCGTACAGGATTGGTGGCAGGAGTAAATAGGGTCAAACTGCTCTTTGTCATTTGTGTTGGATTTAGATCCATCAATAGTCTCAGTGTTTCAATAATAACCTATTGCTATGTTCATTGTTTTACCTCCACACAAGGATGAATATGATGTTTTATGTAATTAAAAACAATAGTTATTTTTTTTAAAAAACGTGCCAAAAGTAGAATTGGGTCAATAAGAATATAAAACCAGAGGGTCTTTGTTACTATTTCCCTTTTTGATTTCTCAGATTAGGTAATCACATTTCTATCACATTGATTTTGTTCAAAAACATTCTGGTAGACTGATGCCAGTGAGGCGCTCTGTTGCACTTTTACGGGGCACTGTATGTAGAGCTGAGGCTGAATAAACTACAGTATGTGTGAATGGCACTACATGAAGATGTCAGCTGAAGCATTACGGCTCACTGATATGCTCTAATAGATTTTGAACAATGAGTGCACAGGCAGTGAGACACTGAATGAATAGCATCTCTTTGTGAAGGCTCGGCGTTTTAATAAATCACCAAAGCAAATGCTTTGTGTTCACTAAATGGTCCACTCTCTTTCTATTAGCATCACATTTAAACACTGTGCACTTTGAGGACAAGAGCATGAAAGCGTTCTGCTGCATATTTAACATTGTGGGACCTGAAGAGGAAGGATTGCTCTTGGTAAATAAGTAAATAAGAAAGAGAATAAATTGTGTGGTCTATGTGTATGCGTGCATGTGTGTGTGTGTGTGTGTGTGTGTGTCTGTGCATGTGTGTGTGTGTGTGTGTGTGTCTGTGTGTGTGTGTGTGCGTGTGTATGCGTGTGTGTGCGTGCGTGTGTGTGTGTGTGTGTCTGTGTGTGTGTGTGTGTGTGTGTGTGTGTGTGTGTCTGCGTGTGTGTGGGGGTGGGTGTGTGTGTGTGTGTGCGTGTGTGTGTGTGTGTGTGTGTGTGTGTGTGTGTGTGTGTGTTGCTGTGCATGTGTGGAGGAGGCCACAAAAGGGAGACGAATGAAGATTATCCATTGCTAAAGGTGTGACATTGCTTCTCTGTTGCAAGTTGCATTATTCAGAAGCCATCCATGTGCTGCTATGTTGTGTTCTGCTCCAATTCAAGCCAGATCATGAAATGCTTTGCTGCATTATCCAATAAGGAGACATGATTTTCTAGAGACAAACCAACAGAGAATGTGAAAGTGTCTTACTCCATTTTGCTTAACGCTTGTTGGAGCAAATCACAGTTCCAAGTTTATGGCCCAACAAACTTTCTCTCTCTCGCTCTTTCTCTCTTTCTTTCATTCCCAGTACACACTTAGCATTTTAATGAGGACCTGGCCTGCATACTAAGTGCACATTAAGCTCGCTCTGTGGGGGTGAGTGCAGTGATACATCACGGTCAAAGTGAAAAAGCTCTTTTGAAATTTTAAATATGAACAAAAGCTGAAGGTTTTATTTTTCAGTTCATGGATGCAGAGGAGGCTGGGGGGAGGAGGACACTGAGTAGCTGCTCTGATGTTTTAAAGGAGGTTTTCTGCAGAGATTTGGTGAGGCTGAAGTTGAGAAAGAGTTTTAAAGTGATAACAGCAGGGGTGAACAGGTGAAGGTGATTGCTACTGAAGTGTTCGGTCCATAGTGTGGATGAAGATGAAAGAAAAAATGAAAAAAGCATGCGCTAATGTAAAGACTTACTGTGGACACAAACAGTTCTGCGCTGTGCTGACGGTATTTATTTGTTCTTTCCAACATGTTTTTGTAGTTCTGTTTAAAATACATGTTGCTTTAAACCAATTAGATATTCATTAGATTTTAATTAAATTTCACATTTTCTTGTAAGATGTGCTTTATGCAGTGAACATGACACATGTTTGAAGAACGTGTGACCTGCTGCACTGTGTTCAGTTTACTGCTATAGTACTACTTTAGAAAGGAGTTGCTCAAGTTTCCATGCTCCTTTGCATTAAGACCAGTGGCATGCACAGACACTGCTGGCCAAAAGCATCAGCATTTATTCACAAAACTGTTTCTAAAACTGAATTGCACTCAACTGAATTAGCAAAACCATTACATTTTGTGTTTTTAACTCTTGTGTTTTAGCTAGCTGACCAGCAGTGTGCAACGTTGGGGAAAAGACAACACTGCACTGCCATCTGCACCATACAGCTTAATAATTCTAATAGTGAAGGTACGTTGATTAATTAAATTATTATTAAACTTATTGTTAAACTTCTGGTTGTTTGTCTTACATCATCTTACAATTGTAAAGATTCTTTGATTGTGTTCTTGATTGCTATGGTGGGAGTTGGCAAAAGCCAGACTTACTCAGACTGCTGGCAAATGTTCTGCTGAGCACCAGAAATCGGACACAGATTGGTTCTGGCATGAGTCAAGAAGAGGTCAATGGCAAGTTTCTGTTGAAGTTTTTTGATTGTTGACATAATGTAGTAAATGTAGCTTCATGTGATCGTTTACACTTTTCAAAGTAAGTTGTGTATCATCAAGAATGAAAATCCAAGTATCACATGAGCCTTTACCTTCTGACTTGTCTTCTTTTTTATATAATCACACAAATTTCATAAACTTGTATAGCACATATTCTAAATTATCAGTACCACAAACAATCCCCTTAAAATTTAACTCAAGTGTTTATTTATCTATTCTGTCTTTAGACAGAACTTTTGATATATACAGCTATAATGTTCAGAACAACTGAAACATAAAAGTCTATATTTGGTGTCATATCAGGACAACATATGACTACATATGACCGTTAGTATCATGTGAATTGATGTGAAGTTACTTAAAAATAAATAGCCATTGAACTGTGAATAATGAGCATTTGGTTAAAAAGGCACAGAGTGGAAGGAAAACAGACACATCTACTCTGCTGCCATGTGTTTTGCCTTAAGGATTTACACACCTGAATTAACCCTTGCATCACCGGGAGAAAGGTCAATGCCTGACGGGAGGAGCCACATTTTCTTGCTTCTCTGCATTAAGAAACAGATAAAAAACATAAAAGAATCGCTGCCAAAGGAAAGATTCAGTTTAAGAATATAACCATATTGGTAGTCATAATTTAGGCAGTGTATAGGTTGTGCTTTTCTCCTGCTAAATTAAGAAAGATATATAAGAATGTTTCCACGCTCTGTGTTAAGTGCTGTAAGGACTAGAGGACTTTGGTTTATCTATTTTATTAATGTCAAAGATTTCAGCCCTTCTGTTGTGACTTGTTTGATTTGTTGTCTGGTTCAATATTCAGGGAGGTCCCGTGCTCCCTCCTCATCCGCTCCTCGTTTGGGCTGACTGACCCAGGGTGTGTCATGGACTACACTAGTGGCCAGCCCATGTCAAACTATCAATACTAAGCTGCTCAGGTATTGATAGTTTGACAATACTGATTGACAAACTATCAGTAATGTGAATGTGGCTGTTTTCTTTCTCAGTTTGTCTGTGAAATGACAACCAGCCTTTATGTTATTACTGCCGTCCGCATTAGAAGAGGAAGTCATACTAATTAGAGCTGAGATGGGAGCAGCAGCAGTCTGGGAATATGTACTCCAGCTGTTGTAGTGAGCTGTCAGTCATGATTTCACACCCCGTCATCTGAGGCCCCACTCCCACAACAAAACATGGTCAAAAGAATGAAGCTGCACAAAAAAATATGGAACTGAAAAAAACAAACATTGTAAAAGTAATTTTATATTACTTTCAGTTCTGCATCCGTTATTAGTTTCACATCTTTATTGTCAGTTTCAAATCCATTTTTTTGCTTCAAATAAGTAAAACAATACACATATAAAAAAATATATATATACATATTGTTAGGTTCCGTGTTTCTGTGCGTTTATTTTTGAGTTTTTCTGTGTTCAGCCCTGTTTCCTGTGAGTCTCTGTCCTGTCCTCTCCGTTGATTGCTCCCCAGGTGTGTCTCATTCCCTTAATTACCCCGTGTGTATTTAAACCCACCTGTTGTCTGTGTTCGTCGTCGGGTCCTTGTCGTTGTCTATTGTCGTTAGTCTACTCACCAGTTGTACTGCTAAGTCCTGGTTTGTGTTCGCTCGCACGTAGCCCTGTCGTTCAGTTGCTACCGGTATTTGGCTGTGTGCCTGTCTCTGCCGTGCTGCCTGTTTTGGACTGAGCTTTATTTTCATCATTAAATATCATCACCACCATAACCTGGGTCTCGGCGTCTCTCCTCACCACTACAACCACACCTTATGACAGAAGGACCCGACCACTACGGTGAGGAACGCAATTTTCATTATGGGGCCTGAGACCTGGAGTGAGTATACGGAAGCAGACTACCTCCGCCTCCTCCAGCAGTACAGAGCTCACCCGACCCTCTTCGAACTAGTTCTGGGACTATACGATATCTACCTGCAGGAACGACCTACCTCCAACCTCGCTCCGTCAGCCTCTTCATGGTTTCCCGCGCCCGTCACACATCCACCTGTTACCGCTCCTGTTCCTCTGAGGTCCCAGCCGCCGTCCGAGCCCCCAGAGTCTGCTCCGTTTCAGCAGCCAGAGTTTCATCCGTTCGCTGCATGTGGGCAGCCCCCCGAGCTTCCCGAGTGTGCTGCCGGAGCGCAGCCGCCCGAGCTCCCCGAGTGTGCTGCCGGAGCGCAGCCGCCCGAGCTCCCCGAGTGTGCTGCCGGAGCGCAGCCGCCCGAGCTCCCCGAGTGTGCTGCCGGAGCGCAGCCGCCCGAGCTCCCCGAGTGTGCTGCCGGAGCGCAGCCGCCCGAGCTCCCCGAGTGTGCTGCCGGAGCGCAGCCGCCCGAGCTCCCCGAGTGTGCTGCCGGAGCGCAGCCGCCCGAGCTCCCCGAGTGTGCTGCCGGAGCGCAGCCGCCCGAGCTCCCCGAGTGTGCTGCCGGAGCGCAGCCGCCCGAGCTCCCCGAGTCTGCTGCCGGAGCGCAGCCGCCCGAGCTCCCAGAGTCTGCTCCCCCCGAGTTTCCAGAGTCTGCTCCCCCCGAGTTTCCAGAGTCTGCTCCCCCCGAGTTTCCAGAGTCTGCTCCCCCCGAGTTTCCAGAGTCTGCTCCCCCCGAGTTTCCAGAGTCTGCTCCCCCCGAGTTTCCAGAGTCTGCTCCCCCCGAGTTTCCAGAGTCTGCTCCCCCCGAGTTTCCAGAGTCTGCTCCCCCCGAGTTTCCAGAGTCTGCTCCCCCCGAGTTTCCAGAGTCTGCTCCCCCCGAGTTTCCAGAGTCTGCTCCCCCCGAGTTTCCAGAGTCTGCTCCCCCCGAGACCCCAGCCGGCCTTCCTGCCGGCCCGCCTCCACGTCTCTGTTTTCTACGCCGGAGACGCCGCCCGCCGGACCCGCCTCCACGTCTCGGCTTTCTGCGCCGGAGACGCCGCCCGCCGGACCCGCCTCCACGTCTCGGCTTTCTGCGCCGGAGACGCCGCCCGCCGGACCCGCCTCCACGTCTCTGCTTCCTGCGCCGGCGGAAGAGACCGCCGGACCCGCCTCCACGTCTCTGCTTCCTGCGCCGGCGGAAGAGACCGCCGGACCCGGCTCCACGTCTCTGGTTCCTGCGCCGGCGACGCCCGCCGGACCCGCCTCCGGGACTCCGCCTTCTGCGCCGGCGACGCCCGCCGGACCCGCCTCCGGGACTCCGCTTCCTGCGCCGGCGACGCCCGCCGGACCCGCCTCCGGGACTCCGCCTTCTGCGCCGGCGACGCCCGCCGGACCCGCCTCCGGGACTCCGCTTCCTGCGCCGGCGACGCCCGCCGGATCCGCCCCTCCGCCCACCTGTTGGGTCGTTTTTCTTTGTTGTTTTCTGGACACTTGCCCTCCGGCCATCGCCCCTCCGCCCACCCAGTTGGGTTGTTTATTTTTTTTTTTGTTGAACTGTTTTTGTGGGCGTCTGGTATCCGCCCTTGAGGGGGGGGTACTGTTAGGTTCCGTGTTTCTGTGCGTTTATTTTTGAGTTTTTCTGTGTTCAGCCCTGTTTCCTGTGAGTCTCTGTCCTGTCCTCTCCGTTGATTGCTCCCCAGGTGTGTCTCATTCCCTTAATTACCCCGTGTGTATTTAAACCCACCTGTTGTCTGTGTTCGTCGTCGGGTCCTTGTCGTTGTCTATTGTCGTTAGTCTACTCACCAGTTGTACTGCTAAGTCCTGGTTTGTGTTCGCTCGCACGTAGCCCTGTCGTTCAGTTGCTACCGGTATTTGGCTGTGTGCCTGTCTCTGCCGTGCTGCCTGTTTTGGACTGAGCTTTATTTTCATCATTAAATATCATCACCACCATAACCTGGGTCTCGGCGTCTCTCCTCACCACTACAACCACACCTTATGACACATATATATATTTGGAATATAAAAATGCAGCCCTACAACAGATTAACTACTTTTCCTTTTATAAAAAAAATCTTGGATGGTAAAATTATTATTTTTAAGAGTTTCTTCAAACTAAATACCTTGACAGTGACGTTAGCTGATCAAACATTCTGTCAGAGTGATCTGACATCATGAAATAATACATAATACTGCAAAACTTCTAAGAAATCCATGCTTCAGTCTGTAAAACACATTTTGAATGTATTTGTGTTGTTGCTGATGTGTGCATTCACTCTGCTGCATGCTGAGCTTCTCCTGTTTCTAGTGATGAATGACATGAGTACCTATGATGTCACTTAAGGGAAAACACTGACATAGAAGGCTTTGCTACATGCACACACACAAAACATGATACACTGGGTGATTACAAATTAAAAGAGCATACACAAAGAATTTACATGTGTATACAAGTAGAGTCATGAAGTCAGACATCTCTGCAGGCAGGGGAGTCCGTTGTGTATGTTCACACACATACACTGACTGCAGCTTTCTCTGGGGAGATAATTATTTGTGCTTCAGTGTCTCTCAGATAGAGCCTTTCTTTGGGGTATTTACAGTCACATGAAGTAATGAATCACAAACCAAAAAATAGGCTCCAGGGAACCTTGGAACAACAAAAAGTGGAATATTTAGTCTTTAGCCCCTTTTGGTAAACACTTTGATTCAGGCACTGCATGTGATTCATTACAACATCTGAGAATCAAGTCTATTGTTTTGTGACTTTAGCTGTGGTCATCCAGACCAGACTGAGTGAAGGTTTTTAAACTCTAACCCAGCATGAGGAGGAATGTAAAGAAGACCTGTCCTCATAAATGATGCACTTTGTGGACAGTCTTCCACTGTCAGCTGTTGGCCTGAGGATGAGAAGCATCACCATTCAATAGATTTCTTTTTTTCATTCTGCTGGTTAAAATATCAAAATCCAGTGAGAATCAATCAATTCATTCTGTCATTGCACTGTGTTGAACACACTTAGATGTCTTTCCCTCCTCGATGAAACCACTGAAGGAGCTGCTACTTCTGACACTTTAGCGTTCCATAACACAAAAAGTATTCCTGCATCAGTGCTTCAGTGCTTTATGTATCCTCTGTGTTCTGGAAGCCCGAGTTGGTTGTGGAAGATGGTCGCTCACACTGAGCCAGGTTCTGCTGGAGGTTTAAAAGAGGACTCTGGGCATTTCATAGAAAGGTTCTTGTTGCACACAAAATGTTATGGACAGCAACTCCAAAAGAATGGGAATGCTGTCACCTCAAAACTTACTGTTAAATTATTTAGACTTACAAAATCATCAGCAAGAAAACAATCCTGATTAAATAAAAAAGATTTGGGGGAAAAAAGTCAGTCGATATGTTATTCTTATTAATGTTAGTAGTAGTAATCTTAGTAGTAGCATTCAACTTGTTACTTTATTTATTCACTTATTTTCTACATGGTTGTAATCAATTTTTTATGGACCACGGCTTTAATAGACCATTTTGACTCATAAATATTAGCCATTTAAATCCCATGCCAATCAAATGACATTTAAAGAAAGGAGCTACCAGAACACCTCACACATTCCGATGCCACTGAACTGAGTTTATAAAGGTGCAGAAGCACAAACAGTTTTTGTCCAGCAGGTTATTTTGAGAAAAATAATTATATTTTAAGGCAAGATGCTTGCAAACATAATTTGTTTTCAAAAAGGTGCTGACTATATAAAGTCCAACAACAGAACCCCAGTCGGGTTCAGATTAGGAGGGGCGTTCCTCCCTATCAAACCCTTGCAGGTCTCACTGTCGTTGTCCATGTCAGCACTGAAGTTCCCCAGCAGAACAAGGGAGTCCTCAGGAGGGGCGTTCTCCAGTAGCCCCTCCAAGGACTCCTAAAAACATGGGTAATCTGAACTGTTGCTAAGTGTGTAAACACAAACAACAGTCGAACTCATTCCCCAACTCGTAGGCAGAAGGAGGATACCCTCTCCTTCAGCGGGGTAAACCCCAACATACAGGCACCAAGAACAACTAGCATGCCCACTCCTGGCCGGCGTCTCTCACCATGGGCAACTGCAGACCAAAAGAGTGTCCAACTCCACTTGAGGAGACAGATTCCACAACCAGAGACATGCGTTGAGGTGAGACCGATTATTTCTACCTGGAACCTCTCTAAAGATGAACTCCAAAAATACACTAAATATAAAGTATTCAGTGTATTCTAAAAATATACAACTCCCCCATATATCTATCTATCTATATCTATATATATATATATATATATATATATATATATATATATATATATATATATATATAGAGAGAGAGAGAGGAGTTCTATGCAAAAGGGAATCTGTGAGGTGGGAGTGCAGAAGCTTGGAAGCTGCAGGTCGTCGGAGGAGGAGCTTCATTCTCGAAGGCGGTGCTCAGGTCACCCAGGTGTTTTCACGGCTTATGGTATCTCATGGGACATTGAAGGATTTGTCAAACATGGATGAGAGTATCAAAGCAATACTACACATCTTTTTGATGAGGGTATAATATTATAGCATGATGTAAAGCTCAAAAAAGTCAGTTTATATAATACTGTCCCTTTAAACTTAAACTCATTTCCAAAAAGTGCTAAAAGCCCTGAGAGTGTGTGCTGAACTACAAACCCTCTATAGTCACTGAAGTTTCAATAAAATCTGTCACCTGACTGCAGAGCTATCAAGTTTAACAGATGTTATGTTAATGTGTTCCAGCAATCAGGAAGTCTGATTGACAGAGGTCCATCCTTTTGAAGACAGGTTATGCATTACAATTTGAATAGTTAAAGCTTGCCTTGGAATTAACAATATTCCAGAGTATTAACTTTAGCCAACTGGAGGATGAACTGAACACACTGAGAGAAGCAGGATGTGACAGACTGTGCATGTATGAGAACAGCACATTTTCACAGGGAATGCTATACATATTAATTTTGCTGATTCATTTTTTCATTTACTGCCCTCAATATAATCAGTCCTTTAATATACAGACAACTGAATAGAACTTTATGAAAAAAAAATCACTGGTTTATTCAATCAAACGGTAATTGCAAGCATTAAAAGGTGGTGTGTGTTGCTTTAAGTTGTCTGTTTTTGGAATCCAGATGCTACAATTTGTCAGATTTGTAGTTGTGGTTAAGACTGTTGTTCCTATGGAAAGTGATGGGTTGTAGGTTTTCTTCTCCCTCTTTATCTTCCGTAAATTCATTCCTGGAAGTTAATTTTATTTTCCCTAATCCGCTGTCAGAGCAGGTGTTTACAGAGACAGTTCACTTTGGAGTTTAGACAGTAATTTTCAGTGACAGAAAAAATTATATTTAACATAATTCTAAAAGCAATTAGTGTTTTTAAAATCCTGGGCTCCACAGACTTTATATAGTCAGCACCTTTTTGAAAACAAATTATGTTTGCAAGCATCTTGCCTTAAAATATAATTATTTTTCTCAAAATAACCTGCTGGACAAAAACTGTTTGTGCTTCTGCACCTTTATAAACTCAGTTCAGTGGCATCGGAATGTGTGAGGTGTTCTGGTAGCTCCTTTCTTTAAATGTCATTTGATTGGCATGGGATTTAAATGGCTAATATTTATGAGTCAAAATGGTCTATTAAAGCCGTGGTCCATAAAAAATTGATTACAACCATGTAGAAAATAAGTGAATACATAAAGTAACAAGTTGAATGCTACTACTAAGATTACTACTTCTGTGCTCATTATGTTTTGTCCATAATGAACTCCATGTTCAAGCATAAGGGTGTCCATATGTGCTCTTGGCACCAGGACCCTGGGTCAGAGTTCAATGATCGACTTTGTTGTTGTTTCATTTGATCTGCAGCTACATGTTCACTGACCACTACCTGGTGGTGAATTGGGTCCGATGGTGGGAGAGGATGCCGGTCAGACCTGGCAGGCCCAAATGTATTATGAGACTAAGGCAGCTGCTGAGAACGGCTGGCCTCGTCTCCATCGAGTAAGTCTTTAACTTCCACCTATTCATATTACACTAATTGTAGTAATATGTAGTGTAATATACACACACACTACAATACATTAGTTTAACAACAGGTTAACACAAAAGAAACAACTTAATCAATTAATCAAATTTTATTTGCATAGCACATTTCAGCAGCCAGGCATTTCAAAGTGCTTTACATCATTAAACAAAATACAGAGTCATGCAACATTGAATCAACAATCAAAAACATTAAATTTCCTGCTGAAATTAAAAAAAAAAAAAAAGAGGGGAGACTCCAACCCGCACCCCTTTACAACAACGGGGGGGCGGGAGGGGGGGGGGCGGGACTCCAGTATGTAAACCAAGAATAACAAAGAATGATTTGGGTGAAATATAAACATTTTTACACACTTGCTACACATATACATAAAATGCATGTGTTTGTAGATTTTTTTGCCTTCTCTTTAAGATGTTTAAACACAAATGTTTCTGATTTATGCTCTGTGGACACTTGATTTTCTGCATTAATATGCCTGTTTATGTGCGGCTCTCAGAAGCAGAGATTAGCTAAATAGCATCTGGATGCTTGCTAATTGGCTCTCCTCTCCACACAACCATGAAAAACCAGCACACCTCATCTCCTTGTGTGTATGTGGCATGAATGTGAGTGCGCCTCAAAAAATTCCACTTGTGCCAGTAACTGAGGATAACTATGGTAATATAATAAGCCATGTTCACAGAGAAAAAATAGGTTTATTGCAGGTTAATAGTTAACAATAAATAGAAATGTCTGAATGGTCATTTCTATCATTGTGTGTATTTATTGGCACATTTCCTCATTTCCCACATTTTCTCTGTTGAATACCAAGGCTGTGCTGCTATTGTTCTTTGGTAATAACATTGCCAGTTTACAATGTAATGGGAGGGCTGCCAGTATTACCACACTGTTGTTTTTGCAGTTATTTGCTGTTAAGGCGGACCCCGTTTCTATTCAAGCTAAAACAGCATATTGAGCTGTCAACAATGCTATGAGGATTGAGGGTTGTCAGAAATGTGAGTAAACCCCAACTGGTTTACATGGCATATTATTTTCATTTACGTTATAAAACATTACACTTCTTTGCCAACTTTAGCTATTTTGCACCAGGTATTCGGAGAGGAAGGTGACATTATTTTTCAAGGCTAACTGTAACACACTCTTCCACTAGCAATACCACATACTTGTGTATTTGCTTTTTTAGTGTTTTTCACATCTTCAAAAATAGTCTTTTGTGTTTTTATGCACAAATATTACATGAGAATTTTGTACATATTTGAAATAACCCTATTCTAATTTTAGTAACTGCACAATATTTTAATATGCTGTAAATTTTGCGTGTACAGTAATATTAATTGTTATTTGTATTTTTATTTTTATTTTGTGTAAATGTATGCTTCAACTTGCATGTTGCTTTGATGCTGGTAAAACCAAATTTCCTGACTGAGGGACAATAAAAGTTGTTATTATTATATTATATTCCTTATCATAATACATTTGTCGGTTTCTTGTTTTGCTTTGCAGGTTTAGATACAGAGCTGCAGTGAACACATCAATGTCTCTGTTTAAATCTACCAGCAAGGCATCTTTCGGTACAGTTAGTTACAATCAAGACGTGTAGTTTTATACATTCCCTAAAAGGCATTCAATTGACCCCTGGGACAATATGCTTTTTGGAAAGCACGAATTCAACATGTATGCCAAAACAATATGGACCCTCTGCATGTTATTATTTACATTCAGAAATGTTGCACATGTGCACAACGCTGGAAGGTAAAAGACTATTCTGCCATAGTGGAACAATTCAATTAACTAAATAATACAATGATACCAATTTAGTGCAGTGTGGCACAATAAAGGGAAAAGTATCCCAGAAAAACTATTGAAAAAAAACTCAAAGCCACTTTTTTCTCTCTCTCTGTCGGCTACGGTACATGCAGACTCGTTGCCACAGCAACTCACAACAATGCCACTACATGTTTCAGGATTCAACATAAAAAACACTCAGATATTTCCCACACAAGAACAAAACATTCAGTCAGTTACAGTATTATGTTTATTATTAATAATTGATTACTTTGGTGGATTAACTACCACTGCTATTCTAACACAGCGGTCAGTAAAGCACAGCTAACCCGGTTAGCTGTGCTTTCAAGATTATTCTTGAATTAGTCAAGAATAATGTCTCACATAGGATAGACTGAGCCCTTCACCAATTGTTTTTTTGTTGTTGTTGTTGTTTGCCTGTAAGCGCCTCTCTTAATTAAAGTGATAACATCGCTTAATTGAAGTCAAAGAGGCAGCCCATGGAAAAATATGTTAAATTACCAGAAATCCAGAAGTTGTTCATTTATGTATATTTTCTTGCTATTTCATGCACTTTCCTTTGCGAGATATTATTATTTTTTTCTTCATAGCTGTACTTCTGTTGGTGAAAAGCTTCTTCAGAGCTTGTTGATGGACCTGCAGCACCTGGTGACTGCATAGTGTAATTAGCTGAATGGTGAACGCTCATGCACCTTTGTTGTGTTTGAGTTCTTTGCTGAAACTGCACAAGCAGTAAATGGCTTTGGTTACATCCTGTGGTTTACCCAGGGGCGCTGCCAGAAATCTTGGGACCCCTGACAAAAAATTAGAATGAGCCGCCCATGTGCTGCTACTGGTACAATTTTTTGAGTCTATTTGACTTATAAAATGCGTCACAATTTTAAAGGCTTGCATCTGCCTTGCCTTCTTTGGTCCAATACTGATACTAGCACAATATTTACTCCTCATGAATTTAACATCCAACAGTCCACATCCAGTATGCAAGTAGGTTGCTTAAATTTCTTCTATTCGTTTTAGATACTGAAATGTCTCCCCATGAGCAACAGTCAAAAGCAACGTCGAACTACACATAAAGCAATCCAGACTTCTCAAAACTTCTATGTAGTTGCATTTTATTCAAGCTGCAGTACATACCTTTAATAAAAAATATGTTTTCTCCATATTTGTTAAAGCTGTCACCATGTCGTAGCAGTTTGTTATGAGACAGATAATCTGTGAAAACAATCAATCTCCTCCATCTCCTTCCTGAATTACTATTACTGGTTAAAGTAATGCACCGTTCTGACCAAAAACAAAAAATCAGAACCAGGAGGAGGGTCTTAGCGCTGTCAATCAACCTCATTCACTCACTGCTAAATATGCTAGTGGTGGAGAAACAACATATCATTACAGGAAAATCCTTTATCTGCTGTCATTGGTAGCTATGCTAACTAGACTGAGTATTAACAACAGGCTATGCTAGCAACACAGAGGAAGGGGAGGAAGAATGTACAGCACCACATGATTGACAGCACTAAAACTCTCCTGCCACTGACTGGTTGTTTCTAGCACTGGGAGAAGGCAGAGGAAATCGATTTTTCATCGATTATCTCTCATACCATACTGTCACAACATAATGACAGTTTTAACAAATATGAGAAATAAATAAAAATATAAAAGTGACATGCTGCAGCTTTAATTTCACGTAGGAGAGGACAAGTTCTGACATTAGCAGAGCTGACTGCACTCAGCGGAGCCACTTAGAGTGAGAGCTGAGCAGCCAAAGGAAAAAAGTAAGGAGATATGTATTTCTCTCTGTCTCACTGACTCTCTCTTCCTCTTAAGGTGCTCTCGCTGGCTGCTGTGTTTGTAGCACAAACATTGTTCTTACAATGAAGAACGACCCTCAGTGAGGAGCTGGCTCCCATCGTTCACTTCAGAGAGGAGGCTCTGGAAGCGTTCGCAACAGATCCATCATCATTGTACTTATCAAGTCCATCTCTATATTGTAAGCTGTTATTGTAAGCTGTTTTTCGTTTGTTTTTTTCAGCTTGAATTGGTGCAGCAGTGTCCCAAAGCATGGCCGTGAGGCCGATCCTCAGCTCCTGAGTGTTACACAGCACAGCGGCCTCCTGCCCTCTTAGTTGTCGGTGGCTGACACCTGCAGAGCCTTTTATATTTCAGCATACATTTCACCAAAAGTGCTTATGGAGCCTCTTTGACTGCTCCATCTCATACAGGAGAGGGATTTGTAGGGTAACTCCCTCTCATTTGTGTGTGTGTGTGTGTGTGTGTGTGTGTGTGTGTGTGTGTGTGTGTGTGTGTGTGTGTGTGTGTGTGTGTGTGTGTGTGTGTGTGTGAATTACTTAAGATGTTGCCAACATCTGGTGTGAATTTCTTGTCTGTTGTCCCATTAGAAATATTTTAACTGAAAAAGCATGATCAATACCTGTTTTACATGCTGTTAATCTTTATAATATTATTTCACTAAATAATGGAAAGTTTCTTGGGAATGTATAAAATTATGCTTGCTTTCTTAACTAAGTGGAGAAAAAGTCTTCAGTAAGTCACCTTGCTGGTTAGTTGTCAATTTACATTTTAGAAAATCTAATTTTGAGGAGTTAGGGTGCGTTCACACTGCAGCCTGAAGTGACTCAATTCCAATTTTTTTTGACATAATGCGACCTGTATCCGATCTTTTCATGGCAGTGTGAACAGCACAGGTTGGATTCTTTGTCAGATTTGTTGAGCATCAGGTCGGACGACACTGATGCTCAACAAATCTCACTATTCTGCGTCCTGATAAGTGCAAGTGGGAAGAAAAACAACAACCATGACGGATTATATGAGGATTAAGTTGTCAATATGTTGCTCCGGCCGGACAACAACTTTAAATATGTAAGCTAAGCTCCACCGTTAGCCTCCATGTTTACTTCCGCGAACACTGAGCACTTCTTCTTTTTATGGCAGTTGGCAGAACACTTAGAATGCTGACGCTATTGCGCCCTCTACTGCGCATGCGGGACACTTTCAGGTCGTTTGCCCGTTTACACTGCAGAACGCATACAGGTCGCATTTACTGGCAGTGTGAACGGCCCCGGCAAAAAAATCGGAATTGGGTCACTTCAGGCTGCAGTGTGAACGCACCCTTAGTCATTTTCCTCTGCTTTGTCACACTCTGCTTTGCTAAGTGTCACTTGTACCATCTTTCTACTTTTAAATCTCTGTAACCTTCTTAGCTCATTTCATAGTTCATTTTCTTTAGTTTATTAGATTTACACATAGGAACAAAGGATATTAATTGATGTAGAATGTTGACTTTGAACTCCAAAAAGCCATTCCAACACAAAACCAAACAAAAACTTGATTGGAAAATCTGAGAGCACCAAATATAGCCCCATAACCGTGTGTAAGCTGCTACATGCACATCTAGACACTTCTCTAAGTGTACCTTAGACAAGTATGACAATATTAAAAGATTAGCATTTTTGTTTGACTTTTTAATTAATTTAAAATTTTCTCATTTATTGCTCCTCTGTTTTTCTTTTCCAATGTTATAAATCTGTGATGAAACAGGTTGCTCTTTGAATGAGCTCAGCACAATTACAGAGTTGCTATGACTGAGCATTTAGCTTTGGTGCTTCAAAAGATAGATAGTGTTAAGAAATAACATATTATTTAATAATTAATAACCTTCTTCTTACTCGTTCTATATTTATAATCGGCCCGAGTTCAGATCCACTGAAACCAAATGACGACACACAAAGACACCGACATCGCAGCTCAAATACAATCAAACAACATTTAATCAACATTGGAGAACATAAAACTGACACAATGCATCGTATAAAAGACAAAGCGATCAACACACATAGTTACCTGCCATATACAATCTGCTTGAACAAAGGAAAAATTGCAAAGGTCAGTGTCTACAGAAATCCTTTCGCCTTCTCTTCCTGCTATCCTGACCATAGACATAATATAAGGATAGACCCTCATGGACCGCTCTCGCCTATTGTCGCTGACGAGATTTAGGGCGGCCATCTTGGAGCGGTACTCCACTCCACTCAGCGTTATGTGTTTAGCAGCACAATGACGTATCAGTGGATTTAATCGATCATAACACATTTTTTTGTTACTGTAAACCATATTCAAACATCTATCAAAGCAACATTTATAAACAATTGTATTTTTTAAGTATGTTTTTAATACATAGTTCATCATATTTAAATATGCTTAGTGGCTATAACAATAGAATAGGAATGGAATATTCTGATATCAATGTATGAAGAGCATATTACAAAGCACACAGCCGTTTACAATTTATTTAATAAATTATTTAGTAATATCAATATATATTTATATAACTATACAAACACTAATAAATAAAGATTAATAATGGCACAAATAAATAATGATTAATAGTGAATTAATTATATATATATATATATATGTTTATGTTTTTCAGCCGACGAGTCCAAAATCCGATGTGAGATTCATCCGTGCTGCAGTGAATCCGTCTCTCTTTAGAGATTTCTCCCTCTTCTTCCTCACATCGTGTCTTTAGGAAACTTTCAAAACAAAAACGGAAGATTTAGGATGTATCTTACTTTTGACAGAGTGAAAGAATATAAATAATAGTCTTTACCACCTGTGTAAACTTTGCCGGTGAATGTTATAACACATAATATAAGTTTTATAATATGTGTTATATTGTTTCATTTCTAATATAGGCCCTTGTGTCAGATAATCTAAGTCAATGTTAGAGAATAATTAATTTTTTTAGATTTACAGAATCTCAGTTAGCCTTCATAGCGGGGCTGAACCCGTATTACACCAAGCACTGTAGCTAATATTAGCTGGTATGTCGCCGGTGGACATAAATACAGTAAAGTAATATTATAATCACAATATATACACAATAATATGTCCATCTTACTTGTGAAATGTTGTCTGTGGAGCCCTCACATCAATAGTCCATCGACCAGAACAACAATATCCCTCAGTGCTGAGGCATCTTCTGCTGTTTTGATTGAGCAAAGTAGGAGGGTATACCGCTCCAAGATGGCCGCCGTATTTCCTGCGCCGGAGCGGCCAATGCGGGGTCTACTCTTATATTATGTCTATGGCTCAAACCGCTAGCTTTTCTTCCTCGGGGCGTTCCTTCCTCATTACCATATGTAAAACAGGGGTGTGCCTCTAGCGGCCTGGAAGATGATTTACAACCGAAGCTGTTCTGTCTTGACACGGGGCATTTTGAGTACTTTGGAGAAGACATATTTATTACCCTCTTTTTGGGAGATTGTGGGTCTCAGAGGGGCTGAGGGCCACAATTTGACCCTGTAGATATGAATTCGCACACTAACCAGAAATCTACAGACCAAGTTATTTTCATTCAACTGGTGGTGCTATATTCAGAAGATATATTCTACTAATCAGAATATATTGATTGAAGGATGGATCTAAATTTAATTTAAGTTTTAGACCATAATTAAGCTAATAATTTCAACAATAGATAGATAGATAGATAGATAGATAGATAGATAGATAGATAGATAGATAGATAGATAGATAGATAGATAGATAGATAGATAGATAGATAGATAGATAGATAGATAGATAGATAGATGACTTGAGACATAAAATGAGACTTGAAACTGAGAGACCCTTCTGCGTTCCACCTGTCCAAGGTATACCACAACTCTTAGCCAATGACTGCTGGGTATGGGGCCCAGAACGTGGCAGGAGGAGTGGACGATTTGCAGCCAATGAGTTTTGCTAATGTTTAAAAACCTGCACCTCATGAGGTGTGTGACTCAAGTAAAAATATACAAAGTTTAAAAGAACAAATTCACCTCTAATCTGCTAGCATTGACATTATTGTTGAAATTATGTTTCATGGCTTCATTTTGTTTACATTTTCTGTGATTTTTCAGGACTTGATTAGTTGTAACTATAGACTTTACATGAGAAATATCTATTTTAGATGTTAAAACAATATAGTAATAATGCTGTGGGTTGTTTAATGTTTATACATTTTAATAAAATATTGTCATACGAATGTTGTCATGCTGTTCAAGTTGCAATGCATTCTGGGTAAATGATGTCTAAAAGGTCCAACTGCGCTGGTTCTGTCCAGCCAAAACAGTGATGATTAACATTATTTAGCTTTTTTAATTTGAACCGGAGCTCTTTGAAATCGATCGGAATGTAGAAATCACAAGAGGTGATGAAGATGAGGAGGACCAAACGGAGGAAGAGGACAGAGTTGTCCGTAGGAGCTGGTGTTTGCTGCTTCTGCTGCCTTCAGCTTCATAAATGAAACAACTTCATAAATGTATTCACAATGTAAACACAGGACTGAAACAGTCCTTTAGCTCTGTGTTTGGTCTGATAACAGCTGTATAGGGTCCGGTCTTAGTCGGGTCGGATCAATCCAGATTCATCTATCACAATCTGATAAACAACAACTCAGGTAAAGTTAGTCTTCCTGTGTCTCTGTAGAGTCCAGTACAGAATGGACCTAATGATGTCATCAACCCAGCAGGTTTAAAAATGGTGACCTCCATCTGTTAAACATAAAACTAAAGATATTTTTGAAGTAATTATGAGTTTTGGTGTATCACAAACAGCAATTTTTAGTTAATAGGAAAATTACAACAAATTTAGACCAACATGTTCAACTAATCCTAGATCACTTTAATATAATGAATTACAGTGACAGCTCAGAGAATTGTTCTTCTTGCTCTCACTAAACATTCATTTGTTCACTGAAGTCCCTTAGGAGGTTCTTTGTTTTGTCTGCAGAACTTTATTTACTTATCATAAATCATCATTACTAAAAACACAAAGTACAAATATTTATTCACAATGTAAATAGTAATCAAAATCATCTCAGGGCTTATCCTGACAGTATTAAATAATTCATGTCATGATGTAAATGAAATGAGGATCTACAGTATTAAGTTGTCGTTCATGGCCTCTCGCTTTTAAAGCTGCAGCTCAAGATTAGTTTTATAAATCTGCAGATTAAACTCAAAAGATAATCTCTCAGCTCAAAAAGATCCTATCACAGAATTCCCTCATCCCCAAACATTTAATAATACAAGTTATTCAAAAGAAATAAAATTCATAGATTTTATTTAATGTGGAACATAGAAAAAATGTCTACAACTGCTACTGCACAAAAAAGCAGATATAGTTCAACATTCTCTATACTTTCATGAACCTTGTCAGATAGAGTGCTACTGTTTATGGTTCTGTGATCGCTTATGTACAGATCCATTCAAAAAATGAGAATATTACTGAAAAGCACATTTATTTAAGGAGTGTTATCACAAAGTGAAACACAATATATAGAAAACTTACAGGTTTGAAACCCTTTATTTCTGTTAACCATGATGATTTTTCCACTCACGTGATGAAAATATCACATTTCAAATTAACATTTCAGATCAGACCAATAAAAAAACTAATTTTAAAAATAGAAACGATGACTTAACAGTCAACTGGCTCAAAGACGGAGATGTCTTATGAAAAACAAGAGCTCAGGTATCAGTTCATTTCATCATTTTGCACTGAAATCAAGGATTATTGTGATGTTATGGTGTCAGCCTTGGTAATAATAAACAAAGTCTGTGGACAGTTCCAGACTGTGATCCATGATTAGCAGATTTATCATTTCCAGTGACCCAAATAAACCCAGCAATCAATTTTGGTTTAAATTGCAAACGTGCTCCTGTTCCTCCTCTTCATGTCTTTCTTTATTAATCTGCCATCCATGCCTGATCCAGTCAGGAAGAGGCTCTTGTGATTCTATTAGAAGGGTTTTCATTATGATAATGATGGATTAGGTAACCAGGGGATCAGATGGGATGTTTCTGAGTGTTTGTGCCGCTTTGCAACCCTACAACAGAAAGGACATACGCACACGCACTGCTATAGTAATTTGTATTCGCGTGTGTGTGTGTGTGTGTGTGTGTGTGTGTGTGTGGGTGTGTGTGTGTGTGTGTGTGTGTGTGTGTGTGTGATCAGAAGTCTAAGCATATGTGGATGCATGTTCCGTCTGTTTTTTTTACCCTTTATTTTTTTGGTAGCTCAGTGGGGAAACAACACTTGGCTAATATCTTGCCCTACAGCTAATGTTATTAGTACTCACTCAACAAACTTTATTAATATTATTATTATTATTTTTTATTTTATTTTTTTTACTAGTACTATTATTATTGTGGTTAGGCAGAGATTTAAAGCAAGCAGAGGATGGATCAGATAGAAGTCTGGGCAGAGCCAGTGAAATAACCACATTCAGTTCAAAACAAGCAGCATTTTTCTGTTTTGCCCTCATCCCTGGTCATGGATCTTCCTGCTGTTCCATTACTGTCCTCAACAAAATTAGGAGCTGCTGCTCCTTCCATATTCTCCTCTCACTTGTCTTTCTTTAGGTGACTAAATCAGAACAAAGCAGCAGGATCAAATAGTGTTAGCCTCAGTCCTGAATGCCTGTGTGGTCAGCAACACGTCTTCAACCTTAACCTGACCCAGGAGAAGCTTCTTGTATTGCAAAGAAAGCTAAGCCATCAGTTATCAATGGCTATAGAAAGTAGAGGCTTAACAGTTGCCTGACATCCCATATCAAGGAGTGGAGACACTCCTTCAGGCCTCCACAAGAAAGTGAGCAAGCACAGGACCACTTCTCATCATCTAAGATGTGGGAGTTGAAGACACCATTATACACAACTTCAACAAATACATAGACATAGACAGACGTGGTTGTCATTTAATTATACATTTGAGTGAATTTTCATTGCAAAGCTCCAATAATAAAATAAAACAAGGAAGCAGCACTAAAAAGTACCAGTATACTTATATACAATGAAAAGCTTAATGGGACTTTAGCATCCTTATGCCATGAGGGATGAAGCTGTTGTGGAATCTGGTCTGCTTTTGAAGCTGAACCTTTTCCCAGAGAGTATCAGGGAGAACAAATCCTGCTGAGGGTGGAAGGATCTTTTATAATTGTCTGAGTCCTGGACAGGCAGTGACTGTGAGCGCTGTGAAGGATGGAAGGAAACTCAGTCCTGATGATTCTCTCAGCTGTCCTCACCACTCTCTCTACACTTTGCCAGTCAGAGGTGTTAGAAGCTCCAAACCATACAGAGATGCTACTGGTCAGTATACTCTCTATTGTTCCTCTGTAGAAAGTGGTGAGGGTGGGAGGGAGAAGGTTTGATCTTATCAGACAAAAAAAATGGAGACGTTGCTGGGCTTTCTTCACCAGGCCAGAGGTTTGGAGAGACCAGGTCAAAGTGTCAGTGATCTGTATCCCCAGGAATTTAATGTTTCTGACCTGCTCCAGGTCCTCCAATCAACAATTTATTTTGTTTTATTGACAATACACCATCCTCTGGAGAAAGCAGGGAGCATGTCAGGCTTTTGGATAGCTTCAGAACACAAAAGTAGAAGCTTAGCAATTGCCTGAATCAATAACTACCTGACAGACTGATTACAATTCTGATTAGGTCTTTCATTGTTTGGAACAAGATGCTGCAGATATTAATCTATAAATATGTTGTAATCTTTTCTGCTATCATCTGTTGATGTAGCAGCATCAGAGCTAGAGAGTAAAAACAAGTGAACCAGCTGATGAAGAAGTCTGGTTCTGTTCCAGGAACTGGTCTGGAAACTAGAGATGAAGCAGATGTGCAATGAATGACTGAAGGAACAGTGCAGAAGACCTCTTCATTATAATTCAGCAAAAAATATCTTCAGTCACAGGCTTTCTCAGGGTCAGAGCATCTGATTTCCTTTTTAGCTTAAAATATCACTTTTCAGTGTAACTTAATTTGAACCAACTAAAAGTTTTAATCATAAGAAACTTTGGTTTTCAGAGGAGGGAAGGTGATCCACAGCAACAGTTCACATTGGCAAATGCATAGATGCCCACACCTGCCAATGACGTCAAGCAAATTATGGAGGGGCCTTTTCTGTTGCCCCTTCGTCTCTCTCCTTACTGCTGCGGTGGTGGTGATGTGGGGAGTGGCATGCCAGGACAGGACAAGTAAAATAATAAAATAATGTAACAATCATTCCTATGAACTGGGCCCAGTGTTCCACATATTTATGTCTTTGCACCAACCCTATTGGTACCAATTAAAGTAATTTCTTTTAGAAGGTTTTCATAAAGCTGTTTTCATTTTGTATTTGATCACAAACTGAAGAAGAAGAAAAACAAAAACAGATGTCTCAGCCATGCTAAGAGTATGTATGTGTGTTTTTTGTTTCTATCCTTTTTTATATGACTGGAAAAATCCGGTCTCAAAGTGGAGCTCATTAATATTAGTAATGGCAGGTCCATTGTCTTGATTGCCTGACCTGAAGCCCCTGCAGCTCACAGTGTGAGACACGTGTTCGCTCACACAATAACAGAGAAAAGGTCCCGTTCCACTGCTGCAATTACTAAAATTGCTTCCCAGCCTTCGAATTGAGAAATACATCTTATTTCACTCAAATGACATTTTAGTGACACAAGCTTGAGTCATACCAGATTATGGATTAAAGTAATCTCACATCTCTCTGTATGCGTGTGCGTGTGTGTGTGGGGGTGTGTGTGTGTGTGTGTATTTGCTTTGCTTGGTACCAATAAAGAAGGGATTTCAGAACAACAGTATTATTATTTTTGCTGATGCTATCACTTGGTAGTCATAAAAAAAGATTGGCAACCTGCTCCTGAAAATGATAGTCAAACTAATCTCTTGAGATTAGCGCTCACCAACTATGCTCAGTCCAGTTTTCATTGTTCATTTTCCTCAAAGAGGAGGGTTTTATTCTGGACTTGATCTCTGTAAGGAAGAGGCTTTATACTCCCCCTCCATTCCTGTGCCAATAATGGGATTCCAGAAAGCAGCATTTAGAAAAGTCTTGTCATGAAATTTTCCATGCTGCTTCATATCTTAAACTGGGCCATTTCACAAGCATAATTATTTTGTTTGTGTCTGAGTGTACAACTGGCCTGCAGTTAGAACAATCGATTGTGTTATTGCAATAGCTTAAGTGTTAATTATTGCAACTAATTTTCCTATTGCTAACCATTGTTTAAGTTTAAGGCGAAGTTATTGTATGGGGGGACAAGAAATTTGGAGTTGGGGCTAGAGTGCTGTACTAATTTTATGATTTTTCACATTTTTCTCAGGATTCTGTTTTTGCCTTCATTTAATATATATATATATATATATATATATATATATATATATATATATATATATATATATATATATATATATATATATATATATATATATATATATATATAGCAAACCAACTGGACATTGTGGTGGTGGATAAAGAACAGAGGAAAGCCGTTGTGGTGGATGTAGCAATACCAAGTGACCACAACATCAGGAGAAAGGAGAAACTGGAGAAATACCAGGGCCTCAGAGAGGAACTGGAGAAGGCCTGGAAGGTGAAGACCACAGTGGTGCCTGTGGTCATCGGGGCCCTCGGGGCAGTCACCCCCAAACTGGAGCAGTGGCTCCAACAGATCCCAGAACAACATCAGACATCTCAGTCCAGAAATGTGCAGTTCTAGGCACAGCCAAGATACTGGAGGAGAACCTCAAGCTCCCAGGCCTCTGGTAGAGAGAGAGAGAGAGAGAGAGAGAGAAGGGAATTATATATATATATATATATATATATATATATATATATATATATATATATATATGTGTGTGTGTGTGTGTGTGTGTGTGTGTGTGTGTGTGTGTGTGTGTGTGTGTGTGTAGTGGTATAGAAATATACATAATTCCCCACAAATAGTTTCCAGGTGAGAAGTTCCGGTTCTTGAAGTGGGCGTGGTGTATATAAGGAGCTGCGGCGTTCATTCAGGCATGTGTCTTTGTTCTCCCACTGTGTGGCTTGCGTAGTGTGGAACCTGGCAGCAGAAATCAACAGATCGCTGGCTGGTGCATGTTGCGCTGATGTTCTGGTGGTAGGTGTTCTCTCTCCCTGCACTTTAGCTGACCTTGGTCAGAAAATCTAAACTGAAGTGTGATCGTAGGTAAAACGCCACTGCGCTGCGTTCCTTCTCTTCCTCGGTCTGCGAGTGTGTGTGCATGTTTTGTGGATCAGCAGGTAAGAAATTAACACTCATCTAAGCTCCAGTTTCTTGTTTTATTTAAAATGGTGACAAATTTTTTATAGGTTCCTCACAGTTGAACCATTGCTGCTCTGTCTACGTTCGTTTCCCGGATCTGTTCGGCTGTGGCGGCGTTATCCGCCCTGATTGGAGCGCGCGCCCGTTTCATCTCCCGCTCTTAATGTTTTAACTTGTATTTTCTGATTTTTGTTTTTCTACTTTTGTTCACAGCCCTTTTGTTTATTTAGTCGGGCTGATATTGTTATATTGGTTAACTGTTTTTGTTTGCAGTTGCTGAGATCCGGTGTTGGTGTGGTGACGGTGTCTTCCTCTTCTGTGTGCTGTGATTCTGGAGTTTGGCTTGTCTCACTGCGTCTGGTGTTGAAGGTTTTTTTTTTATTTGCTGTGTTTGGTGGATGTCGTCCCCATAGCGCCCCCTCCGGCCGGTAACCTCAACTGCTGCAGCTCTTCTATTTTCTTTGATTTCTTTAGTTTAATTTTTAAAAAGAAACTGGTTTCAAAAACATTTTCAAAAGAATTTTATAAACGTTTTTTATCATTTTGAAACGGTCTCAGATGTTTTAATCCATGCATAACTGAACCTGTGTGCCTTAAACAAGAGGTAATATTCTCTGGGTGAAATTCCCAGGGTGGCGTTGTTGAGCAATTTACTAAAATTAAACTTCCACAAAATCTGAATTTCCATCTAATGTTGCCACATACATATATATATATATATATATATTTTTTTTTGCATCATATCACCGCTCCTGGCTTCTTCAGTGTCTCTTGAATTTGTGTTAATCTGAGTTTTCTTTGTCATTTTCTCTGCACTTGCCTGCTGTTTAACTCCAAATGATGCTTGAAACCAGTGCAACTTTCAAACAGCTAAAACAATCTCTTCAGATCTAACAGAAAGCTGAAACTTTAAATTGTTCTCTGCTGTCTTTCATTAGTTAAATTGAGACAGACACCAAGTCTAATAATTAGCTGTTCACTTTCTTTGGTGTCAAAGCTGTGGTTGTCTAGCTTGTCTTGGTCAAGCCAGATGTTCAACTAGAACAATAATAAAGCTGTAAATAGTCATTTTGATCTTGAAGCTGGGAACAAGCTTCAAGATCAAATTCATGTGAATGCTTTAATGACTGCCCCAGGCTGAAAAAGTACTATAAAAAACTATTATACTAGAAGAAAGAACTAACATATGGGTAATTAGATTTCTAAGTTATTCTTAGCTTAAATATGAGATCAATTACAGATCACCTGCAGAGGTGGTATATGTGAACCAATAATTATCCTTCCTGGGGGCAAAAGTACCTGTGATGAAAGGAATAATAAAATACCATTATTAGCAGATTTTCCTGAAGAAAAAGGAAAACACAAGACAAACTCCAATTAAACACCATCAGACATCACACATCTACAAATTAATGCCATATTGTTACATAATTCTTCAAAATTGTATGATGCATTCTATGATGGATTGGATCAAATGAATAAACAATATCAGTGTTGGGAAATAATGGCCTTTTCTTTATATCAGTAGCTATTGATAAGTACCCAATGATATTTAATAATAAATCTGAGTGATTTATGATCAGAAACCAATAGCCAAACACTTTCAGTCTACTTGGATATTTGGTATCATCCTAATTACAGAGAAATGAATGAAAAATATCAATATGAGCATTGGTGTTCTCAGTCAGCGACCACCATAGAAATAATGAACAAAAATAGCTTCTCTTTAAATCACAACTGAATTTCTTAATGTAAAGCCCCAACCTTACAGCCAGGGCTGGTGTTCTGTCAGACCTCGTAAATCCAGCGTACCTTGTGGTAAAGTGCATGCACACATCGATGTTAGTTTCTTATAAATCCGTCATACCTGTAGAAGTTTCATTTTGTGTGTTTTATTTCTCAGAAGTTTACGGTAAATAAAAAAAATAAAATAAAATAAGAAAAATCTAGTTATTTCCACGCGGTGTCCAGAAAGAGGTGATGTTCTGCTTGTTGCCTAACAGCTTCGGTCAGCATCCAGCGTTCATGTGCTTTTTTTTTAGTGCATATTCCGTGCAGTTTTCTAAAGAGGTATTAAAATATTAAAAAGGTAGATTAGCTATTGGGACAAAATATCCCAACCAAATTTGTAGTCGAACAGTATTTGTAGTAATAGTGACGCTAAATGGGACTAATGTCCCATTTAGCGTTTACAGTATGGTAACAATATTGGAAATGACAAAAGTCATTTATGTTAATATGTTTGATTAACATAGCAGCTTAAATAAATAAAATTTACAGTAAACTTCTGACAAAAAAAACACAAATGAAACTTCTACAGGTATGACGGATTTATAAGAAATCTGCTGAGTAAGCAGTATGTGACGTAAGATTGATGTCCGCATGCGCATTACCATAAGGCAGTGTTTTTCAACCACTGTGCCGTGGGTGATCGTCAGGTGTGCCGTGGAAATTATCCCATTTCACCTACAGTACCGTATTTTCCTGACTATAAACTGCTACTTTTTTCCTAAGCTTTGAACCATGCGGCCCGGTGCAGCTTTTCTGTGGATTTTTCTTCAACCACCAGGGGGTGCTTTAGCAGGAAGTGAATCATTGGAAGTCAAAATTGTAAATCAAAGAAGAACGTGCTAATTTTAACTTAGAACAAGCACATGCTAGCAACAGGCACGACAGAGAAATGTTTTCAAACTCATATGATGCAGCTTTTAAGTTGAGGTCTGTCGATCTGGCAGTAC
Organism: Poecilia mexicana; assembly: GCF_051168715.1. NCBI lineage: Eukaryota > Metazoa > Chordata > Actinopteri > Cyprinodontiformes > Poeciliidae > Poecilia > Poecilia mexicana. Next base: position 809,030 of record NW_028263379.1, on the reverse strand, counting down.
AGGAGGGAAATAAAGCCGCTGCACGTAAACTTGGCGTGAATGAAACCACGGTTCGGCTTTGGAGATGGAGGGCTGCGTCTTTAATATATCCAGCAGATTTATTAGGACGCAGCCCTCTGCTGGGTCCTTGTGGAAAACCGAGAGCAGCCCGGTGCGGCTTCTAGTTTTTTGTTTTGTTTTTCAAAAGAAATTTGAAAGTGCTGCTTATAATATGGTGCGCTCTATAGTCCGAAAAATACGGTAATTGGTCTTAAAATATTTTTTGAAAATGAATTAATTGTCTGCAAATAACGCCATCTTCGAGTGTCTGTTGTAGTAGTGACTAGCGGCGTAATCATGTAATTTTCTTACCACTAGATGGCAGTAGGTACAGAGCATTTTACAGTAACAAGTGAATTAGAGACGCATGAATGTAACTGGTAGCGGTGAGAGCATCATATCTAGCAAGACTGTGACGACAGTGATGGAAAAGACAGTGAAGCTCAGCAGTAGTTAGAAATAACATGGGTCCATTTCCCACAACATGTCTGTGTGAAGTGAGCTTCTCAAGCCTGGATACTATAAAAACTGAAACCAGAGACAGACTGAGAGCTGTTGAGGAAGAGCTTTGTCTTTCTTCAATTTCTGCCAGGAAATCAGCTGTTTTCATCCAGACATGCACAGGTTTCACACTAGATGGGTAAAATATACAGATATTGACATTTGGTACATGCAAATCTTCATATTGTAACAGTGAATATGAAATGAAATCTTTCCCAAATTTTATTGCTTCTTTCAGAATAAGAATTATTTTCTGTATTCCGGCTATAAGAATGCTTGTGGATTAGTTTGTAAAACACTGAAGTTTTCTACAACTTCTTTAAATTTAACACCACAGTGTTGTGGCCCTGTTCAGGTGTTCAGGTGTATTTTTGAAGTGGACATGTTGCGTGCAATTTGAAATAAATGTAAAATATGATAAACATTTTTTGTGTTTATTTAATTCCTATTCAATGCACTTTGATAAAAATGACTATATATGTAATATAGGTGGCTACAGAGTATCTTTGTTTACATTTTTGGTTGGTGGTGTGCCTCGTGATTTTTTCAATTAAAACAGTGTACCTTGGCTCAAAAAAGGTTGAAAAACACTGCCATAAGGTATAGACTTATTTTTTATTGTCATTGCACAAAGAAACATAAGTAAAATTGGCAATGAAATGTCCTTGCTTGGCCACCGGAGCACACACAGAAACACAAGTGTGCCTATAATTAAATAATATGCAAATAATAATTACTATTTTCAAACAGTTTCAGACAGTCTTCATGATGGGATTGTTGAGCAATCTGATGGCCAGTGGGAGACAACTATTTCTGAGTCTGGCTGTTCTGCAGCGGATGCTACGGACTCTCCTCCCAGACGGTAAGCTGATGAACAGACCATGGAGAGGATGGGTGGAGTCAGAGAGGATCTGGTTTGCTCTGGCTAAGCAGCGTCTGTGTGCAATGCTCTGGATAGGAGGGAGTGGAGCCCCAATGGTCCTCTCAGCTGTCTTCACCACGCTTTGCAGAGACTTCCAGTCTGAGGCCTTACAGCTCCAAGACCAGATGGAGATGCTGCTGGTCAGCAGGCTCTCAATGGTTCCTCTTGTTAAGGAAGAAATTCCTAAAAATAGGTTAACTTTGAAAAAAAGTTTGGCTCTCTCTTCCTTTAGATCCCAGGTCCTCTCGGCGGGCCACGTGTAGGCACAAGGAAACAACAATGCGTGCTGACATCACAGAATTACAGAGTTTAATCCAATATAAGACAATGCATAAACTTAGAAGTAAGACAATGCACAAACTTACACCAGAAACTGCAGAACGACGGAGACATACATTCATTTACCTGACATAAATGGAAAGAAAGAAAGAAAGAAAGAAAAGCAAAGACGTGCAAAGACATCTTTGGAGAATTGCAAGAGCAAATCTAATTTGTTACTTCTGTGTAGAAAGTTTTATCCTCTTGTATTTAATTTATTCAAATAAGGCGTACCTTTGCTCCTCCAACCAGGAGCTATCTCTGACCCTCTCTCAAGCCAGAAACCCCTGCCGTGTTTACGGCCTTTCACAGATGAGTGTGAAAAGCTACAACTTCCACTGTATTGTTTTCCCACAGACAAAAGGCAGTTCAAACGATCCTAGCAAACCATCTGCTGGAACTACAGGTAAAATAAAGGTCAATAGGCCAGAATAAGTCACTGATTTAAAACCACAATTTAGGCCATTTGAATCAAGACATGTTAAGTTTTAAAACTAGCTTATTTTAAATTTATTTTCTCAACACTCTGTAGAAGGTGGAGAGGATGGGAGGGAGGTGGGCAGCCCTTCTCATTCATCTCAGAAAGTACAGTAGCTGCTGTGCCATTTTCACCAGTGAAGTGATGCGAGTTGTCCAGCTGAGGTTGTCTGTAATGTGCACCCCTAGGAACTTAGTGCTGGTGACGATCTCCACTGCTTTGTCATTGATGAGTAGTGGTGTGTGGTTGGGTCGAGACCTCCTGAAGTCGACAATGATCTCTTTTGTTTTGTCAATATTCAGGAGCAGGTTGTTTATTCTGCACCTCTTTTCTGTAGTTCACTTCACTGTTGTGCTGAATGAGTCTCATAATTATTGTGTCATCTGCATATTTCATGATGTGGATGGTATTAAACCTGGGACGACAGTTGTGGGTCATCAGCTCTGTGGGGAGCCAGTGTTTAAAGAAATGATATTGGAGGTGTTATTACCCACAAGGACAGACTGAATTCTGTCGGTGAGGAAGTCCAGCAGCCAGTTGCACAGTGGAGTATGTTATGTTAGGTATGCTGGATTTACAGGTATGACAGATAGTCAGAACACCGGCCCAAGCCTCCATGGGGCCCTAAGCAAAATATGGTTTTGGGGCTCTCTAGTTCTGCTAACAATGTGGACTGGCTGCAATCAGCAGTCTGATCATTATATTATTCACACTCTCTTATTTATCGACCAGTCGATTTCTGGGCACCGATTTCCTTAATTTTGGAGGATTGTGATTGGCCGATACTTACATGTGAAGCCCATCTTATCCCCTAATCTTATCTTTGTCAGAAAAGGTTTATAAATCAGCCTCTGTCCTCTTCTGCTCTGCAGTGAGAGGTTTGACTGACAGACCAACCAGGTCAGGTCTGCACATTTACAGTTAACAATATTCACCCCACTGTTGCAACTCAGTGACTTTCTTGCTATATTTAGCAACATTTCAGACAAAAAAAATTCATATCAGCCAAAATCAAAATCAGCAGGTCAGGCTTTTTAAAGATTGGTAATTGGCTAGAAAATCGGTGCAGCTCTACACACATATTCATGACATTCTTTGATTAAATAAATTTCTCTTAAGCGTTAGTCCAATAGCTAAAAATTTTATTTATACCAGGTGAGTCTTTCTCCCCTGAGAATATGGACCGGTACCGGGTTGATTCTGAGCCTTCAAATGATTTTAGCAAAAGTTTCACATAACTTAGAAGTTGATGTAAAATTAATGTTTGTTTTAGCCACAAAATGATTATGATCAGCAACAAACAAATCCCCAACTACAGCATAGAGAAGCTCATCCATGTAGCAGCCATGTAGCCTGACGTAGAAACATTTTGCTAGACAATGTCAGACATTGAGAAGTTTTAATTATCAAACGTGATCAAACTCGGCGTTTTGAAGCCAAAAATACCTCAGAAATATACAGAGCCACCATGAGAATCAACTCATTTAAAGTTTAAACTCAGTTTCACACAAACACAAAGACCCTAGCATAAATGTTTGGCTGTTGAACTGGACCGTTCCAGGTCGCTATCAAATTAGCAACTTTACTAATCTTCTACATTACATTAAAACAAACCTTTATCTTGGCTGTTTTCTGTTCTTCCTCTTTCTTTTCTACCTCCCTGAAGGATAAGTCCTTTTTTGAGACATTGTTTTGCTAACTTAACTTCTGAACAGAGCTTTGGACATTTGGATGCTCATTGCAGATCATTACCGGCAAAGCGTGCGGTACCTACCGCGACCACCAGGGGCCCCAAAGAGCAATTTATTTTTTCCTTTTATTCATTAAATAATAATTTCTACATACATCATCAAATATATATTATTGTAAAAACAAATCACTTCATAGTGGAATTGTGTGTTTTTGATATTATGACATAGAAATTATTACAAAAAAAAAAAAAAATAGCTCCACGGAGGGGTCCCCTTAGTGGCCCTACACAGCTGCTTAGTTTGCTTATGCCTTGGGCCGGCCCTGCTTACAGTTAAAACACCTAATTCAATAAACTGTTCTTAAAGTTTAAATTAAGAACAGTCGTGTTTAAATTTTTATATATTTTTTAAAGTATTACTTTTTGCATTTATGAAACAGTTAGCTATTAGTAGATCTAACACATTGATTTAAAGTTAGTGCTTTGCAAAAGTTCAGTTTGTTTCCCTTTCAGTAAAAATTTAACTGTGTTTAAACCTATACTCACATGTATAGACTCTCCCAAATCGTTTTAATGTAGAGAGGCAGACAAGGAATCCATCTCCTTGGCATCTAATTCTCCCTTTAGCGTATTACAGAGATTACCGTATTTGTCATGTGAATAAATGCCCGTCCTCCAAGCAGCAGCTAAACCTTCCTACACTTTCCAGCATTACAGCAGGGTATCAACTGTCACTAACATTTTTGAACCCACATTTTCTGAGAGGATTTCCATGTTCAAAGCTAAAAGATGACATCCAAATGACAAAACTTTATTTGACTGGAAAGTGTAATTTCTGAAGACTCCATGCAAATACTTTCATTTCTGAGATTTGAAAGTGGGAGCAGAAGCCTTAGAATTGGTAGGAGGAGCAGAACTAGATATCGACTTAAAATGAGAACAAAGAACATTAGTACATGAAAGAAGGTCTGCTTCTTCTTCTGGTCTTCTCTTTGCTGGGATCACCACAACAAGTCATCCCTCCTAACCAGGGTAAAGCTAGGGATATGAGACCAACCTGGACCTCTGACAATTTGCAGTGTTGTTCTGAGGTCAGGAGGCAGATAACCAGGCAGTCAAAAGCAGAAGGTGTGTACTAATGTAAGCATTATTGCACATCAAAGTCTCATTTGGTCATGTTTTGGACTTTCAACTTACAATAAGGCCTTTTAATTGACATATATTATGCACTTTTTAATATGTCTTATAGTGATTGAAGGTCAATGTGGGAAGTGAGCATTTAGATGGATGGTTCATATGGTGATGAAGTGAGAACAGCTCTGTCCTATCTTGTTGCAAAATAAAAGAATCATAAAACATTTTTATATATTTAATACCTACCATAGATTTTGGCCTGTGCATTTTCAAAACCAGCCGTCTTTGAAAGATATGTGCCCATGTTTTTGTGAGCATGACTGAATTCGAGGATCTTGCAGTGCATTTACAGCATGGCTTTCTGTTTCATCCAGCAAGGTGCAGCTGGTCTTCCAGTGAGTACATGGAGCTGATACAGACTTGGCTCAGTGGAGTTTGGTTTTTATGGAGTAAACAGATCACCTTTAGAAGGGAGATAAGTGTGTATGTGTGTGAAATCACAAGTCATTGCTAGAATGCCCTGGAGACAGAGAATAAAGATGTCTATGATAATTCCTCCAATATAAATTAAACTCCATTTATAGATTTTAATGAAATCCTAATTGCCAGTGTAACACACTCTACTAGTTTTATAGAGACGTAAGTAATTGGCAAGGGGACTTGAAATTATTTTATTCTAATATTTATTACTCCCATTTGACTCCTTTGCAATGAAGTTTAAAATTAGATTCAGGGTGAAAATTATCTAACAAATGATATCATCTGAAAGAGCTAATTAGATGGGAAAATATCCTCTGTCTGATAGAGAAGGTTTAACTGTCATGAAAAGACAAATGTAGGAAGTGATGTCAGTTGGAAATGTGTTCGCTGATTTACATGCAGATACAGAAGAAAGGCTGCTTAACAGGGGAGTCATTTGCCAAAGTTGAGGGTGGGTCATCCTCCTAAACTTAACACTAAAATATGTCATTAGATCTTCAATATGGCAGCTTCAGGCCATCTTTTATTTACCTTTGAACACAAATGTTTTGCATTCACGAGACCTTTGTGCTGTTTTGTTGGGGTCCTCTCACCTTCCTCCTCTGCAGGGTGTGATTGTCAGGTGCAGCATCCAGCTGGTGGTTATTAGACATAGTTAAGGAGCAGTATTTAAATGAGTGGATTTCCAAAAAAGACAAAGATGGATAACATTCACAATAACTGGCAAGCGTTTAGTGGATGCCTAAAGCATTTCTCCCGTAAACTTACCTTTTGCATCCTTTCTTCCTGAGGAGCTTTGACTCCTCAGAGACAAGGCTCTGAGGTGGGCAGAAGCCATGATTTACAAGTATTCCATTCACCATGTTTCTTACACTAAGTTCATTGGCTTATTCAAACAATCATTTAATCCAGGTGTTTGTGTGGAAGAGACAGCTAAAAGACTTTGGAATTTGAAACGGGAACAGATCGGTAGCTGAATTCTCGATTGAGTTTTGCACCCTGGCAGCAGACTCAGGGTGAAAGGAGCCAGCCCTTAAGGGGGCCTTCCGAAATTCTCTCAACGAAAACATAAAGGATGAACTTGCCCGTACAGATGAATTAAGGGATTTAGATGAATTTATCGATCTTGCCATTTGTTTAGACAACAGACTCGCAGAAAGAAACAGGCAAAAAGTTACCTGATCTTAACCAGTCAGGTAAACTCAGAACTCCACTGTCACTTCAGCCCCATTCTACTTCTCCTCAACATGAGCCCATGCAAATAAGCCGAACCAACTTGACACCTGATGAACACCAGCACTGTTTGTTGTCTCATCGCTGTCTTTATTGTGGTTTGTCTTTGTTTACTTGGATGACATCTTAATTTTCTCCCAAAGTTCTAGGAGAACAAAGATCCATGTTAGAAAATGTCTGCAAAGACTAATGGAGAATTGTCTTTTTGTAAAGGACTAAAAGCACAACTCTCATGTATCTTCCATATCCTAGGTTTCATCTTCAAGGATGGACAGGTAAAGATCAATCCAGGAAAGGTCTGAGCAGTCCTAGAGTGGCCAGTTCTGAACTCCATAAAGCAACTCCAATGCTTCCTAGGGTTTGCAAATTTTTACCTGCAGTTCATCAGAAACTTTAACATCATTGCCTCTCCACTTACAGTTCTCACCTCCATCATGAAAACATTTGCTTAGACCTCTGATGCCAATCAAGCGGTCAAACAAAGATTCTCACAGGTTCCTATTCTCTTTCACCCAGATCCTGACTATTTATCCTTGAAGTTGATGCTTCAGACACTGATATTGGAGTAGTTCTCTCCCAAAAGTCCTCAGAGGTCAATAAACCCATGTGCATTCTTTTCTAAATGTTTCACCTCCCCAGAGAGAAAGTATAATATTGGTGACCAGTAATTTCTGGCCATAAAACTGTCCCTAGAAGAATGGGGACATTGGCTACATGTTCCTTTACAAAAACGCCAAAACACTCAACCCTAGATATGTTGTTGGACCCTTTTTTTCTCCAGGTTGAATCTTAACGTCACTTACCATCCAGGTTCCAGAAATGTAAAATCAGATACACTTTCCCAACAGTACTCTCCTGATGAAGTTGAAGAAACTTCTCAACTCATTCTTCTACTATCTTGTACTGTAAGAAGTTTCACCTGGGATCTTGTGAAACTCAAAGAGCTACTGACCAGGAACCAGACCATCTTTTCAGCCCATAAAAAGTCACATCCAAAGTTCATCAATGGGCTCACTCTTCTCGGTTCTCATGTCAACCTGGGGTGAGCCGCACTATGGGAGTCCTTTGTCATTATTTCTGGTAACCATACCTCACAAGAATACTGTAGACTTCATCTCGGCCTGCACTGTCCATATTGAAGGACAGCACTTTCACCCTCTTGCAGGATTACGTCTGCCTCTTTCTGCTCCTAGTCAACCCTGGTCCCATATCTCACTTGACATTGTCACTGGTCTCCCTGTGATAATGCTATCATTGCTATCATTAACTGGTTTTCTAAAGCCTACCACCTCATCACCCTCAAACTCTCCTCAGCCTCTGAAACAGCCAGACTCATCTTCTCAAATGTCTTCAGGCATCACGGCATACCAAATGAGGTCCTCGCTGACCACAGACCCCAATTTATCTCCCTGGTCTGGAAAGCATTTTGCATCTCTCCTGGAGCCAAACCACAACTGACCTCTGAATATTATCCCCAAAGAAATGGTCAGTGTGAATTATTAAACTCACACATCTCAGCTGCATTTGGTTCCCAAGGCTTCAAACCATCTATTCTTCCTTCTTCTTTTCCAGATTCCATCATTCCTTCAGTCAAGACCCACCTCAAAAATTGCCCCAGGACTTGGGACCCAAACAGAGCTGCACTTCACTGCATAGCTGCCCAGAATAAAAAGCTTGCTGACCAGAGATGCATCCCGCTCCAACTTACCTTCTATGCCAAAGAGTCTGGCTCTAAGGATTTTCCCTTAGAGCCAGACTAAGTCTCCTTAGTCTGGCTCTAAAATCCTATTCTAAGAAGTTTTCTCCAAGGTTCCTAGTGTCCTTAAACCATTCAGTCATGCAGATTTTTGTACATTTTGTGCATCAGACAGTTGTGACTACTGTCCAGTAGCTTGCCACCATCAGCGTGTGAATGACCGAAGCGCTTTGGGGTCTTCTAGACTTGATAAAATCTGGAAGACTTTATCAAGCACTATAAGTACAAGCCACTTACCATTTACACAGGTTTGAACAAAATAATTCAAAGGAAAAACACCTAAAGGTAAGAAGTTTGTTGATATTTAAAACTTCAATAAAAGTATTGGTATCAGTATTGGTATTGGCAATATGGGCCCTGTATTTGCTTGGTATCAGATCAATACCAAAATATGTAGCATTGCATATCCTCAGCAAACAAATTAGAAGACACCTTAAGTTGTAAATGGAATATTTTCAGATTAAATGATTCCAGGTGCTCCAGAGAAAACGATGGAACACGACAGAAGTGGAGAAAATGACGGGGTCAGCAACAATTGGTGTGCTTCCTGGATCCAGTTTGAGAAGACAGTTCCTGTCCATATCAAATTACTATGGAGTTAAAATTATTGACCTGTCTTCCAATTGGTCTCTGACATCAGTGAGGTATCCTTCACCTGTGTTTTTTTTAATGTTTTACTGTAAACCTGAGAGATAGCTGTGCATGAAAATCCTAGTAGATCAAGAGTTTTTGAAGCTAGTCTGGCACCAACAGCACAAATGTTCAGTCACTCAATTCCTTTTTTTCCCCTCATTTTGGTGCTGATGCTCGCTTTGAACTTCTATAAGTCGATTCACCATTTCTACATGTCTAACACCATTGAGTTGCTGCTGTGGAATTGGCGAGTGGACTTACTATTTCTATTAACAAGTTATTAAACAAGTGTACCAGAATAAAGTGTCTGGCAAGTTCATGTTCTCAGTCATGTGCAGTTCTGGGGAAGTAGAGGACATATAGAAGACAAGGACAAACACAGTAGCCCTGGGCAGTTGTACTTTTGTGCTGCTTCATTAAAAGCAATGATTTGAAATTATACTGCTTGCAGTAAATTAGGTGATTAGCATTTTTTCATTTTATCAATATTATTTTTTGCACTCCTTAGGTTAATATTTTCAGGATGGGAGTCACATGACAATTAACTACAGGAGATGAGGAATGAAACACATGGATACACAAAACACACAAAGTAAAACTGTACAAGGAGGGAAAAACATTTCCCTGTTATTAGAAAATAAGATCTACAACAAGAGATTATATTGCGCCTCAGCAATGATTAGGAGCCAAAGTAAAGATGCCAAAAAAAGCCTTACAATAACTTTTCACAGACACTTGGACACTAAAGCGATACTGCTCTTTGCCACAGTAAAGACAAGGATGCTCATTGTCCAGCCATTACTGTCTCAGTTTATTTAAATTCTAATTCAGTTTTTTTATTTGTGCAAATTTACAACTTGTACTTTCCAGGCACATTACAAAAAGCAATCAGTCAGTTACATGCATTCCAAATCACCCAAAGATATCAAGCAATGCAACTCAATGAAGTTCAGTTTATTATTCAAGTTATCAAGTTCCAGTTTCACAGTTTTTAATCATTCATCACTCTGCAAGACAGGGCATGTTTAGCAAAGTATTTATCACCCTGGTCAAAAAACCAAACCCGAGAGCTCAGGCAGTCTTGTCGGAAAACAGAACGCCTGTGGAAGAGGACTGGTCTGGTTGTCCACTGGGAACATTTCAAAGATCTCTGTAACAAGGCAGTGAGTGATGCTAGAGTCTAATTATTTTAGCAATGTTTTTTACCAGAACAAAGATAAACCAAAAGTGTTTTTTAATATCATCAGCAGTATCGTTTCTCTGCCAGTGCATAAAGAAGGTGATGGACCTGAAATCCAATATATCTCCGAGCTCCTCTACTTTTTCTGATGAGCCTCAGTGTTCTGGGTCATTTTCTTCTTTTGTTCCAATTACATAAAATTACCTGACTTCACTAATTGGTAAAATAAAACTTTCTAATTGTTCATTGGAAATATTATCCCCCTCTCTGCTTGTCCAGGCTATAACTTCCATTGTTCCAACAATTTTGTCGATAATTTACAGCTCCTTGAACCAAGGGTACGTCCCACTGTAAAGTATAGTGGGACGTACTGCTTTTGTATTTTACAAAAGCAGAAATGACCCCTGTTTAAAAAAAAAAAAACTAATCTTGTTCCTTGCTCTATTTCCAACTTCAGTCCCATTTCTAAACTTCCTTTTCATAGTAAATTACTTGAAAATGTTGTAGAAACTCAACACAGGTCCTAGTTATAAATTATCAGTTATAAATTTCTGATCCCTTTCAGTCTGGCTTTCTAAAACACCATTCCACTGTGTTTGTACAAACACTGTGTTTGTTATTACGCAATAGTCAGCCCCGCCTTTATCTCACCACTCATTCGACTGACTACTGACCAGTTCTCTGTCTAACAGGTCCGGAAAATCCCTGAAACCCTGGTCTTACCCCAGAATCGGTTTATAGGAGATATTCTATTCAAACTGGTGACGGAAAAGACCCGTCTAGCTCTAACTACCTACAATCCAGAAGTTACGACCCTTTTCAGTCAGCTGAGTAGTCCACACAGCTGCATGGCTTCAACAACTATTCCTGTTAACGGTAGCTCTTTTCCTAAAAATAACGGCACTTGTTAACGGCTAGATTGGATTTAGTAACTTAGACTTAAGTCCAGGGTCATTATTTTCACACTCACCAAAGGAAAGTACGAAGCCACCACATCTCTAGAATCATGTATGCTAATTTTACTGTAATCAGGGGAAACTATGATGATCAAACGACTCAATTAATCTCAATGTCCACAAGTTCTATTGGTATTTATAGTATGTAATTTATTAAGCAAGCTTTAGCAGGGGTGAATGACAAGCAGATTCACTTTCAGAGATTACAAACTTGTAATTATACAACAAATTCAAATTAAAATCAATCATAACCTATTCTCATTTCCATCCCTATCCTGTGTCACTAGTTTAACTAAGCGAGGCTCTTGGGGGGCAGTTCAACTCACTCCAGATGGCAATTGATCCCGGCAGCGGAAATCTTCAAATGTCCTTGGTCAGAGTCTATGTCCCGACGGAGCAAAGTCCTCTTTCAGAAAAGAAGCAAAGCAGAACTGTCCGTTGTTCCTCAAACGCACAGAATCTTCGTCAATCAGCAACCTTTGTCTTTTCTCCAAGTCTGCTGCAATAGAGTAGGGATCGTTGGGTTGAGGCAGAGGGGTTGGTCAGATCAGGAACCAGGGCTGGGGCAGATGGATCTTGTCCCTTCTTAGCGGCGTGAAGTCTCAACTTCCCCTAGGTCCCAGGGTGCGGTCCTCTGCTGGTCTTCAACTGCGTCCTCTTGTTGGCTCTTCTTCAGCGCCACGGACAAAGAACAATCTCCTCTCTTGTCTGCTGGTTTTTAAACCCTCTCAGCCCAGGGCTGTGTATGGGAGAAGTCTACGTGACTTCTGAACCGTCCCAATGAGTCTGTGGAAAGCCCCAACCTTTCCCAACCACCATCTCCTTCATGACTCATTGCAGCAACTCTCTTTGGTACTTCCCTTTTTCTACCGGCCATCTGGCCATTTCTCGTAACTTGCTTCCCTTTTTGAGTTTTCCCTGCACCCCCGCCTAGCTCAGTGTACTAATTACAACACATTCTGCTTCATTTCTCACTATCTCAAATCTTTAGTCATCTCATTTCTGTAATTTATTACAAAACATAATCAATTTGTCATTTTATCACCTTATAACTCTCAGTATGATTCTCCATCACTTATCTAGTCTGTAACTCAAGCTGTTACCATTTCTAATCATCAATAATCAACATACGACAATCAAGTTGTTACTGTTACTACAAATCAAGAATACAGAACATATATTGCAATTATACATTACAGACATTCCAACCATTACATATGTATGCATTTTGTATTTATCTTCCTTAATCATCATTAAATCAACATGCAAGATTACTGTTATTTCTCAGGCCTTTGCTCCGTTTTTTGCGTGTACCTGGAAAGATCTCACAACCTTATGCCAGTTTTCACGACAACTGAAACTACTTTATTATAACGTCCACAGCGATCTGGTGCTGATGAGGGAAAATGCCCTGTAATAGATGTTAGTGCCGCCTGTGATAAAGTCGACCACACAATCTTATTAAACAGGCTGAAGGTCCTGGCTGGCATTTCTGGCTCAACTTTGGACTGGCTCACCTCATATCTGTCTCACAGGATGTTCTGCATTAAGACAGACAGGTTTTCCTCTGACTCCTCCCCCTTAAACATGTGGAGTGCCACAAGGCTCAGTTTTGGGACCACTTTTGCTTTCTTTTTATATTATTTCACTTGCTGGCATTATTCAGTCATTTAGATGATTAATGCCAGCAAGTGAAATAATTTAATTTAAATAATAAATTTCAGTCATTTAGATGATATTTCTTATCACATTTACGCAGATGACATTCAATTGTGTTTTTCATCTAGACTGAATCAACTTGACAGGTTGGCCATCGTCGACCAATGTTTGTCCTGTATCAGTGACTGGCTCTCCAGGAACTTTCTTGTTCTAAACACAAGTAAGACAGAAATTATGATGATGGCTCTGATGTTTTGATGTTGCATCAAAACATCAAACAATTGCATTTTACAGTCATCTTTTTAGTGCCAGGAACACCAACAGAAGAAGAGATCACTAATTTTAGAAGAGTGATTAAATGAAAACAAAGAGAGATTTTAATATAAAAAATGAATTGAGTAAATACAAAAAAAAAAACAATCAAATGATTATTACATTTATTAGGGGGAATAAACTCACCAAAGCCAACTTTGCACTTTGTGAAAAAGTAAAAGTGAACCCCTGCTAAACAACAGGAAGACAATGAGGATGCTCAGATTTGCCAAAACGAGAAGCACACCAGCAAGCCCATTACCGATTGGCTAAAAACTACCACTAAAAGAAGGTTCTGTAATGATTTGGACAAAAACCCACCAATGTTTGTGAATAAAATCTGAAAGGAACAGTGGGCCAAATTACTGTACAGCAGTCCTTCTCAAATAGTGTGGCACGCCCCTGGGGGGCACCCAGGCATTGCCCCCGACCCAGTGCAATGCCTGGGTCGGGGCGCATGTGATCCCATTCTGAATTTGCTTATTCTCAATCTGAAAGTAAAATGGTATAGAATAAAGTGTAATTGCACATCTACTGCAGTAGATGGCAGTGGCGCTGTCATTGTCAGATTGGGTTTTTTGCACGGAGCAGCGCACAACCAGCTCACAGCAGGTGATGTGAAGTGCACTGAACAAATCCTCAAGAGATACCACTGAAAAATATTTAACAGGGATGAAAAGAATGGCGAAGAGAGACGAAGATATTGAGACAAGCAAAAATCACCCAAAAGCAGAGACAAGGAAATATGTAGCACTTGGCTCCACTGTGGTGGGAGAGGAAAGACGGCATGTCTTCTGTATCTTAAAATGTTGGCAGAGGACAGATGAAGCTTCAGAAAACCACCAAGCACTGTTAGCACTGTTAGCACTGTCACGCTACAAGACGTGTTCATTGTAGCCATTAGACATGACTTCATAATTTTGCTGAAAAAAAAACCACAACATAAATTGTATTAATTTTTGTTTTGTAGGTTAAAGTGTTTAATATATTGTGCTCCTGAATTAATGTGGCTGATCAATTTGAATTTATTATTCTTTATTGATTTTATTTAATTCTATTTTTCAGTCTCAAATTGCAGTCAGTCCAAAAATGTTTCTAGTTTAAATGACGGACTTCAAATGTTTTCTGTTACAAACTACAAAACAAAGTTAATAAAATTATTTGTTGTAAGTTGGTCTATATTTCTTTTTTATTTTCTTTGATGTTAGTAAGGATACAACTTTATAAAGACGTGTAGTTAACAACAATTTTATAGATAAGTGGTACCACAATGGGCATATAAAAAACTTTTTTTTTCACCCCATTTTGTCATGTGTGTGGGGGTCTATACACCCATCGTATTTATAGTCACAGCAGAGAGTAGGGGGCGCAAAGTGTGTTCCTCTTCCTGGGAGGGGCTTAACAGAAAATAAATGAGAAGCACTGCTCTGCAGTGATTTAAATGACTTATTGCCAGTGAACAATCGTGCTGGCAGTTATGTTGCTATGCACAATAACTTACAACAAAAACTGAGTATGAATGCATCAGAATACAATTTATTTTCAAATACCAGCAGTGCTAACCTGGTAAAAACCAGCCCCTTGTTCTAGATTTACTTTGTGCAGTGAGTCTGGACCCTAGACTATTGAGAAACAATTGTTTCCTAGAGGCATGAACTGTGTTGACATGCGTAATGCAGCAGTTTGATGCTATGAAGTTCACTAGAAATTGCCTGCGCTATAAAGAACCGCCGTCCACTGCAAAGAGAGAAGAGCTGAGACAAACAAAGCGGCTGTGAGTGTAAATTCAATATTTGGTAGTGTGACTAACACTGACTGAACGGCTGGGTTCACTTACTTCGCTGCTGTTGCTAAAACTACAGGCAGAGTACAATTCTAAAACAGTGCAGAAAATTCATGGCATTCACAACTTCGCCTTCTGTTACCTTATTGGCTTGAGAAAGAATTCCTAAATTTACTCCATATATCAGAGAGATGATGTTAGCAAGCACATGATGCAGAGCGGGAGGTAGCCCACTGCCAGCCTCTCATGACCAACACGTTGGTGTGCCAGCTACATGTGTGTTTTCTGTGCCTGATACCCAAAACAGCTGAAATTTGTGGTCGTGTTGGACTTTGACCCCAGTGCAGAATGAAAGACGCACTATCAGGTCTTTTCTCTGGAAGTTATTTGTCTTTCTGAAAATGAGAAAAAGAAAGAGAAACTTGCAAGACACCGTAAATCAGGTTTTGAAAGTTAAAAACTAAAAAAGCACCAAAATACACACACACACACACACACACCCACATAGTATATGTAATTTAAATAGCTGTAGTATATATGTATATACACATGTATACCGACAAAACTAAGTCATCTGAATGACATATTAGTTTTGTTGGTAATGCAATCCTTTTTACTTATTTAAGTAAAGTCAAATTAAGACTGCTGCTGGTATGCAATCAAGCTGCTCACTGTTTACCAAAAAAAGAAAATTTGTAGAAACAGTTATAGAAATGAATAAAAGAGTTTACCAATTATAATGAAGTGCACTTTGGAGGTGGTGAGGCAGATGCTGAGACCCAGGTTGAAGTGAAGAAAAGGTGATTTATTTTTAAGGTTTTATTGGCTCTAGTGGCCTTTATTTGATAGTTAATTGACAGGAAAGTGGGAAATGAGAGAAGGGGAAGACATGTGGCAAAGGTCACCAGGTCAGGAATCGAACCTCCGACAGCCACGCAGAGGACTAAGGCTTCCATATGTGGGTTGTGCTTAACCCCTGCACCACTCCAGCACACCACAGAAAAGGTGATTTTAATGGTTATAATCCACAAGAAAAAATGCAAAGTCCAAAATCCTGGCAGCACAGAGAAAGCGGAAGGCTAAGGCTCAACAACTAGTAGCAACAGGAAAAACCAATGGACAAAAACTAGAGCCAGACTACACGATAACTTGACACTCAATGAGACATACGACCAGGACCAACAAGGAACAAAGAACACAGGCGACATTAAATACACAGAAGGTAATCAGGGAACGAGACACACCTGAGAAGAACCAAGGGGAAGACAGGACCGCACGGAGACTCACTAGAAACAGAACCTAAAATAAACACAGAGAGACTCAAATCCTCACACACTCTAAACTTTGACAAGTTGACTTTACTTAACCCTCTGATGCCTGAGTGACTCACTATACAGTCTTCTGTGAGTGGGTCCTTTTTGACCCGGGTTACAATCAATGTGTTTTTAGGCTACTTTTGTCATTTTGATTCAAAATAATGTTTTGTATAATACTTTCTACTGTGTTTTATTTCACACAAGAATTATTTCATGTTTGAAATATTTTCATTTTTCGCTTTTTTAAACCTTTTTAGAACAATTTGTGGAACAGTTTTAAAACAAAATGACAACAGCAGCGATTTTACAACAGCAATCATGAAATGTCAAAAATGGACAATGTTAACATCCATTATGTGTGTGTGGACATGGGGGGGGGGGGCTGCAAAAGAGCACGTTTCTTGAAACTAGCTAGCTAGCCAAGCTAGCTAACATTACTCTCTCTATTCTATTATCCTGTGTGTATCACGTATGTGAGTGTGTGTATGTGTGTGATTTATTTATCCACCCATCCATCCATCTTTGGTTTATCTGGGGTCGGGTCGCGGGGTCAGCACCCTAAGTAAGGAGGCCCAGATTTCCCTCTCTCCAGCCACTTGTTCCAGCTCCTCCAGGGGAATCCCATGGCATTCCCAGACCAGCTGAGAAACATAGTCCCTCCAGTGTGTCCTGGGTCTTCCCCGGGGTCTCCTCCCGGTGGGACATGCCCAGAACACCTCACCAGAGAGAAGGCCAGGAGGCATCTCTCCAGATGCTCCTCTCGACATGAAGGAGCAGCGGCTCTACTCTGAGTCCCTCCTGGGTATCTGATTTTCTCACCCTATCTCTAGCCCAGACACCCTATGGGGAAAACTAATTTCGGCAGCTTGTATCCGTGACCTCGTTCTTTCGGACATGACCCAAAGCTCATGACCATAGACGAGGGTAGGAACTTAAACTAGCAAATCAAGAGCTTTGCTTTTTGGCTCAGCTCTCTCTTCACTATGACAGATTGGTGCAGAGCCCGCTTCACTGCAGACGCTGCACCAATCCGCCTGTCGATCTCCTGCTCCCTTTTTCCCTCATTGGTGAACAAGATCCTGAGATACTTGAACTCCTCCACTTGGGGCAGGACATCCTCCCTGACCCAGAGAAGACACTCTATACTTTTCTGGCTGATTTATTTATGCATTTATTCATATAGCTATGGATTTTTATTTTATTTATTGAGATGATAAAAGAACACATTGATCAACAGGTTTTGTATGTCATTCAACACACTCTCTCTCTTGGTTTTCTTATCCAGGATGTCAGACACACACACAAATAATACACATGCACAATAAAGTATAGGTGGTAATGTTAGCTAGTTGGTTAGATAACTAGTGTTGGCTAACTTTGAAGAAGGGTAATATGTTGATTTGTGAGAATAACGCTGTCACAGGACTCATGATTGACACAAACACATTTGTGAGGTAAAAAATAAAGATAATACTTATATATAAGAGTTTTTGCTGTGTAAAATATTATTTTTCAGGGGTGACACTTAGGTCTCAGTGTGTTTGGTTCACAAAAAAATGTTTTCCTGACAGTCACAGTTGGCAAGAAACAAAGATTCCCATTAAATTCCATAGGAAATGAATGCAGATAATGTTGGACCCACTCACGGCAGAATGGGGTAGTGATATAAAACAAGCTATTTCTTAAAATGTATAAAAGGTAAATTAAAAATTTGAATTGCATGATATCAGTAACATGTTTCTTGAGGAATACCTGGAATATGAAGTGATAAAAACTTTTCATTACAAAGATATTGCAAAAAGATGACCTCACCAGGTCAAAAAGGAACCGGTTGCGCATCAGAGGGTTAAAAAAAATCTTGGAAACAGATTGCCTTGAAAAATGTAAGTAAGCTTAACTTCCTTATTCTTACGTTTTGTATACTTAACATATACTTGTTCAGTGTACTTTAGACTTTGCTGTATGAACTTAATTGTGTCAAGTTAATTTAACTTAGTTTAGTGAAGTTGTTTCAACTTAGAAATAGCAAGTAAATGATCCTCTTCTTAACTCAACTACATCACGTTAGTCCAACTTACATGAACAGTACAGTTTACTTAGCAGAATCCAGGAAACCGGTTGCCCTAAATAAATTAAGTAACACAACAAAAGATTTTAAGTTCACAAGTACAAATTTAAAAAAAGAATGAGATGAGAGTTTAGATTTTTTTCACAACTTCTGACAAACTTAATAGCAATACATACCAGTTTTGAGGAAAACTGAGAAACATCGCAGGATAACAGGCCTCATGGCAACAACATCAACGGTCTACAAGTAGGAAAAACAATAAAAGTAAGCACAAGCATATTTTGAAGAAACTGAATCACATTTATTTTTACAATAAGTGGCATTAATGTTTCACCCTTATTTATTGTCTAAGACTGATTAGAATTTTGATGGTTGTGCATTTAAAGGAGCAACAGCAATTTTCCAACCTGCTATCAGCTGATTATTATATTAATGCCACAGATGTTCTTTTTCCAGTCTCAATTACCCAAATATCATCAATACAACCGACCCCTCAAAAAATATGACTCAATGTCCCTTTAACAGACCACCAAACTGGCTGGTTTTGAAGTTTATTGTAAATGAGAGGATGTGAAGAGGAGTCATGTGCATGTCTGCGCGTCCAACTGAACAAGATGTAAATTAAAAACTTGTAGAATTTTCTTCACCTTAAACAAAATCACACGGAAAGCTCACCTTTCTTTCAACCTGACCAAGAATCTCTGGAAGTGCGTTATCAACGACTCCTTTTCAACCTTGAATACAGCACAAGAGATCCTATCCTCCATTCTGGTGAACAGTAACAATCAGACCTGGCACCAGAGGAATTTGGCTGATTTTAAGGTGGAAGAGAAGAGGGTCATTTTATTTGATATAAATACATAAACAAGCATATACCTTTCAAACAAAGTACGCATTTTGTTTACTAATACAAAGAACTAATGATGCAAATACTGGCATGTAGAGGATGCTGAGCAATTATGCTCAGATTTGCATAAACATTTGCTCATATGTTGCAGAAGTCTAAGAATCTAATGTTTCCAATCACTTAAGTCTGTTTCTTTAGGCAAAATCAATCTACTCAAATATAAGTAGCAATAGTTCAGTATTACTATTATTACTAGTATTAGTAAAAGTAAGAAGTGCAGTGCTCACCGAAGAAGTTACTTAAGTAAATGTAACCACTACTACCCAGCTCGGAAGAAAAATAACAAAATGAGTAGTCTATTCTTAACTAGCTTACCATGATATATTGTCGATAGTAGCTAACATTGTCTGCCCAACAGCATTACTCTACTTACTCGGTTTGTTTAGAAAAAAAAAGAACAGTGCAAAGATATTTGCCTTTTAATGGTTTTGTGCCATGATTCTAACACACCAGTGTGCACCTCAGCACAGCAACACGTCTCCGTCACAAACCCGCTGGTGCAAGCATTATAAAGCTAATGTTGCATTTAAAGGCGGCTCGGATTAATTTACATTACTACCTGTCTGCAACAAATTAAACCGTTGTAACAACTGAAAAAGTGCGGTGGAGAGAGGGCACATAGATGGGAAGTGCGGGAGCCCTTTCTGTATCAAATCAATATATGAATATAGAAAGTGTTACCTCCGAATTCACCACTCGGAGGTAAAAAATAAATAAATTAATAAATAAAACAAACGGCTTCGAAGCCAGGACGGCCAAAGCTAACTCTGTGGGCGGGCATGCCACAATGTCCTGTAACAATAAGGTCTAACGCTCAACAAAAAATTTGATTCTCCGCCGAACTACTTATGCAGAGCATTATAAGGAAGCAAAGTCATTTAAAAAAAACAAAGAACGGCTCTCACCAACTGAGACTTGAGTCCTCCCGTTCATGACATAGAGCCGTTAAAAAGAATCGGATTGTTCCTGAACACCACATACACTCCATGGCCGAGTTAAATAGACCCTTTTCACATGAAGTCAGACAACATCCGTTTTGACTCGATCCAGTGTCTCTTTAGTTCCGGTGTGTGTAGTTAACTACACACACTGCCACAAATACGATTTGAAGATATATCACTATTTGCAAACAGTTTTTCTTCATCGACATAATCTAAGCTGGACAAATTCCTCGCTGATTGATACCAGTTTGACTAGAAGGTACGTGTTTTGTTTTTTTCTAGCTGTTAGTTGATATGCTAGGATAGCAATAGTAATTTGTTAGCTGGCTAACATTACGTAGCCTTTCTGTTTTGGAAATAGAACGTATTTAGGCTCTAATCTTAATCACATTTTTATAGTATAGACTGGGGTTGCCACCTGTCATATATATATATATATATATATATATATATATATATATATATATATATATATATATATATATATATATACACACACATATATAAATTAGCTCATTAACTTAACCTATGATTAGAAGGTTAAGTTTCTTATACTTTGTTTTGCTGTGGTTGTAGACTTGGCAGTAGAAAATTGATGATATAAGAATAACACCTTTATATCCCTTTTATCAGGTTACACTTGTGGGAAAACCCTGTGGATCACATGGTGGGACTTCTGCTCCAAACTGCTCACTACAGTTTACCACTGCCTCTGTCATCCACCAGTTCACTGCAGACTGGCACCTGCCAAGGATCCTACATGGATGTCTTCTTAAGTTGTAAACCCTGAGTACATAATGTTGAAATAAAATTGATATGCTTTTGTAAATACATTTTCTTGATCAATGACTTAAATTGTTAACTGTGGTAATTATGTTTGTGTAATGTAGTAACCATGTAGTGTTTAATATAATTATTAAATAGATGTTTTAAAGAAACAGCCACAAACCTTATGCCTTTGGTCCACAATGGCAGCTTTAATTTGAGCATTTCCTCTCCTCCACATACTTTGTTGCCAGATGTGTAAAATTTACAAAAAGAAGCAATTTAAATGTAAAAGTTGCACATATGTAGATTACTCAAGACAAGCAATTTACAATAGTTTTTACAGAACTCTACACAACATCAATTCATTTATTAATAGATACATATATATATTAATTACAGAATAGATACACAAAGATTTCATTTCTAACA
Organism: Poecilia mexicana; assembly: GCF_051168715.1. Classification (NCBI taxonomy): domain Eukaryota; kingdom Metazoa; phylum Chordata; class Actinopteri; order Cyprinodontiformes; family Poeciliidae; genus Poecilia; species Poecilia mexicana. The sequence continues at coordinate 787,527 of NW_028263379.1, read as the reverse complement.
GCTGCTTGCAGTATTGAGTGTTCATCCAAGAAGTGTGACTTGAAGGAGCAGGGAGGCTCTGTACTGGTTTCTCCTTTTAAATCAAGAGGCTCATGATAGTTTGACTAGGCAGCAGATGTCCCACAGCTGATTGACTGAACCTGCCATGGACAGAGGAACAAGACCATCCCAGATATGGTAGGTTGTTAGGTCGGCTACTGTTGAGAAAGATGGACAACAAAACAAATGGAGAAATTATGAATCACATCAGAATGTGTAAATTATTTGGCAGATGGTGCTTAAATCAATATTTAAAATGCTTTTCTAAACAACAGTGTTGGAAGATGTCAGTGATTTTAGTGAAACTTTTAACAACACAGCACTGAAAGGCACTGTGGCTAAAGCTACTGCTAGCTGGTTTACTCTCCGATCGGAGGCTGGTTCCTTTAAACACAGTTGGAGAATGGTGAATTGACAATGACTGATAAAGGCTAACATGTAAATACTGTTTTATTACAGTTAATACAGAAAGTGAACCTTTAACGTTACAACACTGACAGACAGCGGTGTATATATTTTCCCAACTGTGGCTAAAGCTGCTGCTAGCTGGTTTATTCTGCGATTGGAGGCTGTTTATTTTATACACAGTCAGAGAATGGTGAATTTACAATGAGTAATAACAGCTATTTAACACTTAAGTGCTGTTATTATTAACCTTACCTTTTATTATATCCTTAAGATAATGAGTATCCATGAATTTTTCAGTCAGGTTTCCCGAGGCAAAATCACACCGGAAGTAAAGATACACCGCTTCGAGTTATGACGTCACTGTGAAAAGGGTCTATTGATGCTACATAAACGTTAGCTGGCTGGGTTTATACTTACAAACAAGCTAAAGGGCTGCAGTTGAAAGATAGGCAATTATTAATCAGATCCTTTAATATGGACAAAAACATTAAAGGTTCTCAAGTAAAAGGCATGGCAGTTTTAGCTAATGTTGGACCCATTAGCCAATGCTAACATTAGCATATTAGCCTGCAAGGAGTTTTATGCATCATCTTTTACAAGAAAAATAAACCTGTAATCATATGTACGAGTAGTAAAGGCATACATGACATATGAAAACATACTGAAGAGGAATAACTCACCTTTAAATAAGCTGTTTCTTCTAATGTGAAAGTCCACAAACATTCTGGAAGCTTCCCGCACTTTACTGCGCATGCGCAATGCTCAGCTGAAGCATTTGCTCCAGTAACAAAAATATTCAAATCCAGTTTACTCAAAATAACTTAGTCTTGTACCTTTCTCAGGCCAAACATGTACATTACTCACCAGTGACGTGCGGTGAGGTTCATAGCTGGTGAGGCACCGACTTAATTATAATCGGATTTGCAAATCTAGACCCCCTGCATGTTATTGTTTACTTAAGGAAATTTTGTGCATACGTACAATGCTGGAGGACAAAAAGATTATTCTTTAACATGTGATGCTTAGCCGCGCCGCTGCCGCAGAATAATTCCGTTATCTCAATCAAACTTAGACATGTAGATGTTATTAATTTCGTGCTGTGCTTAACAGCAAAGGGAGGAACCGTTAAAGTACAACTCAAAACCACGTCTTTCTCGCTCTCTGCATCAGCGCAGCTCCTGTATGGCTAGCTCGCCGTTACTGTCTCTTACTCTGCAGTTGTGCAGTCACAATGTCTGGGATCATGAGCGCCCCCAGCAATGAGGCACGAGAACTGCCTGCCTCACCTTGAATCTGTTCTCTGCCGTTTCTGATCGCTCCTCAGCACACGAAACACGTTACACACACAGTTGATGACAATAAAAACACAGTACATTAAATACATAAGCTAAATTATGGAAAATCAGTTCATAAATTAAATGTTTTTAACCATTTTATTGGCGACGTACAGACAAGAGGAGCATGCTCTCATAGGATGGAAACCGGTGCGAGAGGTTGCGCAATCCCAGGTGAGGCTCAGCTCGCTGCTGCCTCATCGGCTTCGCTTCCAAGCATTTGAATGGGAAAATGTGAAAATTCAGCGATTTTGAAGAAAAAAATCATCAGATTTGGTTAACCGCATGTCACTGTTACATTATTTGAGTTGAATTAACAATTTAGTGAGATTTAAGTAAAGCATACAAACCTAATTTAAGTAAGAATAGGTATTGCCTTTTAGAGTCCACTAATCACTTTTAAAACACTTCATGTTTCATCTTTCAGTTGCCTCTGAATGCTGCTTTGTGAGGCAGCAGACAGGCTAAAATCTACCATGTGCTTGCAGATTCTCCCTTTTAACTCAAGTGAAAAGTCAATGAGAATTACGTTGTTTTGAAAAGCTCAGGCTCCAGGAAGATAAATGAAGAGCAAATTGGGCCGTTTCAGTTGGACTTTGTTCTGGATGTTCCGAGGATCTCAGTGCTCTTCACCGTCCTCACTAAAACTGCATCTCATCAGTTTAGTGAGCCCGAGAGGCCCTGCAGGTCAGACAGAACCCTGCTCAGTCAAGTCTTACAAGCTTTTGCATGACTCTGTCTCATGCAGACTGGATTACTGCCGAGCACTTTCCCTGGCCGCTCTCACAAATCAATAGCAGACTTGTGCCTGTTCAAAAGTATAGGCCTACATCTGTTGTAGAATTAAGAAAAGTAAAGATATCCTTCCTGTCTGAGTGTCCTTTTGCTAAATCTCATTTTAAAATTGAATGAGTCATACTAGTCTGGTTCCTGACTGCCTCTTGGACCTTGATTGAAAGCTCGAAAGAGTCTCTAGTGCTTATTTTTCTTTTCTATAGTATAAATTCAAACATTGAACGATTTTAAAAATAGCTCAACTACAGCAACAAACCCGCCTATTCCTAACTGTTTAGCTGGAACATTGGCTCTGCATAACTTCAAGAGATATTTTAAAAATGTATGAATAAATTCTCTGACAATTCAAGGAAAAAAGAACAACAAAAGTAATTTAAATTATTTATTATCCTCAGTGGGCATATTTATTTATTCTGGAAAATGAAGATTTTGGTAAAAATGGTCCTTTTATAAATAAAAAGGCTGTAAAGTTAACACAAATGAGTTAAAACACAAAAATAGTGTTTTTTATTGTGTTCTTTAAGTTTTATTTATCAAATAAAAAAAGTTGTGTAACCAGGAATCTGTAATCATGTTGATTTCATTTGTTTTTGCTGTTTCCTGAAGCAATAAAGTAAATAAACCGACATCTACATGTTCATCAATTCACAAATAAACAGAGCATGTGTTTAATATGGTTCATGGTTCGGTGAACAATGGGCTCCACCAACACAACCTCCCTGACCACACACACATGAGACAACCATTCCAGGAAACCCAAGTGATGAGCTAAATAATTGATCAGCAAGCCTCCCAGCTGTCTGTGAGGTTTTTCTGTTTGCCTCTGTGTCTGACTCCTACTTTGTTTGTAAGCCTTTACTAAATTTCCCCCCGCTGCTTTAGTTTCTCTTCTACTGCAAGAAAAGAAATTGCTTTGCAGTAACAGTGGAAAAATGGCTCACCCTACACAATGCAGTTGTGCCTACTGGGACGGTTTGGTCCAATGACTGGGAAGGTTTCTGTGGTTTTTAGTCAACTTAATGCCAATAAAAAATAAACATGTATTTGTAAGTGATCAACTGTAAAAGCATATTTGTAATACCAATAATTTCTCCCTTCACTCTCCTCTGAAAGCCAAACCCCGCCTCAGGCAAATTTAGAAAAATTCTGGCATAGTGAGCGGAGTAAAGACACACAGTGAGGGGATGAGTAGGGGGAGAGAGGGGCTGTGATCAGGATCAAAGAACCACTGTGGTCAACTTATCCACTTTGTCGCTATATTTATCAATTTCTCAAATTCCTCTGGTGACTTTTTTCAGAACAACTAGTGATAAACCCAGCGACTGTTTTTCCGTGTTGTTGAAGACTTTTATGGTGACAACGCTCTGCAGAGTCAGCAGGGAGAGCAACCATTAGCTTCTCTCACTTCCTCAGCACTGCAGCCAGTCATCCATTCAACACCAAACCTTTACCAGTAGTCAGAGCAGAGCAGACCCATTATACTCCCTGTCCACATTGCAAATATATCACACATTTATAAAGCTATTGATCTTAATGCTATTTCAATGCTTGCCAGTTGCCATAGCAGCGCTCGCTATTCCATCGCCTGATTCGCCACCAGGCGTGCCGGAAGGAGCACTGTGCTTTCATTCCCTTAAGTGAAGAAGTTGTACCAAGCCATACCTCTCCAACTAATAGACTAATTCTACTGCCTAAAAGCAATTTGACAAAAGAGATCAGTAATGAGACATTTTTAGGCCAAATAATGCTGAGCTAAAAGAATTGCACAAAAAATATCAAAATGTGCACAGAAACATAAAGATAATGCCTAAATCAGTGTTTTTCAACCACTGTGCCGTGGGTGATCGTCAGGTGTGCCGTGGAAATTATCCCATTTCACCTACAGTACCGTATTTTCCTGACTATAAACTGCTACTTTTTTCCTAAGCTTTGAACCATGCGGCCCGGTGCAGCTTTTCTGTGGATTTTTCTTCAACCACCAGGGGGTGCTTTAGCAGGAAGTGAATCATTGGAAGTCAAACTTGTAAATCAAAGAAGAACGAGCTAATTTTAACTTAGAACAAGCACATGCTAGCAACAGGCACGACAGAGAAATGTTTTCAAACTCATATGATGCAGCTTTTAAGTTGAGGTCTGTCGTAATCATGTAATTTTCTTACCACTAGATGGCAGTAGGTACAGAGCATTTCACATTAAAACAAGAGAATTAGTCATGCATGAATGTAACTGGTAGCGGTGAGAGCATCATATCTAGCAAGACTGTGACGACAGTGATGGAAAAGACAGTGAAGCTCAGCAGTAGTTAGAAATAACATGGGTCCATTTCCCACAACATGTCTGTGTGAAGTGAGCTTCTCAAGCCTGGATACTATAAAAACTGAAACCAGAGACAGACTGAGAGCTGTTGAGGAAGAGCTTTGTCTTTCTTCAATTTCTGCCAGGAAATCAGCTGTTTTCATCCAAACATGCACAGGTTTCACACTAGATGGGTAAAATATACAGATATTGACATTTGGTACATGCAAATCTTCATATTGTAACAGTGAATATGAAATGAAATCTTTCCCAAATTTTTTTGCTTCTTTCAGAATAAGAATTATTTTCTATATTCCGGCTATAAGAATGCTTGTGGATTAGTTTGTAAAACACTGAAGTTTTCTACAACTTCTTTAAATTTAACACCACAGTGTTGTGGCCCTGTTCAGGTGTTCAGGTGTATTTTTGAAGTGGACATGTTGCGTGCAATTTGAAATAAGAAATATATGATAAAAGTAAATTTTTGTGTTTGATTCCTATTCAAGACACTTTGATAAAAATGACTATATATGTAATATAGGCAGCCTTTATTTACATTGTTGGTTGGTGGTGCGTCTCGTGATTTTTTCAATTAAAACAATGTACCTTTGCTCAAAAAAGATTGAAAAACATTGGCCTAAATAACCCATTTAAACAGGTTATCAGCAACAAAGTTGATCAAGTAAGCTGTTTTTAACTGGTAAAATACTAAAGTGCTGGGTGATACTTTGTCAGTCCTGTAAGTATAAAAAGTATAGGATTTAGATCAAAAAGCCCATGTAGGATGGTCCAAGATTTATTCTGCCAGAGATCGTACTGAGACAGGCTTTGTGAACTGCAGTCTTGTTCTTCTTTAACACCAACTCATCAATCACTGACAAGGGGCTTCAATCAAGAAGGATGTCTGCTGCATCTCCTCATAGCTGCCCACAGTTTGTCTCCACTCAACCCAAAGCTCCATTCCACTGAAGGAAAATGTTCCCATGATTACGATGGCGCATCATCTCTGGCACTGCTTAAACAACATCTCCAGTAGGACCTTCCTGTCATGGCAGTAAAAAAGGAAGACATGAGGACTATCCAGATCTGGTTTTTTTCCTGTCCTTAAACAAAAGTTGCTTCCACCCACCTGTGTCTCATGAAAAACAGTGTGAGGAAAACTGGGCTTTAAAGATGTTTTTTTCTTTCTTCTTGCATCAAGAGGATCTTAATTAAGGTAGACAAGGTTTGGCGAGTGTTCCTGTGAATGAGGAACACTTCCTTACTGTGTTCCTCATTCACAGTAAAGGAACATTGAAAGAGGTCTTATTTGTACATATGAGCAATCCTGTCACATTCAGGACAGGATTGTCTTGTAACCATACCTGGGAGAGTTATGACAGAAAACTCAAGAATAATCAGGATTATGTGCATACTTTTTAAGGCTGTGTTCATAAGTCATTGATCAACTGATTGACAGCCTGTTGTGTTTAAAAGTAGTTTTCCAATTTGACTGTCTCCTTTATTTTACACTTGCTCTCGTTTCTTCTAGTTGTATTTTGAACCTCTACTTAAATCATGGTGGGGATTAACCATTAGAAAGCGCTAATTATTGTAACCTTTTGGATAATCTTTAGATTTTGTTTGTACACAATGTGCAGGTTGAGCATTCCCAAACTGCATTAAACATGCTCTAATCTTCTGTGGTGAGATCCTGGTGGTTCCTAATCAGCATATCTGGGTCCTGGGTCTGTGTGAAAGTGCCTGATTGCAGTAGTGGCAGTTTATGAACGAAGTGGTGCAACCACACTGGCATGACCAGACTGAAGAATTTAAAAGGAGGGTTGCAATCTTATTATGCTCAGACCTGTTTAGCCATTTCACACTGCTATGGCTCTGCTTCAACCAAATAATGTCACCAAACAACTGAAATTGTAATCAGTACCACAATCACCACATAATCATATGTAACCATAATTACTTCCCTTGTAATGGTTACATGTAGAGATTGGCATGATTCAGGCACCTAACCATACCAAAAAACTGATTGCTAGAAAACTAGCAGAAGTTGTAAATTTTTCAGAACAAAACGGGAGCAGCAGCTTTTAGGATTTGTAGCAGGATTACAGCTTCACTCAAAAATGAAATAAAATAAAATAAACAATTGTAGCTGTTTTTTATATTCCATTTCTTACCAGTAGTGTTAGGAGAAATGACATGAACATTTATTTTGTTCTTTGTCTGCTCTCATGTTAATTATTGTATTTTCTAAATTTACTTTGTGTTCTGGCATTCTGGATTTGTAGCTTTAATCCAGATTGTCCTGCGTTAACTGAAAGCAGTACATTTTCATTTGACGTCTCACATCCAGAAACTTTGTAGTTGACGGCCATGTTGGTAGGCAGAATCACTTTAGACACGACTGAGGAAGTTTGACTATCAAGAAATATTTTTTTAGTTTGAGTTTTTTCAAAGCTCACAATGGTTATTTCCTGTTGACCCAGGTCAGAGTTTAAAACACAGTTAACCTGATACTGACCGAATGTATGCAAACTTTTGAATTCAAGGAAAGTTACAAAAAATCTTTAAAAATGTTCTCTTTTCTGGCATGATGTGATTTAATTTCAGTGAGAAAAAAAAATTGTCTTTTTTTTCAGTGTATGTAAACATCTGGTTTCAAGTGCATTCTTGGAAAATGAGAACTCAAAGGTGAGGATGTTCAAACACATAAACCTCATCCAAACACCAGCTTTTAGTTGCAAATGTCTCAGTGGCTCAGCACTCAAATTTTGAGAGATATTTGAAGTAACTAAAACTAAGAATTATTAATAATTGTTAATAATAATTAACAATTAATAATTGTTAATACCAGTACTCACATTTATAAGTCAAAACAATGTTTGTCTATATAGCTAGCATCAAATCAAAATTCTGATTTGAGAATGTTTTGCAGTATGCAAATCCTGTTTTTTACCTGTATGTTTTAGTTTATCAGGATTATAAATTAATAAATTCATACCTTATTTGACCTATTTCTAATACTGTACTTAAAAGCTCAGTGGTAAACTGGTTTGTAAGAATGATTATCAGATTTTATGCTTTGGAATATTTGAACGAAGATTTTGATTTGTGGACAGTAGATTTCAGTTTGTCCTGGTCATCTGTACAGACCAGGAAGCGCTCAGCCTGCCTGAGTGAATGATAAAATCTATCTTGTTTATTTGTTCTTTTAGCTTTTAATAAATGTCAGACAATTAGGCCAACAATTAATTGTTTGTTGACTTTGCTGCCACCAGAGAACAATGCTTCACATTCTTCCTTAGGATATAAAAGGTATTTGTAAAAGACACAACTTGGCCAAGCAAAACACTGGTTGTTACACAGCACATGCAGAAAAAAGAAACCTTCACTCAGCATTAAGTTTATTCTACACACACCATTAACTATACACTGGTGAAATCATGTCTGAACTGTTGTAATTAAAAAGGTATCCTGAAGTGCATCATGGTTCCAAGCTCTAAGGTATTCTGCCTGATGCCGCCTTCATGTCTGCATCCAATGCTGTCCTGGCCCATCAGACAATAATACATAACAGCACAATCAGCCCTTCTGAAGCCACGGCTTCTGACTGCATCATGGAGCAGCTAAACACCACTAGATCCTGCCATGGTATAACATCTGCACCACTGGTTCAAATATACAATGGTGTACATTGACAAAATATTTGTGGAAACACAGCTGCAGTGACACAGAACTCTCATTTTCATGATGTATACCACATGGACCTGATTTTTCTTGGTGTTTGTCTTGGTCTCACATTGTTTTGACTCGGTCTCAGTCTTGGTCTCATTTGATAAGCTGGGTCGGTTTGAGAGTCTCTAGTTTTTTGTGAAAATTATGAAAACTTAACTCACCGTTGACTAATCTGAAATAAACAATATACTAATTAATTATTTAACTAATTAAATGTGAATATCTTTGACAACTAAATCAGACAACAGTTGCTTTAAATCACTATCCTATCTGGGGAAAAGAAGACAAGAGTCATACAGATTTGGGACTTTATGCCACATATAGACCCTAATGTAATAAACAGTATATCTTCTTGAAGTATTTTTGAGGATGATGCATACACTGACTTTCCCAGCCTTTCCTTTCTCCCATGTCTAATAAATTAAGGAATCAAGAGGGTTATGGAAGTCAGATGCGAAAGTGCATTAGATTTGATTATTGCCTTTGCCTCGGATGCCGCAATATTGCTTTGGGATCCCCAGAGAAAGGCCTCTCTTCACCAAACTTGCTGAAAGTGGGAGGCTGGGTGGAAACTTAGGTAGCTGATAAGGGAAAGGTGAAAGTAAAGACAGCGAGGTACAGGAACCTTACAGGAGTTCATTCTTAATAAGAGAGCAAGAGTTGGTGAGAGAGATGGTAGTGGAGCGACTCAGAAAGAATAGGAAGTTATGAGAAGGAAGAATGAAATGAAATGAAATGAAATTTTATTCGAACATGATACAAATATAAAAATAAAATAGTGCACAGTAACAAGAAGTGCATGAGAAAGAAGAGAAAATACAGATTTTTTGTTTCAGTTAACATATCATGCTCAAAATGGGGTAGGAAGAAGTGAGAACTTATAAACTCCTACCCCCTAAACACTTGAAACTTTAGAGTCCTACTGTCATTAAAAAAATCAAAATCAAAGTGGCAGTCAGAAGTAACAGTTACTAATATTTACCTATACATTTTCCCATTTTATGCTGGTTTGTCTTTCTAAACCCTTACACCAAGTTATCTGCAATACACACCTTATTGCTTTCCATCACCCGTATGTGTATCTATTGAAAATGACCTCTTTGTACTTTCTTTTGAATTGTGTTAAACTATTGCTTTGTTTTAAATCTTCATGTAACTTGTTCCATAACTTTACACCTTTAATTGAAATACAGAAGCTTTTTCTTGTTGTTCTAAAATTGCGGATCTTGAATCAGTAAATATCTGTAAAAATATATATATTTATGATACTTAGAATAACTAGAATGGTATTTGTGTCTAAGGGGAAATATAGCAGTAGATATTTCTCATTTGAAGTGCATCATCACTGAGAGTTTGAAAAACAGCTCTGAATAAATCAAAATCGATTATAATATGATGTTCAGGAGTAGCAGGCTATTTGTCATGTTAGTAAGAGAAGTCAATGCACACCAGAGGAGGCTCTCACACACACAGAGAGGATATGTCTGAGGAGGAGCTGGAAGTCTACTTAACTCTGTCTCAATTGATTTTTGTCAGTGATCCTCTTTATCATACCGGTAAGCAGTGCCACTGTATACTGCAAGCCTTATCAATACTATGTCACTTACAGAGAGCTGAGAATGCACAGAAAGTATCCAGAAACCATATTTCCACAAAGAATGATCAAAATTATAATAAACCATGTATTGTATATTGAGTTGTGTTCATAATCCTAAACTGAGTCTGAATTTGTTTTTCCAGTTTGTAGAAATCTCTCCATTTGTTCCTCAACTACCTTTGATTCAATCATTTAATAACACTGTTGATTACTACCACGCCATAGGTTTTCTTATTATTTATTCTGTACAACACATTAACACAACTGTATTTTGTTACTGGATGGTGAGATGAAAGCATACATATCATGTATATTCATATACTCAAATTACAGTATTTTCCGCACTATAAGGCGCACCTAAAAACCTTCAATTTCCTCAAAAGCCCACAGTGCGCCTTATAATCCGGTGCGCCTTATATATGGACCAATATTGAGCCACAACAGGTCTGGCAACTACGGTAAGCAGCCGCCGGCTTCATTTTCCCCGTAGAAGAAGAAGCACGCGGTGCATGCTGGGATAGTTGTCAGAATGCTGGTTTGTTAATAAAGTTTGACTGACCGATCTACCTACCAACCGTCTAGAATCAGGTCGTCTCCATGAACATGCTGTGCGCGAACGGAGAAGGGTGACCATCATCCGGCCACGCCCCGGTCCAGTCGGAAGGCTCTCCTCGCCGACCGGAGTCGGACTGTTTTGCTGACATTCCGTTTAGTGCAGCTCCATCTAGTGGATGCATAACGTAACTCCAGCCTCTACTGTAGCGTCTATTCTATGTGCCTTATAATGCGGTGCGCCTTATATATGAAAAGAGTTTTAAAATAGGCCATTCGTTGAAGGTGCGCCTTATAGTGCGGAAAATACGGTAAGTAGATTTTAATATATGTACCGATAAATCCCATTTGTCACATTAAAAATACAAGAAATAACAACCTTTAAGCAGGTATTAAAAATACTTTTCTTTAAACACACATTTCTGCATTAAAATATTTTTTATTGGTCTGATGGAATATTCTAATTTTAAATGTCATGTTTCCATTAGCTGTTAATGGTAAATCATCATAATTAACAGAAATAAAGTCTTTCAAATATCCATCTGTGCATATTTAATCTATATGATGCATTTCACTTAGTGGTAAAGTTCCTAAAGTTAATGGGCTTTTCAATAATATTTTAATTTATTGAATGGGTCTGTATTTTTCTAATCATAAGTAAGTGGTGGATGGAGCAAAATGTGAAAGTTGGAGAAGGGAAATGATTGAGGTTGATGAACATTGTTTTGGACATGTGCTGAAGTGGTGGCGGTTTTCTCCCTGGGTGAATCTTAGGCAATTGGCAAAATGTGATGTATACAGATTTTCTCAGTTGTTGACTGTGTGGTGTTTCCTATGACTTTGTATTCCTGTGTTTTATGATGTAAAGAACTTTCAACTACCCTGTTGCTGAAATGTGCTATACAAATAAATTTGATTAACTGATAGATCATCATGCATTTGAGTCATAAAACAAGGAAGTTCATCTGGCCGGTATGTCGCCTTGGAGACAGAACCACCTGGATCTTAACCCAGAGAAGATATTAAGGTGGACCTCCGGAGAGTACCCTCGCACTCCCTACCCTAAACATCCTCAACAACACCAGGTCTACTCTGGAATACTATAGGCTTCTTTTCCACTAGACAGCCTCTAACAGTACGGTTGCTGTCCACCTAGGTGTGGATCACGTAGTTAGCTTTTTCATTTCTACGGTCTGTTCTTTGTTGCTGTGGGTGGGCCGTGAGCGCAGCAGCTGGGTTCAATTCTCTGCTGATATTTGCAGCAACATTCAGCAAAGCAGAATTTCAAGGTTGTAATTCTGGACTCAAATAAATCCAGATATTAATTTTGTCTAATAGAAATCCACTGCTGGCCCAAACATAATGATAAAGTCTCAGGTCAGTTGATTATTTTCTTGTACATGTTAATATAATTACATTCTGGCACTTTATTTTCTTAATGTTCAACCTTTTGGATTTATGTAATGCTGTCAAAAGACGTAAACCAATAGCCATCCCTGAACTTTTTTAATCCAAAGGAAAAACAAAAGTCACATTTCCAGGGGCCTCATGTATAAAGCGTGCGTACGCACAAAAAAATATGCGGCGCCATATTTTGCACACAAGTCGGCATGTATAAAATCGAATGTGGTGTGAAAGTTTGCATAAATACACACAAACATTTGACCTGCTGTGAGAATGTGCAGCAGTCACACAAACTTTTTCTGTGGACAATAAACTACAAAGCGTCAAAACTCACCTAAATACACTGAAACCTGACTCCATTCAGTTATGTAGACCAAGAAGCATCAAACATCAAGCACCTGCGAGGTAATTTCATTCTCATTAAAAAAAGAAAACATGGTTGGATCAGCAGATTAACTCCAAACAAGTTTGATTATTTTAAGGTGATCAAGGTGTGTAGACAATCACATTAATACAAGTAGCTGTGTAAAGGTGAGCCTCAAAATTGTGGCGCTCTTTGGCTCTAATGGAGAACATCGCCAACGGAAGGATTCAGAGGGAGCGTGTCTTCAGAGATCATATTGATCTGCTGGGAAATGTTGATGTTTTATTAGCATTAAATTGCTCAGACTGATCATCGTGGATCTCTGAGCAAAACCTAAAGAAGGTACTGGTCCAGCTGCCGTCATCTTCAGTCCAGCCACCCACTTTGTGAATGGGCCTTATGGACATAAAGCGTCTTTATTCTGTAAATGTACAACTTATGCACATGATTTCTCTACTTAGAATAAATGTCCACATTCCCACTCAAATGACTCTCTGACTCTCTGTCTGTCTTTAAATCTCGGCTGAAAGCTCTGCTGTTCTAACAGGCATTTGCACAATTTCTTTATTTTTGTGAGGATTTGAGTTTTCTGTGTGTTTGTTTCCTTGTCCAGTGAGTCTCCCCCTTGATTGTTCCCAGCTGTGTCTAGTTCCCTGTGATTACCTCCTGTGTATTTTAGTCCACCTGTTGTCCTTGCCTCTTGTCGGGTCCTTGTCTATTGTTGTTTGTATTAGGTCAGTCGTCTTAGTTGAACTGTTAAGTCCTGCGTTGGCTAGCTCGCGTTTATGCAGTTTGTTTCTGTTCCCCTAGCCTTCTGCTCTGCCGTGCTGCCAGTCTCCTGAACTGTGTTCAAGCCATTATTCTTCATTAAATCTTAATTTATCTTCTACAGCCTGGGTCTGCCTGCATCCTCCCTCACCAACATCCACCCACAAATCATGATAATTTTTATTTTTAATTTGGAATTTTTTCTTTAAAATGTATTTTTATTTTTGTGTGGTGACCTTATGTGCCCTAAAAGCACATTTTAAATAAATATATTTATTATATATAATTATTAATATTGTAAATACTTGTACTGCTACAAACACGGACCGTTGCCATGGTTTTCGCTTCACGTGGTGGCAGACTTCCAGGTATTTATACTAATTTACATATTTATGGGTGGCGACAGGGCGGACCAGCAGCTGCATTCTATTTCCCGCAAATTGGGATGTATACAGGAAAGGTGCGCAGTTATATGTGTGCGCATGGCTTTAGACATCCGGATTTTTTTGTGTGCACTTTTCTAAATTTGTCCATATGCCAAGTTTTAGTGTTATATAGTTTTGGGGCCTCATGTATAAAAGAGTGCACAGTTTTCACACTAAAATTTGGCATTGCACAGTATTGAACCGATACAGGACGCGATTTGATCCGTATTTCTATAAATGTCCGATAGACACGCCTATCACACACATATCAACACTAAGTGTAACAATAACGACCAAAATAAAACGCAGGATATATTAAGGTCAGCTAAATTGTCGTGGCTAGAGCTACACAGGACCCCAGAACACTACGGACCGAAGCTGTTGTCACGGTTGCCTAGAGACGGACACTACGCAGTCGCGGTGAGCTGCTGTCAACCCGCGAGGGTGTAGGAACAAGTTTATCATTGGGGGGGACACATATTGGAAATCTGAAAGATCCGTAAATAGCTTGAGCAAAAATGTCAAACAATGGTGTCATCAACGCATTACTCTAATCCACTTGTCAAACTCAAGGCCCGCGGGCCACATGTGGCCCACCATGTCATTTTATGTGGCACCCTCAGGTTTTTATAGGCCCATGATTGACTTAAAATAGGTTTTGAGCACGAATTGACTACAAACTACATCTCCGCATTTTATGCGGTTTAGTTAATATTCACCGTGAATCCAGATCCCATCACAAATTAAACAGATAAATGGATCTACATTTTTCTCCGTAGTGACAAAAACCACTGACTGTGGCCCCAATAACTTATAATAAATTAAATTAAGCAACTTCACTTAAATTACCAGAACTTCACCCGCTGGGGTCTGAAAACACAACTTCACAAATTCCTCCTGGTTCCCATCTGCAGAAAAATCTGCGCTAATTCATCAGTGAGTTGGATCTGTCTGATCCAAACAGATCAACTGAACTCTGTGAGTGTTTTACTCTGCGCGGTCCAGTGTGCGCTTTTACCAGGATTTTTTTTTTTTTTTCTTTTCAGCTCAGTTGAAATGCAGTGTATTCTAAATCCCAAGGAGCATGTGTCATCTGCAGAAAACCTAAAGGGAAAGCTTTTGTCTGGGGTTCAATGAAGAGTTTGTGTGAGGCTAGAATTATGGTCCTGTGGTGTCAGGGGGCAGAGGGAGGTCAGTGAGCAGCAACTACGTTGTAGATAACATGTCATGTTCTTTCTCTAAATATTTTTTTGGAGAGCCTGGAACTGCAGTTCTGCTATCATAGAACAATTCCAGCTACATTTAATGTTACAGAACTAAAGACAAGAACTTTATTATGATTTATAGTAAAAACAATCACAGCTTATGTTTCATAGGATTCATTTACACATGTATCCATCTAAAAGAAAAATATTGCTGTGGGAAAAACAATAATGTACTGTCAGGTCAGATAGAGTACGTAAAAAGGAACTCAAGTAAGAACTTCACCACATTAATATATTTTTACTCAGGTAAATATGGACCAAGTAACTGATCAGAACATCCTAGTTTATATTTTACAACAATGTCATCAGACAAAACAATATAGTAATGTGACAAATTCTGGTGTTTGACAGACTAAAATATAAAAATAAAAACCCAAATAACCATTTTAAGCAGAAGAAATACTTCTCCAAATCAATAATTTTAAATATAAAACATGACATCAACACCTAGGCCAGGTAATGTTACAGGATCATACCTGTCAAGGGAAATTTTAGTATAGTGCACAAGACTGCATGTGGTTTTATCCATCTATCTATCTATCTATCTATCTATCTATCTAAAAGCACTTTATAGACCATAGAATCTCGTCTCCAACAGAAACCCTCTGAAGCATTTCAAAATCAGGTGACGTTAAAGAATGCGTAGAAGAATATTTAGAGTACAAGTATTCCTCTAACATAATCTGATTACTAAATGCCATTTAAAACTGTTACATTATAAACTCTATTTTGGACAAGATTCAAATATAGTTGGTCTCCTTGATCCTATTTGAGTATGATCAAGGACTCATCCACAGCACAGATGATGATTACTAAATGTTAGACTTATATGACTTTGTGATAGCCTGTCTTTATAATTTCTGTCCAGTAGCACATAATGAGTCACAATTTCAAAATTGTTAGAATTCAGGTGAATAAAAGCCATTCTGAAGAGTGAGCTGACTAAAGCATGCCACAGTGGAGGAAGATTAGAAAGATAGACCCACTGCAAGGTCCTGAAAGGATTCAGGACCAGTAGATGTTGAATATAAATAAGCACCAAATAGAAGCTAAATGTAATAAAAGAAACTCATGACATCAGTGGGAAAACATGATGTGGAGCAATTTAAAACGATACAAATTCTTACTAATCTTCTCTTTGACATTGAATGGATAAAATCTCAAGAGTTGAAGGTAATTATAAATTACGTGCTGAATTAAGAAAGACCATCTGAGGTACACCACAGTGTGACTATTTTAAAACATTATTTCTTCAAAAATAATTAAGACATTTTAATATCTGAAATAATGGTTAATGTTCTATGTGTGCAGTAAGAAGTTAACGTTTAACAGTGAATGTTGATTCAACATTGCAATTTTTTTTTTCCATGTTTCATGCAGATTAAGGAAAATCAAACGCATTTCTGTTGAGTTGAGGCAGATAATCACACAATCTGACACAGGGGAACACACACACACACACACACACACACGCAAAGACAAAGACAGGTGAATAAAATGAGTTAAATAGAATTATTTTTGGTTCAGTGCACTAAGTAAAAATCAATTGTCCATTATAGAAATGGGATACAGAAAGGAAGTAAAACTTAATGAGGTTTTCCAGTTAGAGTCCGCCCACTTTTAAACAGTGCACTTGGCAGTTCTGTGTGTCACAGTGTGTACACCTTAAGTCAGAGTGCATCTGTGTTGAAAAATTCAGAGAACATTTGTGGATTATCCCCATGCACACCAAGCGACAAGATGACAGTAATGCTGCTACATTCTTCAAAGCTTCCTTTTCCTCACAGGTATTCATACTCATTTGTCTCCCCTCACACACACACACATGCACACACACAAACGCGCACACACACACCTCATAGTGTTGGCAATATTGATCTCTTGTTGATCCGTGGTGACAAAAGACAAAGCTTTTCATGTGACAGGCAATTAGATTGCTGTAGAGCCTTCAGATCCTCGCCACCACAAAGGATGGACAAATACAAACAGCAGCAGTCTGCTGCTGTACAGAGGTTGAAAAGGAAAGGCGAGAGAAAATTTCTCCAAAGACCTTCCTTCAAAGTTGTCCTTGAGTTAACTGTGTTTCCACAAGCACTGTCTGCTTAGCCTTGCAGCATATATTGATTTTGGTATTATTAGCTTTCATAAGACATTAAACAATGGGTCCCACAGCTCACTCAATCAATGCATCCATCCATCATGCTGCTGCTCATTACCTACACTATCCTGGCTCCAGCAGAAATACAGGGAAACATGAAAAGAATGTCCTCGGAGTTAAGTGATGCATTTTTACATCCAAAGTTATGCTTGCTTTTGTTTGTTGGATGTTTTCATTGGTCTCTGCTAATGATTTGGACACCTAATGGTTTCTGCAGGTTACGCCCAATTCAAAGTGACTTAAAATAATTGTTTATGAGCCAAATTCTCTAGAGCAGTGAACTGAGCATCTCCTCGGATTGCGCAACCTCTTGCTAACTCCGCTGGCTGCCATTCGATGAGAGCATGTTCCTCCGGTTTGTGTGTCGCCAATAAAATGGTTAAAAACATTTAATATAAGAACTGATTTTCCATAATTAAGGAATCAATAACTAAAGGAAGACCAACACTGGAGCTGAAAGGTTTGCTTCGAGACAGAAGGGTACCGCTCTTCTCAAATAAAATGGTATAGAAGAAAAGTGTGTGGACTCAGATGGGATTTTGAGACTTAAAGAATTTACAAAGAAGCCTCAGCAAACATGAGCGGTTGACCGTCGACCACTCATACTCAAAACCAGGTCCCACTAAAAACGTTTGGCACATCGAGGATAGACTTAGCTTTCAATGAACAGATATTTTTGTGCAGAATGAGCAGTGCATGGATTTCATTTATAAGTAAAGGTAAGATGGCAACTATATTGTTTTGTTTAGTTTTTTAATGAAATGTGCCTTTTGTGGGCTACAGTTTGTAAAGAAAAAAACACAAACTGCTGTTAGATTAGCTAGTAGCAGCAGTAGCTAATCTATCACAGCAATCACTTATTCATAAAACATTAAGCATAAAACTGTACTAGTGCAACAGACTGAATGTTCTGTTCTTTGTGCAAAAGTGATTTTTGTTGTTGAATCCTAAAACATGTAGTGGTGGTGTTGTCGGTTGCTATGGCAACAAGTGTGTGTGTGTGTGTGTCGCTTGGCCGATACAGAGAGCGAGAAAGAAGTGGTTTCGAGTTGTACTTCAGTTTTTCCCTTTGCTGTGGAGAATAGCATTAAATTAATACCTAAATGTCCAAGTTTCACTGAGTTAACGGAATTATTCTACCACAGCAACGCGGCTATGGATGGCATGTGTATGTTTTTGCGCTCCAGCGTTGTGCACATGCGCGAAATTTAAGGAGGTAAACAATAACTTGCAAGGTGTCTATATTTGTAAATATAAACACTTTGCATGTGTGCCTATATCTTATCTAAGATCAGTCGGCTGTTAGCGATCGATCAGTACTTTTTGTTTCGAGAGAGAGCAGAGAAGAATTAGCAAGCGAGCAGAACGGTTTGACAGTGGAGATTTGATCCGAGCACAGACAAGTTTTGAGCACAAGCAGAAAGGATTGAGAAAACACAATGAATATTACAAGTTTTGAGAAGAAAGACATGAAGTCCTTCTTTCAAACTGAAAATGTGTGCTCTTGACTTATGACAGTAAAATTCCCCCATATAATTCCACTCACCGGTTTTGTGAGGATGCTGTGACAACAATTAGGGTTAAAGTGGTCCAGTTATCTTGTCTTGTCTTTAATGCATGTCTTTCTAGGATAGAAGAAAAGTAATTTTTCTTCAATTATACAAGTCATCATTTCATCAAGCCATCAAGTATCTACACCAGTGTTTCTCCACCCTGGTCCTCACCGCCCCGTGCATGTTTTAGATGAGCCTCTATTCCAGAACAGCTGATTCAAATGACACCAGGACCATCAAGTACTGCAGAAGCCTGTTAATCACCCAGAGATGCAATTCAGGTGTGGCAGAAGGGAAAAACCTAAAACATGCAGGACATGGGGGGTGAGGACCAGGGTTGAGAAACACTGATTTAGAGTGAAAGTGACTCAAACCTTCATTTATGATCTAAAAAGTAAATGTCTTATAGTACAACAGATGTTCTAAGATGGAGCTGTTCCAGCTAAGGACTTGACATCATGTCTGTTTATTATTTAAACATTACTTCCTTATTTAGAATCTCTACTCTAGATCTAGATGTAAGTTATGGAAAGAAAAAATCCTGGCTTGCTCCATCTAGATAAATCTGTTGATTAATTAATGACACTATCACTGCTGTTATCTTAATCCACTAGGACTATGCAATACTCCTCACTGTTTACAAGACTATACTCATGAAATCTTTTTCAAACTCGTGACTCAGGAGATATAAGAACCAGGTATGCAAATAACATGACCTAAGCCACTTGATTTTTAAAATGAAGAAATTTGTGTCAAGATTTCTTGAGACTGACTGCAACTTATTGATGTCTTGCAGTAAAGAACTGGCAGTAAATGATTTATTGTAGTACCGGAGAGAGTGATTGATACCTGTATGCAAAAATGCATGAAATGATTAACATTTCTTTCACAGATAACATTTTAATTATGATGACATTTTAAATATTTAGGACATATTCAATGCTGGCCTGTGGCCGTATAAGTTACTATTAAAGGAGGAAGAGGGCGTGAATGAGAGGGTTTTGTTCTGTCAGGAAACTGGGTGACAGCCTTTCAAACACTGTTAGAAGTGATGGGCTGTGATCCGCCAAGAGCAGCCTCTGCCCACAGCTGATAAATGAAAATGCTGAGGATTAGTTGTGTCCCTGTGGGCACTGGCATCCACTTTGCTGTGATCATATGTGCATTTGTGTGGGATAATTGTCGTGCAGTCTTGCAAGCTCAAATTCACCAGTGCCAGCCACCAAATATACCCCTTACTACACTGCGTTACCACAGCAGCCACACTCACAGCACAATAAATAATGACAACACATTTTTAAGCTTTGATCCTTGTCACACTTCAACAGTTTACAGTCACATACAAAAAAATAAAAAATCAGCACACTTAATTACAATTTCCGCTCTTTAAAGACATGTTCAGTTTGTAATCTTTTTACTAAGCAATGGAAAAGTGATTCAATTCTATTCAGTGTAATTTATTTCAGCTAGAAACTACTTATCAGGCCTGAAATCAAATGACTGGAAATGAGTAGATTTTATTTTAATTTCTGGGGGAGCATGCCCCGGACCCTCCTAGGACTGTATCATTCCACAGCTGCTTGTGTCAGCTACTTGAATGTATGTAAATGTAGGGAAGTGCTTGAATGTGTCGGCGCATGTCAGTGTTGGATTTGCTCTTTGTGTTGTGGAGCTTTGTGGAGTATGTCCTCTGAAGGACACCGTACTTGGCATTCGTTAGTGTGCGCTGGTAATACAACGGCCAGTTTCTGCTCTGCATTCTAAAGGTAGGCAATACTGACCGCCAGCTCCTCAATGTAACAAAATGTTACTTTTAATGTTCAGCTAGTTAGTTTTGTATCATTGTTAGCTTTGTATCATTTTGTCTTCTTTTCTTCTTTTTTATATATATATTCTGCATCTGTAAATCAAAAAAAAAAAATAACTGCGTGAATGAAAGTTGACAAGCAGTTTCTGCTCTGCATTCTAAAGGGCGAAGCCGCATCGCTGTCAGGTGGTCCGAATAAACGGTCACAACCACGATCCCAAACCGCAGTGTGTGTCAGAGTCTTGTTTCCTTCCGACGAAAACCTTAAAGAGTACACAACGCAGAGTCCAGGGAACAACGAGGACTCGACTCTCACAGCCAAGGGTTACATAAATAAGCAGTGACATTTAGAAAAATGCACCAAGTATCTCCTCTTGGGCCTTAGCCCTGCTGGGGGCTTAGTGCCCCTATAGGTCAGATTCTAGAATCGCCCCTGCTGGTTTACATGTCAAGAAGATGCAATGTACAGCTTGTTGTACACCATTATCATTATTTTAGGTTTTTTTTTTTTACTATTTTAATAATTGAGTAATTTATAACGTACTCTGACAAGTAATCAATGAAAATTTTGATTAAAATAAAATATTGGTAAGTCTTGCTATAACAGGAGTATTGATATCAGATATCGATGTCAGCCCCAATTTTCATTTTTGTGCATCCCTAACAATTGCTTTTCTGTAGTTTAGAAAATGAACCTGTCACAATAACTGTGTCAAAGTCTGGGCCCTATAAGAAGATGCACTGTTTTGGGGTTAGGGCAGGGTTCAAAAATGCACTTTTTCTGGGTCAGAGACATACAAAGGTGGGTTCATCAGGAGCCAAATATTCCCCTGATCACACTTGTATAACTCCCACAAGCCTGGGGAAAAAAAAAAAAAAAGACTTCCAGGAGGGGGAGACATACCGGTGTCCTGTTGCAGATTGAGGCCTCATGCAGTGGCCTGTCTCTGGGCATGATTTCCGGGGAATCCCCGGTCCTCTTCCACTTCCATAAAAATCTTTAAAATCGCATTCCACCAGGGAAAACTATATATTGCCGGATTCGTGAGACTCTGGAGAACACCCTGATGCAGTCAGGGTCACTATAGGGCTTAGAATGAAGGCAACACAGGCTTTAAGTGTTTATATTAGTCTATCATCAAATTGACTAAGTGTATGCATAATTAGCATTCATGATTAAATGTTTATTTTCCCTGCCGTGTGTCCTGGAAGGAATGACGCACCACGTGACTACTCTGTTGTGGTGCTTTAAGTTTACCTTCTGTTACAATATTAATGTATTATGCTTTGTTGCACTGATAAAATTAAATAAATGCAATAAACAGAACTTTCTCTGTTCATCTTGACCAATCCTGGTCTGAAGCCAGACCTTTAAAGTATGGTGTTCCCCAAGGGTCAATTTTAGGGCCCATTTTGTTTATCTTGTATTTACTGCCTCTTGGTAAGAACTTCCAAAAATGTAATATTTCCTTTCATTGCTTTGCAGATGACATCCAGATTTATTTGCCCCTTAAAATGCAAAATGGTACAAATGATTCTCTTGAGGTGTTGATAAACTGTTTAGCTGAAGTTAAATTATAGATGGAAAAAAACTTTCTTCACCTCAATGAAAGCAAGAACTCAAGTTCTATTATTTGGTCAAAAACTTCAGACTACAAATCCAGATCAGATTCTTGGTTCTTTAGCTCGGTCTTATCAGACCTCTGCTAGGAATCTGGTTTCATTTTTGACAGCTTTTTAAAGCCAAGATAAATAAGTTAGTTCTGTCATTAAATCGAGTTTCTACCACCTTCGGCTTTTAGCAAAAGTTAAATCTTACTTCTGTTTCCAGGACTTTGATGGACTCATCCATGCCTTCATAACAACTCGTCTGGATTACTGCAACTCTTTATACAGAGGGATGGATAAATCACAGATTCAGCGACTTCAAATGATCCAGAACTCAGCAGCACGGCTTCTCACAGGAACCAGGAAGCATGACCATATAAGGCCAACTCTGCCATCTTTACACTGGCTGCCTGTCTTTTATCGAATAGATTTTAAGATTCTTTTGTTAACTCATAAAGTTTTAAATGGGTTAGCCCCCTTTATCTTCGGGACCTTTTAAAATTCCGGTCTGTGTCCAGAACTTTACGATCAAATAATCAGTTATTACTTACAGTTCCTCGAACTCGACTTAAGAGGAAAGGAGATGGAGCTTTTTCTGTTGCTGCTCCTATTTTATGGAATAACTTACCTTTCCAGATTCGATCTGCCCACAGCCTGGATCATTTTAAATCGCTTCTTAAAACTCATTTTTACTCTTTGGCATTTAATTGATGTATTGGTTTTACTCTGTTTTGTCATTCGTGTTGTCGTTCTTGTACAGCACTTTGGTGCAGTTTTATACCTGTTTTAAAGTGCTATATAAATAAATTTGACATTGACATTTGACATAAATCAGATTTTGATGTAATTTTTACTATGAAGATTCAACAGGGAAAGATATTTTTCTTTTTGGAAAGTAAGTAAGTAAGTAAACTTTATTTATATAGCACCTTTCACAGACATGAGAAGTCACAAAGTGCTTTACAATGAGGGTAAGCATAATAAAATAAAGAGAAGCTAAAAACAAGAAACCAAAAAGTTAGCCAAAGGCCTGCCTGAAAAAGTATGTCTTGAGAATTTCTTTTAATATATCAGTTGAAACAGAACAGCGTAATGCCTGGGGGCCAGTACCTGAAATGCTCCATCACCACGTGTTTTAAAATAAGTTCTTGGTACCGTCAGCAGCATCTGGTGAGAAGACCTCAGAGTCCTTGACGGACAGAGAGGCTTAAAAAAAATTTAGTATATATTTAGGGGCCTCGCCATGAAGAGCCTTAAAAGTTAAGACCAAAATTTTAAAATGGGCCCTAAAATACACTGGAAGCCAATACAGTGAGGCCAGGAGAGGAATTATATGAGCTGTTCTGTGAGTTTTAGTTAAAAGCCTAGCTGCAGTGTTTTGAACAGCCTGCAGGCGAGCCATAGATTTACTTAGGCCCACTAAAAGGCCATTACAGTAATCTAAACGAGAAGAAATAAAAGCATGAACAATCATTTCTAACTCATTATGTGATAAATTAGTTCTCAACTTCAAAATATTCCTTAAGTGATAAAAAAAAAAAAAAACAGTTGCGAACAAACAATTTACAATGATTGTCCAAGGACAAGGATCTGTCAAAGAGAACATCCAAGTTTCTGAGACTGCGTCCTGTCGGGGAAGTACGCCAGGAACTGTGCCACATTCACCAGGTAAACTTTGAAGGTAGTGATGGCCTTTCCCTGGTCCTTCAGATGGCCAGGCCAGGCCATGATCTTCCGCAGGTCATTCATAAACTGCCACGAGCGAAGCCCAGTCTTCCCCCGACTGAGAACAGCTTCAAGCGGGTCATTGCTTGGCCTTTGGTAGGGCACCAAGCAGGTGGACATGATACTCTTACAGGTAACTGCAAATGCCTGGTGGAAACAAATGGATTCTACCCACCCTGGCTGGAGGTGCAGCAGAGTCCTGGATCTCCTCCTTGCTGCTCTCCGTCAAGGGGGTCCATGGAGGTGTGGAGACGGCGCTGGAGCAGGGAGAACCAGAACCAGGCTGCGGTGGAGAGGGAGGGCTGGGCACCACTGGTGATTCTGGGACTGGCAATGGAGGGCCAGGGCTGTCAGATGCTCCGTCTTCCTCTGGGCTGGGAACAGAGGGTGGTGGAGAATGAGGCTGAGCCTGGCCCAGCATTGTGACCGGAGGTGGCTGGGGGTTGGACGCCCTCAGTTCGGCCACTAACTGCAGCGTCTGCCTCCACCATAGGCGTAGGAAGCGGGGGGGACGGGTGGGACATGTCCCCCCCAATATTGGAGAGAGCCACATTCGTTCCCCCCAATAATTTCACCTCTGTTGCGAAGAATTTTAAAATCTTCCACTCACGTGCTTTTATTTTGAAGGCGCACAACAGCGCATTCAGCAGAGCGCTTCCTGCCCCTCCCCCCTCTGAACGGCTCAGAGTAAAGGCAGCAGCAGACGGAGTCAGAAACTCCGTTTGAAGGAGGTAAACTGTCTGTCAGGGATGTTGCCATGAATATCGCTTGTTTATAACATCTTGTTGTCAGTTTACTTTCATATATAGAACTAAATCTTTTAGGTTAAGCCGTTTTAATTCTGGGATAGTCACATGTCCAAAATTTTACTGCTAACTTTGTTTAAAAGTTAGCTAGTCTAGTCACAATGATTTAGACTGAAACAGCAGCAAAATGAGCCTTTTTTTAAGGTGAGCAACACCTGATCATACTCGACCACTTAACATGTGTTTATATATTATATTATATTATATAATATTATATATAATATAATACAATTATATTATATATAATTATATATTATTTAGATATTTAGGAGAACAGCAGGGCTAGAATGATGTTGAAGAAAGGTGAAGAAGCTCTGATGAGGTCTTCATTTAGTTTATTGAAATATGTATTAACTGTTTTTAATTTTTAAATAAACTAAACTATTTTATTATGAGAGGAGCAGGTCAGGGAAGACATAAGAGAGCCAGGTGGAGTTTCAGTGCAAAGATATAAAAATTATATTAATTAATTACATTAAAAATTATATTAATTAATTACATTAAAAATTATATTAATTAATTATATTAAAAATTATATTAATTACAGGAGACAATAAAAAAGTGCTTGAGGAGAGGTTTAAAAATAAATTAGTGAAAATTTTTGCTACACAGTAAATAGAGTTGAGATGTATAATAATGTATACATCTGAAAATTAAGTTGTTTAAATTGTCATTCTGTATGATAAAAACATACTTTTAACATAGTAACATGTTAGAATACTTGTTACTGAAACAAGGGTCAGATTAGAGTAACGCATTACTGATGTATTGATGGCATCAGGCACGTGCAGAGGGAGGGGCTGGGGGGGCTTGAGCACCTCCCCCTTTTGCTCCTTGCCCCCAAGTGCCCTTTTTTTTGGTATTATTTTCTAAGCCCTCTTCTGACACATAATAACGTACTAAAATTATTTGTTGTTTATATTTTTAATAGTGTAATTCTGTAAAGACAAAATATGTCTGGTGGTCTAGCTCTGATTTACATGTCCTGCTAAATTGCGGGTTTGAATATTGCAATACTTTCTTATAACAAAATAGACCTGCAGAAAGAAATTACTAATAAAATATCTTACATATGCATAGCTGTATGCTCTATATAGAGATTTTCCTTAGCTTTGATTGTATATCTCACAATTTTGTAAATTATCATTGTTTATTAAACTCTGAAAGCTTTGTGGCTTTGTTAATATTCTGTCCTAGAAGGTTAGATGTGCCTTTTTTTTGAGCACCTGCCCCTTTAGTGGTCCCTGCATGGCTCTGGATGGCATAATTGTTTGACAATTCTGCTCAAGCTATTTACTGATTTGTCAGGTTTCCGATATGCGTCCCCCCCAATGACAGACTCGTTCCTACACCCTTGGCCTCCACTGAAGCTGCCTCAGGTGTTCCACGGCTTCTTCCAGGTCATCATGTGTATCCTTCAGATGCCGATCGACTTTGTTTCCAGAGTAAGTGCAGCGTTTAACAGGGCAGAGCATGCCCTTGACACTCACCCTTCTGGCAGCGAATGCCAGCAGGAGTCGCTGCCCTGCCTGGTTCTTTACACCATGCCTGGCTTCCAGATGCACACCCAGTCTCCAAGAGCGGTGCTTGCAGACGGGGCAGCAGTTCTTACACTTCGTCCGTGTCATCTCTCACCTCTGTGGGCAGAAACCAACTGAAGCTGGAGCAGGTTAGATTTAGGACTAAGCTGTGAATTTAGTTTAGGTTAGTTTTTTGCTTTCCTTGTGTGTTTCTTAAGACAATTTAGCAATAAGCCTAACTCCCGTTGAATGAATGCTTGAGTCAGGATGTAGATTCTTTGCCTCCACTTTATTCTGGCAACATGTGTAACATGGAGTAAACCGTAACGCATAAAAAAATAGCTGTGTTTAATTTATTATCATTAGAAAAAAGGTAAACAAAGAAAATTATAATGCCATGCCCAAAATAAATCAACATGAACCCATAAGCACTATGCAGCTATCAAATTCCACATTTACTTCGCACATTCTTAACAAATAAGATGTTAAATAAAATCTACTCAAGAATATAGACGAAAACTTAGACCAGTGTTTCTCAACCTTTTTCGGGCCAGCGCCCCCCTAGCCCTTATCCAGGTCCCTCACCGCCCCCCACCAAAAAATTTGCAGGCTACTTTACACTGACCATTATTTTATCATTGATATTACTATCACTATTGTAGATGTTTTGATTTTTATGCTTGTTTCTGTATTTATCATCAAAATAATTTCCCAGAGAACAAAAAACCCATGGGAATAGAAATTATTTTCACAGGCGTCTACGAAAAATTTAATGAACAATCAGAAATAGAGTAATAAAATTACGTCCAAATAGAGGACGTAATTTTAGAAAAGGTTTTTGCTAATAAGTTCCTTGGCGTAATAATAGATGACAAAATTAGTTGGAAACCTCATATTAAACATTTACAGGGTAAACTCAGTAGAAGCATATCTATATTGGCTAGAGCTAGACATATACTGAATGCTGAATCTCTTCATATTCTATATAACTCTCTGATTTTACCATATTTATCATATTGCTGTGAAGTATGGGGAGTCAATTACAAGACCGCTTTACATCCAATAACCGTCTTACAGAAACGAGCCATTAGAATCATCCATAATGTTGGTTATTATGAGCATACAAACCCACTCTTCATAAAATCTAGAATTCTCAAATTTAACGAGCTTGTAGAATTGAAAATGGCTCAATTTATGTTCAAAGTATCTAAAAATGTGTTACCTGAGCACATACAACGTATGTTTTCTGAAAGAGAAGGAGGATATAATTTAAGGGGTTATTCAAACTTAAAGCTCCGCAAGTTGCGAACAACATGAAAAAGTTTTTGTATTTCAATTAAAGGTGTAAAGTTATGGAACAAATTAGATGACGACTTAAAACTAAGCAACAGCTTAATACAATTTAAAAGAAAATATAAAGAGGTCATTTTCAATAGAGATAAACATGCGAGTAAGAGAAAGTAATAATGTGTGCATTGAGGAGAACAACTTGGTGTAAGGGTTTGAAAAGACAAACCACTATAAAAAGGGATAATGCATAGCTATATATTGCTGACAGCTACTCTGACTTTTAATTGATTGATGATTTCTTTTTTTTCTTTTTTTAAAAATAACAGTAGTACTGTAAGTTTTCAAGTGTTTAGGGGTAGGAGTTAAGTTTTTACTTCTTCCTTCCCCATTCTGAGCATGATATGTTAACTGAAACAGATATCTGTATTTTTTTTCTTTTCTTCTTTTCTATTCACTTTTCTTATTGTGTACTATATTACTTTTTATATTTGTATCATGTTCGAAAATTTCAAATCATAACTTAAAATTTGTATTCCAACAGCAGCCAATCACAGTGGAAAAAATATTCTTGTTCTTTGCCATTTTCTAGTTGTTAAATATTCCACCAAATGACCAGATAAAAGATGAACAACAATATCAGTTTAAACTTTGATCTATTTGCAAACAGACTGAGCTCTGCAGCATTAAAACATGGATAGAACCGTAACTACATTAATCATAGCTCTTCTCAGTGTTTCTGTGAGTTTCTGGTGGCGCAGCTCTGTGCTGCCTTCAGGAGAATGGGACATCAGAGTATCATCCATAAAATTTCACCCACATGGCATTTATTGTGCAAACCAGAGCTTTCAGTGGAAAAACAAAAGTTCCAGATCCTTTAATGCCATAGAAATATGAGACAGAAACATTGATTATATCTTTATATAGACCTGTCTATTGATTATAGATTAATAGTTTTACTGGACAGAAATTACAAAGAACAAATCTGGTTCTTAAATCTAATTAAAAACATAAATAAGTGATAAGTTATTTACTGTTATGGTCTGTAAGATATATTTATTCTCACTACTAGATGTGGTCTCAACAAACCCATGACATTTCAACAATATTATTTTACCTTTTATCTGAAAACCGTGTCTGTTTATTCTTGCCATACAGTCTCTGTATTAATTATTGCTCGAAATGTCTTGCCATACCAGTTTATTCCTCTGTATTTACTGTAGTTTCTTAGTTTATTCTTGCATTTTGTTATTCATTCATTTCCATTTAGTTTCCTTTGATTAGTATTATCCTCTCAGTTTATTGCTATGTCCACTTTAGTCTCTTTCCTGTTGCTAGATTTATTTAATCGTTTATTGACCATCATTAATCTTCACTCATCACCTGCTGCGCCGCCTAATCATCATGTTTCACATCATGTGTTGATTTTTCACTGTTCAGCGTCGGATTCTCTGTTGTTATGCCATAATTCACATCTAGTTCGTCACTCCGTTTTATGTCCCGCTTCTCCTGTTTCAGAGTTTTGCGCGACGTGCGCGTCTTTTTTTTTTTTTTAATCCTGAGGTGCAGGGCGGTCGGGAAGCGTGTCGATGCGGAAAAGGCAGACTGACATAAACCTTTTAAAACAACGGAAACAATTTCGGTATTCTGATTATTGAAATTTAAAAGTGCTGTGTTGTTCTATCACACCCGTTTCATACCGGACCACTTACAGCTCCGATGTTATCGCTATGAAATGAACGCTCTCTATCGAGGTGTCACCATGGAGGGATTTCTTTATTTAAATGGGTTCATTTTTCAGAGGGATACAAAGTGATTTTAGCTACCAGTAGCAGGAGAACGGAGCTGCGCCAAGAAGCTAACAGAAGCTACAAGAAGAGCTGCCATGTATATTGTTGCAGCCAAGCATGTTTTAATGTTACACAATACAGTTTTACCAAGTTGCTCAAAGTCTAAACTGGCATTGTTGTGCATATAAGGTGTAAAGTTTACCTTCGACCAAACGCCCCCCAAAGGAATCCCAGCGCCCCCCTTTTGTAAAAATGTCCGCCAGCGATCCCTGCCGTCCTCTGAACGCCCCCGTTGAGAACCGCTAACTTAGACGGTGATGTTGTTGGCATAAATGAAAAGCTGACTACAACAGAAGTGGCTGATTTCCTGTCCCATGCCTGACATGACCTTCAAAATAAAAGACTCACTGCACTGTCACAAATTAAAACTAAGAACCTATTTTACAATAAATTAAAGGGCAGAACAGTTAGGGTTACGCATACATTGGTAATGGTTAGGTTAAGGGAAAGGATCAGGTTAGGATTGTCATGAAGTGTGGTGAAGAGTTGATGAGGATGACACTGAAGACCCAGGTTGGAGAAAGAATGATGTTTTCATGATGACATGAATTACAAATCCAAAGTACAAAATCCAGGCAGCACAGAATGAGCAGGAGGCTAAAAGCTCAAAACTGGTAGCAACTGGTAACCAAATAGACGTGTCAACAGATCTGACACGACAAGATGAGGACCCGACAAAGAACAAGGAACTCACACAGGGAGACAATCAGGAGAAACAAGGGACAGCTGGGGGCAATCAAGGGGTAGACAGGACAACACGGAGACTCGGTTAACTGAAAACCACACAAAAATCTAAATTAACACAGAAAAAAACAAAATCTTACAAGGATATATAAATACATTAAAAATGAATGAAAGTTGATGCAAAGTCCTTGTGAAGATAGGAAAAACATATGTGTGTGTGTGTGTGTGTGCCACAAGTCATCAATGCGGCTCCTGGCAGCCTTACCAGCTTCTGTACTTAAGGAGAAGCAGTTAACACAACTATCCATCAAAAATGAGTACAAATACAGGGGAGGATAAAAAGCCTTTGATGCTTGTTAATCAGTCGGCTCCATTCCTTTATTCTTTGCTTGTGGATGCAGCATCTAAGCCTTGAGCCTCTTACCGTAATAGAAGATTCCCCTGATTGACAACCCAGCACTGCTAGAAGACATACCATCAACTTCACTGAAGCACACATGGGGGAGAATGTCACGCTGTATATTCCACAAATACTGTGTGCTTACATGGACAGGAATGATTACAGTAGTTCTAGGACTTCTAGGTTTAATCATAGTATTAATGAGGTTCATATGGAACAGAGAGAAATGCGTGGTATATCTACAGTAGGTACTTTTTCATTTTTAGTTTTGAAATTGAAACAGTTCTTACAAACATTCCTTTCATTATCATTAGTCATTCTAAATATGTATGGAGGACCAAAACTGACATGAGCAAAAAGCAGAAATCTATGAATGGCCCAATAAATAAATCAATACACTTAAAATGGATCAAATAAATTGAAAAATTATTTTATGTCATGTTTAATCAATCAACCAATAATTTTATATTTATTTTTTCAGCTTAGTTTTAACAAATTATTTATACATATTGCCATATTTGTTATGACTGTGGCCACCAGTCCCATGTAGATTCAAACCATGCAGTGTAATTATAACCAACTCCTTAAAGCTGCTGTATCTAACTTTTAAAAACATATTTTTTACATATGTGTTGAAAATGAATCCTTGGCGTAAATTCAAACTGGAAGACTCTTCAGCCTTACCTGCATCATCCAATCACTGCGTCATCTGCCTATCAGCATCGGACCATGCCTTGTTTTCACCAATTACCGATCAAGCTCCCGGTTATGAGGACCTTCATCCATGGTAGCACCCACTCTCCAGCCGTGCTCAAATCAAATCAAATCAAATCAAATTTTATTTGTACAGCACATTTCAGCAGCAAGGCATTTCAAAGTGCTTTACATAATTAAAAACAGAAACACACAGTCATGTAACATTGAATAAACATTAAGAAAGAGAAAGAGATTTAAAAAAGTAAATAAATAAAAAATTTAAAAAAGTTAATAAACTTTTTAAAGTTTATTAACTTTAAAAAGTTAATAAACTTTTTAAAGTTATTAACTTTAATAACTTTAAAGTTAATAACTTTAAAGTTATTAACTTTAAAGTTAAAGTTTTAAAGTTTTATCTTTTTAAAGATAAAACATTTTTATCTTT
This sequence comes from Poecilia mexicana, assembly GCF_051168715.1. Classification (NCBI taxonomy): domain Eukaryota; kingdom Metazoa; phylum Chordata; class Actinopteri; order Cyprinodontiformes; family Poeciliidae; genus Poecilia; species Poecilia mexicana. The sequence goes on along the minus strand of NW_028263379.1, from coordinate 756,010 downwards.
AATGTTTTTAAAGATAAAAACATTAAAACCCGCACCTCTTTTCAACTGGGGGGGACGACACCTGCACTCAACCCACCTCTGCCACTTCTCCACATCCAGGCTCTAGGCTCTCCAGGGCTCCATCCTTCTCCGACCTCGACCACCAGTGTATGGGCCCAGGGGGAAGACATCCCTAAGCAATGCTCATTCAAGCTCATTGCATGTCACAACACAAAGTCTTCCACTAGGGCCCGAGCGCCAAAGAACTTTAATTCATCCATCCATCCTTTCATTTTCTTCCTCTTATCCGGGGTCAGGTGACAAGGGCAGCAGCTTACGAAAGGAGGCCCAGACTTCCCTCTCCTCAGCCACTTCTTCCAGCTCCTCCGAGGAATCCCAAGGTGTTCCCAGGCCAGCTGAGAGACATAGTCCCTCCAGCGTGTTCTGGGTCTTCCCCGGGGCTTCCTCCCGGTGGGACGTGCCCAGAACACCTCACCAGGGAGGCGTCCAGGAGGTATCCTGACCAGATGCCCAAGCCACCTCAACTGGCCCCCCTATTGACGTGGAGGAGCAGCAGCTCTACTCTGAGTCCCTGACCGAGCTTCTCCCCCCATTTCCCAGTGCTAAATAGAAGCAAACAATCAGAGCCTGGAGGTGGATCTAAGTGAGTCAATCACACTTGTGTAGTGCTGCTCATGCTCCTCCCCCACACCTCCAGCCTGGTGCTCTCTGCTACTGCTACAGCTTTTTCCCATCAGTAGATCCTGTTATACCTGAAACTAATTAGCATAGCCACTGATAACAGTGAGTACATGAAGTTGATTGACAGCGCTAAGACCCTCCTCCTGGCTCTGATTGTCATTTGGTCCGGATTTCTGCAGACAGGAATAGTAACTCATGGAGGAGGTGAAGGAGATTGATATTTTCACAGTTTATCTGTCTCACATAATACTGTCACGACATGGTGAAAGTTTTAACAAATATGTAAAAAAAAAATTCAAAAAAGTTACATATGCTTTATGTCCAAGTCCCTCCTCATTTGTATAATGCATATGATAAAGTAAAGACGGGAGACAGAAAATTGTAAAAGGAGCACATGGAAATAAACAGCTTAATAGAAAAATTAAACAGATAGAAATGTATCTATAAGTCAAAGGAACAAAAAAGTAACTTTAAAAACAAAATTGGTATGTGCTTAGGCATACAATGTACTGGAACTAAGCTGAAAAATAAATATGAAGGTCAACTATGTTATTAAACATGAGTTAAAGTTCTCTTGTTTTATTGGCTCTAGTGGCCTTTATTAGAGTGTGGTCAGACAGGAAGTGGGTAATGAGAGAGGAGGAAGACATGCAACTCAGGTCAACAGGCTTTGAAATGAACTTTACCAGTCAGTATATCAACTGAGTTCATTTACAGATTCAAAGGATTAGAAGAATTGTTTTCTCAAAAGGATTATGGAGTGCATCAACTGTTTAGTACAATCCAACAACTTGAGCAAGCACAGGGTGATGATTATGATGGTGAGAAACAACTCCCTTTTAACAGGAACAAACCTCCAGCAGAACCAGGATCAGTATGAGCTGCCATCTGCCTTGACCAGCTGGGTGTTGAGAAGACAGGGAAGAAATGCAAACAGAAATGCTTGGCTTCAATGATCAAATACAAAGATCAAAACAGAAACATGAACCTTGCGTCAATTTTAATAGAATATGCTTTTAAAAATACATCCTGATAAATTCATTTTTGTCTCTGTGCACCTCCCAGGTTCGTTAACCAGTTTCAGGACCTGACCAGAATCCCTCAGTGTTATTACCTTGAGAAATAGAGATTTGGTTATATAAAAACAGGCTTTAATGCTGAAAAATGATCAAATGTTATAAGCGATACATGTCATACAAATGGATCAGATAGTTACATTCACTGTCCAGCGCTCGGCCACACTGAGCTCACCTTAGGGATGACACCAAGAGAGGCAAAGATTGGAGCACAAGTTTAGCTTTTATTCTTCTCTGCAATCCTTACCCCCCCTAAACGGTAGTCTAATCAGTTTCAGTCTTTACATGCGACTGCTTTCTCCCAGTGCCATCTAGAAGCAACCAATCAGAGGCGGGTTTTAGCGCTGTCAATCACAATCGTTTGTTAAAACTTAAAACATATTTGTCCCATTTGATGTTTGTTTTGACCTATACTCACAAAGAACGAGGTAATTAGTCCAAGTTTGTCCAGACACTACAGCGACTGTAAAGAGCCACAGCAAAGGTAAACAAAGGTAAAACAACCTGAACAGGTGATCAACTCTAAACCACTCGCACCTTTTCACTAGGTTGCTTTGTCATTTAAGCACACCCGTTGCCGTGGCAACCGCCTGCGCCACGCAAGCCGAGCAAACATTTCATTAAAAACAACATTCAGTCCGTTAGATATCAGGTTTCCAGGCTTGATATTCATTTCTCAATTATTAATAAGCCTCCCATGAACACAGCGTTTAAATTAGCGTTGAGTAGCTCATTTAAACTCCTGCTCTGCTCGTCAGTCGATCTTTGAGTCGCCTTTTTTTTTTTTACGGAACCGAAACTGTCATACTGGTGTTAACGCTACGAACCCACATGCAGAACACAAGTCAGGATGCAGAGATCAGTTAAGTGATTTAACAAAAAACAGGATTTCCAGGTAGGTTCTCTTAAACATCGGAGAGGACGGAAACAATCAGGAATGCCAGGAACGTCTGGAGTCAGCAGCAGATCAGGAGGTGAGTGGTTGTCGTGGGCACCAGTGGGTAATTTGTCCACGGCGTCACAAGGGAAACTCGGGGATTTTAGCCACTTGTCACAGGAACAGCTGAAAGAATCCAGACAACAGAAGGAGTTAGAGAAGCTTCAACTGGAACACAGGAGGGCTCAGAGTTACCATAACTGGCTAACACTCAAGCGTCGGTGTGCTGGCAGCTGCCGTCTCTTGAAGTCCCGCTGATGAGTGGATTGGGAACCGGTGTGACGGTGACGTCAGCACTCCAGTTCCCCTGACCTAGCCTCCACGGAGCCCTATGGTGGTGATGGCAAGCCATAGGAACGACAAGGCAAGACAAAACCCAAAAACAACCCAGCTCCCAACAGAAACGCTCTGAATTGCGCAACACCTTGTTGAAACAATAGTTACTGAGATGATTAATTTTAACAAGTTTTGTTGATTTTTTTTATAATTATTCTTTTTTAAATGAAGCTACAAACGTCGAGGATCTTAGTGACTATTTTTGATAAGCCTGTCAGAAGAGGAAGTGCTGATTTCAGCGTCCTGACGGCGTTCAGTTTGTCACCTGCCGATATCGACTCAAAACCTTTCCGCGATCGATCACGATCGACGTATTGGGCATCCCTGCTCTATACAGACTAAATATTGTGCCAGTATTATTGTACAAAAGAAAGCAAGGCAGCTGCAAGCCTTTAAAAATGACACTTTTTATGGGTTAAATAGACTCAAGAAATTAAATGGATTACATTTTTTTTGTCATGGGGCCCAAGATTCCTGGCAGCGCCACTGGCTATGGGGCAACAACTACTTAACTACAACCAACATTACAAAAGGAGCAAGAAGAGTAATTAAGGCTGGGTATTTAGATTATACAAACACACTATGAATAAAATCTAAACTGTTAAAATTTGCTGACATAGTGGACTTACAGGGAAAATTGTGAATTTTTCGTCTCTCAAAGTGAACCTGGACCCAGAGTGGAGAAACAGAAAAAGCTGCACATTTTCCTCTCCAACTGTAGAACTTTGCATTTCAGTGATTCTTGAGAAGAGGGACAAAACAGGTCCTATGGATAAAGCACAAAATTTGAATAAAATATACACAAAATATATTTTTTTCAAATATCTGACTAAACTAACCTGGGTCATGTGAGCACAACAATGTATATTTTCCTGGTATTTGCTGAATATGTTTTTATTTTAAACATTGTAGTTGGTGGATGATGCCTGTAAAAGCCCTTGTCCCAGAGCAGAACTCAACACATTATAATACACTGCTCAAAAAAATAAAGGGAACACTCAATAACACATCCTAGATCTGAATGAATGAAATATTCTCATTGAATACTTTGTTCTGTACAAAGTTGAATGTGCTGACAACAAAATCACACAAAAATCATCAATGGAAATCAAATTTATTAACCAATGGAGGCCTGGATTTGGAGCCACACACAAAATTAAAGTGAAATGTTCCCTTTATTTTTTTGAGCAGTATAGTTTAAAACAATTAAAGGAATACTAAGATAATTTATTTTGACAATTAAGTATAAGTATTCATATACATAATTATAAAAGTATCAATAAATTGAATTAAAAATTTTTTTTAGATATTTTCCAACTCCATTGAAATTTGTCCCTACTTTTTGTCAACACCATCAGACATGAAAAGAATGTAAAAAATCAGGCATTATTGGGGGGCACCAGAACTTCTGAGGACCCCATGACCACTTCCTTTCGCTTCCTTTGTTACGAGGGCTAGTTAGCTCCGGTTAGCTTAAGTTATTCTTTAGTTTTTTCTTCTGTTTTATTCCTAAGTTGTTTGTCACAACCATGATGTGTCAACTCCATAACTGACAATTTACAAAACTTTGATAAAATTTTGTGAAATAAAAGCTTAATTTTGGTAAACTGTAAAGATTTCATGGACCTGATAAGCTACAATATGGCCTCCTTCAGAATAACATCATATAAATTGAGGTAGTTTGGCTTTTCGTCAACTCCGTCAGATGTCAACTCCGTCATAGATTTTCACTCTTTCAGTGAAATTGTTGACAAATCTCACTTACATGTGCAATTAATTCATTTTAATGTATTTTACATAAATTGCATTACTTCACATGTATCAAGTTTTAATTTTACTCACTAGTTTGTCACCACCTTTAGCTCTGCATTAGCTCCATCAGACGGACTTTTTATTGTTTTTTGTTTTAAATATTTCTTTTATTTCTTGAGAAGCATTTGTCTGTGAAACTGACTAAAATATCACTAATAGGGTCATTAAAAAATAATTTTATATTTATTTTTGTCAGATGGTGATGACAAAGTTCTAGGTCAGGTCCATTAAATTTTTTTTTTTTTTTAATGTTGCAACCTGGAGCCTGCACCTTAGCAGCTTTACATTTCCAAAACATTATTTGTCATATTTACATACATAAGGTTGAGAAATAAAAAAAAGGGAAAATTTAAACCTATTTTGTCCCTATTCTCAAGAATCACTGATTTCATAATTTACCGGAGAGGTGATGACCTCAAAATCGCCATTTGTGCTTCAAAAGGAGTTTGACCACTCTTGAAATATTTTAAGATAAATGTTAAAATGTTTTATATAACTTAAAGATCAGAGCATCAATTCTCTTCAAAAGGCCTGTGTTTAAAAAGAAATTGACTATGATAAAGTGTTGAAAACCTCAGACACTTTGAAGGTAATCATAATTGCTTGCAGGTTCGCCTCTGCTCATTAAAACACAGCTGCCTTAATGTTAGATGCACTTTGCTTAGGCTACAGTTTTTTTTTCTCTGACAGGAATCATTTAAAGACCTTATGAATGTGTTAGAGTGATGAATTTACCAAAACCAGTAAGATAAAAAAAGATTTTCCTACCGTTACATGATGTCATGTTGGGAACTAGGAGCTTGACCCACATACAGAACACATCACTAGGAAATCAGATAAAGATAGTTTATTGACTGTAATGACAGAATGTGCAGTTCTTGACTGTGGGCTGGTGAGTCAGGCTCATCAGAACACTAGAGGCAGGTGAGAGTAGAGGTGAGACATGCATTGATTAGTGGGAAGGTCAGATGATGAGACTGAGCAGCTCACTGGTTTGGTGGGAGTGGAATCTGCCAAGGGGGATTGGGGTTTGGTGGATCTGTGGAGGAAGAGGGTTGAAGTCCAGGTTCGGTTAGAGACGGAACATTGATGAGTCTGACGTTTCGGATGTGCGTTGGAGGGCAAACAGGTAGACACATGGGCACCAAGGTGAAGAGTGGTTCATCGCCAGCGTTGGATGAGAAACCAGAGGATCTTTTGGAGAGACTGTCACTTGAGGAGGCAAGTCAGTGAGTAACATCCACACCAAAAGAAATCCAGAAGACAAGGAACTCTAGTAACACAAAGGAAAGAATTCAAGGCACCACGAGAGGATATCTACAAGACCAACAGGTAAGCATTAACTTGAGAAATGCTAGGAAGTCAGAGTCATAGCTTTGAGAGGCTCAGAGTATCAGAATAGGTTAGGACTCAGGCACCAAAGTGCTGGTGACCTACTCCTCTTATACTCCACGCTGATGACGGTAAATAGTTTGCAGGTGTGTGTGAAATCCAGGAGTCGGACCCGCCCTCCAGGTGATTGCAGTCTCCAGTCTCCAGCTGATGGTCAACTGAGAGAATTCAGTAGAAAAGGACTTACCCACTGAGACCCAAAACTCCAGTTCCAACACATAAAGGCTACAAGAGTGAACAACACCTGAGTGTTTTGAAAAGGGATCGTGATTGATGGCTAAGATCAATAAAATATACTTTTTAAATAACTACTAATTGTTAGGATCAACTTGGTTTAAATTTTATAATAAACTAGGCATGTAGTTCTATCTCAGAGAGAAGGAGCACTAATATTTTAAGATTCACCAAAGGAGATACAGAACATTTTAATATGCCATAGATGTATCACTCCACTGCATCCTGTCACTTATTTCACATACCTCTTATGTGAAATAAGGTATAAAAACCTAATGGCTATCACACTAATGAAATATATTTATTGTATTGGGGTTTGTGTTGGTTATGTAACATTAACATGTTAAATACATATTTTAAAAAAATCATCAAAGTCAAACTTAGGAAAGGGAAAAGACAGTCGACAGAATGAAAAAAAAAATTGAAAGCATGATTTTTTTTTCCCTCTTTGATTAACTCATAACTGTATATTCACACACACACACACACACACACACAGTAGAAAACAGTGTTCAAATTCAGTTTTGCACAGATTTCCCCACTACAGGTCCTTGGCACCCTGGAATATTGATTTTAGCATAAACGTCTTTCTATGTCAGTGGAATTGTAAATATTTAATGAAATCAGGCTTTAGCTGTCTAATAGCTAAAGCCTGATTAAAATCAGGTTATCTCCAATTTTGATATTTTTAGATATGTTTTGCAAAGTTGTTTGGCAAAACATTACCAAGTTAAGGTCAGGAATAGTGATGTACTCCTATCAAATGAGATTTAACATTAAAATTAGATTCCAAAGCTACTTTAATAAAGTCTTAGTTTACAGTTTTCCACACTTTTACGCTTCGTCAAAGTGCATACAATAAAAAGCAACTAAAACATGTGAAATAAGTTTTTTTTTAATATTAATTTTGGTCCTATTTTAACATTACATAAACTGGCATTTTTAAAAGAGATTTGTAGGCTTTTGAAAGCCAATTTATCTGACAGTTTGTTCTAAAATACTCTTTATTAAGTTCCAGGACTTTAGTCTGACTAACCAAGAGAATGAACAAGAGATGTGAAATGATCAGCATCATCACAACTGACCACTTCTGACTCACATTGACTCATGTCCTCCTGAGTTTGTGGTTCATCTGCTGTGGATTCAATTTATACTTAAGTAGCCAATTAAAGAAAAAACAGATAACATAGGGTTTTATCTTTATTTCTATATAGATTTTCAGAAAAAAATGGCTTAGTTAAAATTCCAGTAGGAGAGCCTCAGTGTCCATTCGACCAGATTTGGCAGCTGTGTTGATGATAATGAAATGAAACATCTTTATGTTAAACAATGCTACGTCATGCAGTGACTTACTGCTGGTTCATGTTTACCAAGAACTTTCCTACACAATTCACAGATGACAAGAGACAAAGAATTTCTGATTAATGCCTTATCTTTTATGTGTATGTAATGATTTTGGATGCACATATATGACAACAACAAATTTCATCCTCCAGATAAAAGCATACATTTATATTACACGTCACCATTTTTATGTTAACATTGGATACATTTCTTACACTGCACTCTTTTTAGAGTCTCTTTTTGCTTTAATCTCATTGTACATAAGTACAGTCACAATAAATTGATTCATACATTTAAAATCTATATGTGATACAATGCTTCTTACTAAAGTGAACCATTTTATTCACAATGATTCAAGTGCATTAGAAAGAGAGATGTAAAAACAAAGTTACTAACATCTTTACAGATTATCTAACTTTTAGTTCATGTGAATTTCTGAAGCTCTGTCAGAAGATATGAATTTAGCACTGTGCTCTAAACTGGGAACATGGCAGTAAGAAGGTAAGCTCTGCAACAGCAGTGATCCTTAAGACATTTGACTTGTAGCTAAAGCCACATGGAGTACAAGCTTTCATAACTGAGGAGAGTAGAAGCTCAGAGCAAGCTAAACAAATAGAGATTGACAGAGTGAAAAAGTAGCGTGACTTGCCCATACCTGAGGTTAATGAATGACAGCTCTGGCTACCTGCTTTAAAAGGTCCAATGGAATAGAGGCCAGGGGATTAAACAGAATGTTAACAGCAGACACAATATTGCTGTTGAACAGTAATGACCTCAGAACATAGTAACATTTGGAGTAGAATGACCGTGAATTAGCATCACTGCTAGCAGCTCGTCTCTCTACAGACAATAATAAAGAAAAGAGAAACGGTGAAGCCATGGTCAGCTTTCTGACGGAGCTGCAGCTTTGTGCCCACAGTGTGAAAAACTGGAACTACATAATATTAACTTGTGATGTGAATTTTATGTTTCATTGGTATTAAAAATAATAATAAAGTTTATGTGTGGCTATTGATTTACATCTTTTGACTGAATAACATAAATCCAAAAAGTTGCACTTTAAAAAAAAAGTGGCAGAATTTAATTATATGTATAGCAAAATAATCGACTGATCCGAGTCTTTATCATTATGTTTGGTCCAGTTCTACAAGACAAAATTAAATATCCATCGATTTTCTTACACCCTTGTCCCTAGTGGGGTCAGGAGAGGTGCTGGTGCCTATGTCCAGTGAGACATTTCAGGTGAGAGGTGGGGTCACCCTGGCCAGCCCATTGCAGGGCAGCAGAGAGACAAACAGGACAAACACTCACACCTGAGGAGAATTTAGACAGACCAATTAACCCAACAGTCATGTTTTTGGACTGTGGTAGGAAGCCAGAGTACCCGTAGAGAACCCACACATGCACAGGGAGAACATGCAAACTCCATCCAGAAAGACCCCGGGCCGGGAATCGAACCCAGGACCTTCTGGCTGCAAGACGACAGTCCAACCAACTGCAGCCAAAATGAAATATCTGGGTTTATTTTAGTCCTCCAGAACCAGAACCTCGAGGTTCTCCATAGCTGAGTGATTCTGCAAACAACAGCAGAGAGTTGAAAACAGCTGTTGCTGCTCACAACTCACCCACAATAGTGAGAAACAGAGAGTATCATGGAAAAGCTCACTACCTGGTGCAAAACCAAACCACACATTAACCAGTTAGTGCACAACTTGCCATTGGAAAAGCACCTAACATGTTGCATATACCATTTTCAGCTGTGCAGAAGCGGAAAGCACTAAGTAGTGTTAGCATAACTAAACATTATGAAAGAGTTCCTGGATTTTGAGGAATAAATTTAAAATATGCTAGTTTTAAAAACTTAACCACATGTACAATATTAGATAAAATTAATAGTGTCTTAAATAAGAAAATTAGCTCCAAATTATATAAATTTGGAGCGTAATCTTAAGAGATTACGCTGATTAAACCAAATTATATCCATGGTTCATATCCATGGATATAATTTGGTTTAATCAGCGTAATCTCTTAAGTATTAAGTACTATTGAAACATATTACACTAAGTTGAATTAAAATAATTTAGCTTGTAGTTCTCTATAATTTAAAACACAGCTAGTTTCTCTGTGGACTGAGCAGGCATTCACAGGGGGTCGTGGCTCTGTGTGAGTTTAACCTTTTGACCACTTTGATAGATTTAACAGCTGGTGTAAAACAATCTGGTCCTGCCAACTTCCTCTCAGGACAGGGTCATAAAAACATCTGTCTTCATTCAAAAGAAAATAACACTTCTTTGATCTTAAAATCAGGTTTTTACTGGAACATAGTCAGCTACATTTAAATGAACTTAGCTAAGGACACTCCCCTAATTAGAATAAAGAAGGGAAACACGCCCTCCCTTTAAAAGTATTGGACCCGGAACCTTAACTTCAGATCGCTCCGGGGTTACCCGTGATGCTGTCTCCGGGGAACGGTGCATCGGTGAAATGGTTCCCCGTAAGTTTTTTTTTTTTTTTTTTTTTTTTTTTTTTTTTGGTGTGTGGAAGTCTGTGGAGTAAGGTAAATATTGAATTGGATGCTGGTTTGTGATTTTATAATGAATTTTGTCAGTTTCATTCATTGTTCGTCTAATAAATGTTCTTATGATTGTACTTGGAAAGCGTTTGTATGTGTCTTTGTGGCTCAGCTGATACAATGAAGACATCAAGGAATCCGGGCAGAAGAGAGAATAAAACAAGTCAAAAGATTTGAATTATTTTTCTTCTGATTAAAATTAACAGCTTCTAAGGAAAATTCTCAGAAAGATGCAGTTATATATGGAGGACAAGAAACTGGAGGAGCAACTGTGGAAGTCAGTGAATGTTACAAAATAAAATGTGCACCATGGAGAAATCTGACCAATGGATAGAAAACAAAGTACTTTTATAAATACTGTTCAGAAAAATTTACAGCAAAAAAAGAATGATTATACTGATAAAGGTCCATCAGGGTACAGGAAAAACCTTCTTTTTTTTAGAACATCAGGTCTGACATTATAAGGTATAACAAATCCAGGCTTCGCTGGCCAGTCTCCTGCAACTAGATGAGTCCCTGGTTCAACACACCTCAGTGAAATGACTGAATACCCCCTCAGTGTCGTCAGCTTCTCCAGAGTCCTGCTAATGATCTGATTTTTTGACTCGGCTGTGCTGAAGCAGAGACACATCTGGATTATTAAACCAGTGTTTTGACTATCTGTGCTACCTCGTCAGATTTTCCTACCTTAGTGCAGCTAGATAGCTAGATGCACTACAGATAGCTAGTCTGTCTGTCTGCGTTGCCTTTCGAAAACTGTCATGTTCACATACCCAGTACCTTAGCAATTAGTGTCGGTGTTAATATTGATTTCCAGTTATTATGTTTAAGTGACGGGTTTTAAGTGGTACTTAGCAGTGATACGTAGCAGTTGGAAAAAAATATGTTAATGACAAAAACTTGTCTGAAAGCACCTGAATCCCTGTTTGAAAATACCTGCTTGTGTAAAAGCAGTAAAGCTGGTACATTTAGACGCACTAAAATCCCATATTAGAACTCTACCTTCATGAAATACACATGGTAGCACATGTTGATCTGCCAAAACGCCATCAAAATATCCTACCTGGTAAATACCAGATAAGTACTGTTAAGAAAATAAATTTAGAATATGCTAGTTTTAAAACTTAACATGTCTTGATTGAAATAGCCTAATTATAGTTTTCAGATTTAATAACTTATTCTGCCCTATTGACCTTTATGTTACCTGTAGTTACAGCAGATTGTTTGCTAAGATCTTTTCAACTCCCCTTTGTCTGTGTGGGAAACAATCAGGAGAAGTTCCAGTTTTCACACTGATCTGTGAAAAGCCATAAAACAGCAGGAGTCCTGGCCAGTGGAGGAGAAGCTCTGCTTCCACTTTGTTTAGATAATGGTGACAACTGGTGTTTGATCTTGAAAACAAATTGCAGGGAGTTTCTAACTTTAAAGACGGTCCGAGATAGCTCCTGGTTGGATGAGCAAAGATATGCCTTATTTGAATAAATTAAAGACAAGAATACGCCTTTACTATAAAACTTTCTACACAGGAGTAACAAATCAGATTTGCTCTTGCAACTCTCCAAAGATGTCTTTGCTTTTCTGTCTTTCTTTCTTCTTCTTTTCCATTTGTCTCAGGTAAATGAATGTATGTCTCTGTTGTTCTGCAGTTTCTGTTGTAATTTCATACGTTGTCTTCTATTGGATTAAACTGAAATTCTGTGATGTCAACACTCATTGTTTTCTGTGTGGTTTCACTTCGGCCCCCCGGGAGAACCTGGGATCCATGAGAAGAAGATAGAGCCAGAGATTTCCCAAAATTTATTATAACCTAAAATCTTCTTCAACAGTACCCACAAAATAAGTGGGTTGCACATTTTACTACACCACAAGTTTTCATTTAAACATCATTATATAACATAGAAGTAGCACATGTTGATGCACTAAAACTCATCAGAATATCCTATCTGCAAACTCTTTTTAGCGCATTGATACGTTGTATGACAGTCAAAATATGTCCACCGAACTGCACAGGTCACTGTGCATCTGAAATGATAGGATATGTTTCGTATGCACTGATATTACATCGTACACACAGCTTTAATCTCACATGATATCGCTACCAACATGCTCCATAACAGATGAGGGTATTATGAAGACAGAGCAGATCACCCGGGTCTAATGCAGAGTGCCTTCCAATTCCTTGTTGCTGAAATGCACTATACAAAAAAAAACTTGACTTAACTTATTAACATTCAGGAGTGGCCAAGATGTTGCCCCAGCTTGAATATGATAGAGAATCTGTTATATCTCTATCATATGGAAAGAGCTAAAGGTTAGGATGATGGCAATGATCAGGAATCATTCCAATAGATCAATTATCAAAAGTACTAGTAGAAACATCTGAGAAAATCCTTGATTCTTTTGAACGACATAAATCCTTACTGACATGCCATATTTGATTAATATTTAAATAAAATCATAATTCTACCAGTCTCATCACAAACAAACTGTTTGGTTGAATAAAAACAGATTTCAAATCTACCAGGACTGTGAATGAATATGGACACAGATGTAACTTCAGACCATTCCAGTGCAAGGTGAAAACCTGAAAACATTAGGCAGACCTTTGTTTCACCAAGAAACACTTTAAGAACAATTTCTCATGTGCAACGCTGGCCTGAAATTGCTGAAACACTGCAGATTATGAAAAAACATGATATGCAGAAAAAAGAAAGACTCAGAGCAAAGTGTGTCAACCACAACAGCCCTTTGCTTTAAGCATTTTAATGACAATTCTTCTCCACTTCTGTCTCTCTGCCACTAGGCACATTTTTACTACATTGCAAGCTTTGTTAAAGTGACTTTTAAACTGCCTCCAGATTATGTTTGTTTAACTTGGAGCTGTGTTAGTAAAGTACACTGAACTGATTTAAGTTGCTTTTCGTCAAGAAACTCTTGTGCAATAATATAAGTCATCATGTAGTATGTAAGTTTAAAATAAACTTTGCTAATAAATCTTGATATACATGCCCAATATTTTACAAACATTTAATAAAGTAATAATCTGTGATGTTAAATGCTCATCTCAAGAAAGTCATTGCTGAATGTAACTCATGTTCTGGAGCTTGATTTTGAGGTAGCAGTCAAAACAAGCAGTGGGAAAACTCTGCTCACTAAATGGTAATGAAAAAGAGACAAAACTGGCTGCTTTACCTGACTGTTGTTTGTGTCGGTGTGTTTGTATGAGTGTGTCTCTGCCATCTGCTGACAGGGACGCTCCCTTCCATAGTGATCACCTGCCTTATAATCGCCTCATCAGTCACAGCTCCTCAGCATCAAATGCAGGCTCACTCCCACAACACTGAAATACTAACAGATCAGAATAATGAACCTACCGACATCAAGGCTCGCTTTGAGTCATCCCAGTCCCTTGGCAGGTTTTACATCACATTTTTTAGCTGCCAATACAATTTGATGGGATATTAACTGCTTTATTCACACTGTAGGGCTTAGTATCATAAGCAGTGATGTGTTACACATACCATGTTTCTAATTTAAGAGTATTTATTGAATTATGTTTTTGCCTATGGGAAGACATTTGAGGCAATGTAATTGCCATGTTAGCATAATAGTCTAATAATACTCTCACGTGTTCTGATTTGTTAAAATCTTCCTCCCTTCTCATTATATAAACTACTTATCTCATTATGATGTTCAGAAAGTTTAAAACAGCAGATATCCACTCTGTGGTTATTGCAGCAGAACTGGATTGATAGAATGCACTTAAAATCACTATACATCACTATCAGGGTACCTTTGTACCTGTGCAGTTTCAGAGATGCTAGAGGTTGTCCTGGAAACTGTTGGAGCTACTCTTTGAGTTTGGAGGTCAGAGTCCTCAGTCCCATGTTGACCCACTCTGACACCACTCAGGCCATGACCACTGGACCACTTCAAGATTTCTTCATGGAGAGTTTGGTATTTCCCAAGCATTTTACATTACTTTCTCTCAATATAAACTGTATATTGCTTGTGACTGATATGTCTATCATTACATTTATTTTACTTTGTCCATAACCACAGATTCAGATTGGTTGGCTGTCCATGACTGGTTTACTACTCTGGTTCCAGAACCAGATCTACTGTATATCATGACAATCTCATTTTAGTTGTTTGATTTCCATTATAGTTGAATTGCAGTGAAATGTATGAGTTTATGAGATATGATTTTTATCATTTCAAACTAAAAAACTTGTCCCAAGTTCTCCATCATAATACAATACACACTGAGATTGTTTGGTTATGTAAATATTTGATTTCAATGTTAGATTTTCATCTAATATTTTAAAACCTCGCTCTCAAATGTGTAATGATTCAGGCAAAATGATAAGATATTCTATCTGCACCAAGGGTTGTGTTATCGGAATATTTTTAATCTTTTTTTTTTTTTTTTTAAAGAAAACAACAGAAACTCTGAAGGTCATTTGTCATTTTGACGGATCACAATTCACACCTCCGACTACTTGCTGCAGACACGCAAACATTCAACTTTACGCACAGAGTATAACTGGACCAATCAATCAAGCTCTCGTCTGAATATCATGTCTTACCTGGAAACTGAACTAAGTACATCTTGTTGAGTTCAACGAGGTGTGTGGACCAGTTGTGGTCAGGATACTGTGGAGCACATCAGATTCAGAAGCAGATTCAAAACTTTGGCTGAAGTGACGCGTTTAACAAGCCAATAGTACATGCAGAACAGAGAAAACTAAATGAGAATGCTAAATTGTGTTTATAATCTAAACAGAGGAGTAGACAGTTTACCATGTTGACGAGGGAGAGAAAGAATGGTGCAGTAGTTAAACTGTAACAACTGCAGCACAAAGTGAACTAAATGCATATGTAGTCCTGCCCTGCTCTGCTTCTATCACACATCCCAGTTGATTTTCACCTGACTCACCCTGCAGTTACAACGAACAACAAAATGAAGCTGGTGCTTCATGTCAGGTTGGATTTTTTTAGGCCCAATCTAATAGCACAGATTTTTCCTCCATATATGGAGCTGGAGGAAATTGTCAGGCTGCACATTCAGGTGAAGTGTTCATAATTTAAGTGTAGTTGTTTAATTTCATTGTTTATAATTATGTAGTTATTGGGGCCACAGTCAGTGTCTTTTTTCACTGGGAGATGATTATGTTGAATACTGAGAAGCAGCATTCACACATGAATATTTTTCATAACAAAACTATAGTAACAAGGAATCGTTAGAGACAAGAAATAAACATAAGGAGGAACACTAAGCAGGACTGAAAGTAAAAGAAACAAGACTGATCAAAGAAAGAGACTAGAGAGTAATAAACCCCAAAACAACCCAGGACATAACACAAAGGGGTTCTTAGTTTTTGTAGTGTATTTATTTGCAGGGGGTATCATGTAGCTGCTGAATGAAAATACATGTTGGAAGAGATTGTTGTCTTCTGCCACAATGAACTTTGAAGTGGTTTGTTTTCAGGTGGTTCTTTGAACACCTGAATTGAACAGTCTGAATAATCATGTAGAACTGTCTCTTCCAGCCTGGTATGGGTTTAATCATCATAGCAGTGTTTATGTCTTGAATATATAGCTTTTTAAAATGTAGCTGCATTTTTAAAGTAAAGGGGCTGTTTTGTATCATACCAGCAGTGGAATGAGTTTCATGTTTGCCCTTGTAAAATACAATTTAAAATGCTGCTTGGTGACACACACTATGCCAGTCATCCATTCAATGCAGTTGACTTTTAAGCATATGCACATCTACTTTTCTCCTGAAGGTTTGCAGACAAAATTAAATTTCCATAAAATTTGAAAGGGAACATTGCCTCCAACCACAGTGATGTATTGAAGCACTTATTGAGTTTGAAACACCTTTTCGGATTGCTAAAAGGAAATAATGTATGGTGGCCATGAAAACACAGATGACATTACCTCTGTTCAGAGGCAGCATGAGAGCAGAATAATGATGAAAACAGAGAAATTTCAATACCACATGACTTGACTTCTCCATGAAATAGAGCCATTTTTCTTTTTAATATCAGTTCTGTTTTTTCAGTAAAGATAACACAATATCACACACTCAGCACATTCAACTTCTGGGAAATAACATTTTGAACACTAACAGAGAAATATATTAACAGTAAGCATTTAATTGAATTTGCAGCAATCCAATTAAAATTGTTGGCTTTACAGTGTGAGGAGAAGTCAATATTTGCTCTGTGTTTGGAAATATGTCTCCATTTCCTCTCCTTTAGCTCTTTTCTGAGCTGATGAAGTAAAGAATGGTGAGAGGGTTTCTATCAGTGAAAGATCATGTGAGTGATGTACTGTATTCTTAATCGTGTTGTGATCTGTGTTTTTCTGTGTAGTTGTTTTGAGATTTTCTGTGTTTATCGTTATCCTGTTCCCTGTGAGTCTCCGTTTCTGCGTCTTCCCCGTTGATTGTCTCCCAGGTGTGTCTCGTCCCCTTGATCATCCCGTGTGTATTTAAGTCCACCTGTTGTCTCTGTCTCTTGTCAGATCCTCGTCATTCGTTGCATGTCTATAGTTGAGTTTCCTTAGTAGAACTGTGAAGTCCTGAGGTTACTTGTTTTCAGTCTACAGTCTTTATATCAGTTGCTACCGGTGTTAGCTGTGTGCTAATTTGCTGCTGTGCTGCCTGTTCTGGACTGTTACGAGCATCATACTGTAACCTGGGTTCTCTGCGCCTCTCCTCACCACCACCAACCACACCCCATGACAAATCGCTGCATATGGAGAAGATATTAAGTGTGTTTTAGTTTCACTCTGAATATTACTACCATTTACTCCCAACCTAAGAAACTCCTGACACTTTGGCTCAGACTAATGAGAAAAGGGAAGCTGGAGATGAGAGGTGAGAGTAAGGGCAGGTGAGACAGACTAGCTTCAGTCTTAAAATGATTAGGTGGCCACTATAGATTCATTAAAGGAGCCCTTACAGTCCGTACTCAGAGGAAAAGCTTTTTCAACTGATGCTAAGACCATATCCTGATAAATTAGGAATAGTCTAAACACATTGTTTCTTCAGAAAAAAAAAAAGCACCAAAATAAATTATATCACATGCAATCACTTCTTCAGAACATATCAAAACATTTAAACCATGAAATAAAATAAATAAAAAATAATTTAAAACATTCTGTGGTACCCAAATCCTTTACTACATCAACCAATGAAAATATGGAAATGAGTGGAGCACCACAGCTTGTATGTAGGATACTGCCATCAGGGAGCGGAGGAGGAAGAGGAGAGAAGGATGGAGAAGTGTGTGAGAGAGAGATATGCAGGAAACAACAAGAAAAGAGAGCAGTGACAGAAATATGATGCTTGAGAATCCAAATTACTGATGTAAATGTGGAATAAGTGGATCATGTTCTGGCATTTCTACAAGACAACCACAGATTAAAATGATCTGGTAAAAGTATTGACACTGAAAATATTTAGGTTCACTTCAAATAGCACAATAGCTGGTTTAAGGATTATTAGCTGTAGTGCCTTTAATACCTGTATCTATTGCTCGGTGATAAATCGTCATATTTGCCAGGTAGAGGTCAGGTGACCACAGGCTTTGGCTCTCAAAGGGAGATGCAGCCACCTGTTCTCCGCTCAGACGTCGTTCCTACATTTTACAAACGTTGCTTCCCACCAATCACCATCTTTACCTTCAGTGCTTCTCTTCTCTCTACTGTCCTGATTGCATCTCTTCTTCTTTTGTAATGCTGGCCCTTTTAATATAAAATTCTATACTTCTTCCTTTCTTCCATAAGTTTTTTATTGCATGTGGGTCCAGCCAGTACCAACACATCTCAGTATCCACATATTAAGCCACTCACCGTACAATACTTAGAAACTGAGGTTATGAATCCCATGCTGTTTCCTCTGATGTAAATTTATCTAATTGTCTTAACTTTCATTCATAAAAAATGTTCAGCACACAGTTCTACACCTTTCTTTATACTTATTGTTTTCCTTCTTTACTTGTATTACAAGAAAATAAATTATTCTAAAACTCCTACTGAGCTAGTAAATTAACATAGAAACAGCTCTGAAAAACCTGTACTGTAGGCAGTTCAATATTTTGTTATTAATGGAAACGATTTAATAGACTGTCTCCTTAAAGGGGCATTTCACATCATAGTCAGCTACGTTACTTTTAGTTGTTAAAAAATGACATATATATTAAATATGGCTAAAAAGAAATTTGACTTTGTAATTTAACACTTCGAAATTGGGTCTGTCTCTTTAAAAACTCCTACTCTTTCTGAAACTCCGCCTTTAATAAGTCATTAGAACATGGCTTCTCTATTAACCTTTTAACAATAATTTTACTAGTGTTGAACACAGAAGTAGCTCCTATAATGAGTTCAATGCATGCACAGTTCCAGCTAATTGCTGCTGGCTAGTCTGAAGGATCTGGGTGGGGTGGTTGAGGAGGGAGCTCAGAAGCTTGGAAACTGCAGCTCCAAGGAGGCGCTGCTCCTTGAAGGTGGCGCTCAGTCCACCCAGGCATGTTGCACAGCTGAATGGTTGCCATGGAGATTAAATGATTGCTCAACATCCATGAAGGATTCAAGGCAACACTCCAGGTGTGCTTTGATGAGGAAATACCATTGTAACATGATGCAAAGCTAAAAAAAAAAAAAAAAAAGTTGATTTCTACGTGATACTTCTTTAAAAACTCCTGCTCCTTCTGAAACTCCACCTTCAGGAAGTCATCACATCATCGCTCCGGGACCAGAGTAACTTTTGTTCCACGCTGTGTTTTCAATGTGACAACAAATTCCTTGGACCAATACAGTATGTCTTACATATTATCTTTGGTGAACTGGGCTCTATCGTTTCCACACAGAGTGCTACTTATTTCCTGGATGTGTTGCACAGTGGAAAATGTGATTGTGTTTTTTTTTTTTTGTTTTTTTTTTTGTTTGCTTGTTTATTTTTTGTACTTTGCATTTACATTGTGTTGTAGGCTTTTATGTTTATTTTCCCTTAAACTCCTCAAACACACTGAACTGAAGGAGTGCAGTAATTGGCTGCTTATAAAGGCATCAGCAGAGACTAACTGAGGACAGATAAAACAAGCTGAGGTAGAGGAAGAGGTGAACTGATTTGGTGGACTACTGAGACACCCTCCAGGGCAAGAAGTGAACGGAACCCACATACCAAGAGCAGAGCCATGGGAGGGGGACCGACGGCCCAGCACAGAGGATTAGGGCAGAGGGGAACCTCTGAGGGGGGAGCCTATGAGTAGCACTTGATCAGAGATTACCGACAGAAAACACGCCATCAAACAGAGTTGTGGTGTGGGGATGTTTCTTTCAACCAGATGAAGCGTTGTGGAATCAGCTGTATGCTGGCAAAGAGGAGGACGCTGCAGACAGACCCCCTCCACCTGAAGCAGCACAGCAAGCAGGGCCCCTCAACTGGTGACTCTTAAAGACAATTGTTAGTTTATGGCTTTTATCTGAGAAATAAGTGGTAAAAACTTTTATTGAGTCCATTGCCAGGGTGAACTAAAATAAATCATTTTCAGATTGATGTTTCCTTTGGTATTTGAGTTGCTTGCTCCCCCTTGAGACCACTCTGGGGACAGATGTAGGGCTGGGCATAATTGTTAAGTATATTAGAATTCCCACTTAATATGGGATTAAGCAGCATAAATTCAAACATTTTCTGCTGTAGGTCATGTAGCAGCATAAATGGTACGCTGCCACTTTAAGGTCAATTTCGGCTGCTGCATATAAGTAAGCCTTCACCTGTCATGAGGCTGCTTGCGTCTCAATCTGCTTCCTTTGTTTGCACCGTGCTGGGTATGCGTGGCTGTTTTATCGTTTTTTTGTCTGCTTTAATAGTAATTAATGCTAACTGGTCTATCTGCTTAGCCTCCTTTGCTGCACCTCCAATATCTGGACCGATCTGTCCGTTTATTCATTTGCTGACAGGAAGGTAAGGGCTTAGCGTGGCTAGGTAACATCTACCCCATGTAAACAAAACCTTCACATAGCGTTTTCTTACAGCTGCACTGCATCTAGGCGGAATTGGGGATCTGATTATTTGGCAGTGCAGTCATTAATCAGGTCACAGGTAAGCAGCTGCTGCAAGTTATGTTTTTGTTAGCAGTTGTATTAATAATTTGCTCTATTCTTTTTAGCCTTCTGACTCATCAGCACTCAATTGTTTTAAAATACTAATCTGCACTTTCCCTGCTGCCGGGAGCATTGATGGCACTACTAAGGGGATAAAGTGCAATATAGTAGAGCTATTGTATCACTGTTTTACTCACATTGTTTCATTTTCTTGTCTGTCTTTTAGGGACTGAGGCTTCTGTGGTGGCGGTGCTGACCCCTGGTGGCGGTGTCTTGTCTTGTGTGTTTTGTTGGAGCACCTTTTTCTTTCTTTTGTTTGCCGTGTTTTTGTAGTGTCCAGGGTGGTCCCCTTTTCTGCACTGGATGTTGCCCCCTTCCCTCACTACCTCCCCCATTTATTATAATAAATCTTGTCAAATGCATTCACTGTTTTAACCATTCAATTTCAGATTATTGGGAATTTTAAAAAAATATATTGAAGTTTAATAATTTTTTGTAGAACTTTCTGAATCTCATTTCCAGCAGAACTTACCTGTGTCCTTATTACATTACATTTTCCTGGAGTTATTCCAGGTGGCGTTGTTGGTCCTTGTAACCTTTAATATTTTATATTTGGGTTCATAATAAAAAGAAAATCCACCCCCAGGTTGCCACAGTCAGTTAGGATAACCCAGGTTATCCTTGAGTTTAACCCAAATCCAAGGATATCTCAGCTGGTTAAAGGCTGAGGTTCAGTTTCTAATCAACTGAATCCCACAATATATATTTTTTTAAGTTTTTCAAACTTGGCAATATACCCACATTTTCTCAATATTTGGTACATTTCCCTTTAAGTTAAACTTGCCCCAAACACTTTGGGTATCATTCCACAAATTTCTCACAATAGTTTGCTGGAAGAATGATTTAATCCTCCAGGCAGAACTGCTGTAAGTGAATCAGGTTTGTTGGCCTTTTAGCTCACACACTCCCTTTCAGCTTTATCAACTTTTCCATCAGACCTTTCTAAAACACTCAGTGTGGTGTAATTGGGTCTCTTTGGAATTAAGTTGCCAGTATTCGTAGCAACTCTGGGTCTCTTTCTGCTGAGGATGTTATTTGGACCCATTATAAATATCTTAAACAAAAATCTTGACCATATTTGGTTGTATATAACATCTTTGTGCTGTCTTTTGCAAACGTAGGTAATAAATTCTTGTAGATATTGGGACACAGGCTCAGACGTCATTGGAGGCTACCCTAAGTTGGATTTTTTTTTCTTCCTTGTTCTATTTCTTTTCCTAAGCTAAAATTATAGTCGGTTCATTTCTGGTTTTGTCAGTTGCCTCCTTCTTCAGAGCCGTCAACTGCTGGCTCCTTGCCATCCTCCTGTATTAGTTAATTTTAAATACTTAGATCATTGTAAAGCATCCATGTACAGACTAATGAGCACAGCCTCATTTCAACTGGTGAGCTGTTTAATTTAAATGTGTCAATGAAATGACTTCTAACTAGAGATGTGCCGATCAGGTTTTTTCCTGCCGATACTGATCACCCATGAGGGCCGATCACCGATACCGATCACATAATTATTTATTTATTTTTTATCATAAACACTACCGGTTACATTATGTGGAAAAAGGAACCATGAATTCACCTTAATTTAGACTAAAACTTGTTTTTAATAACTTTTTCCAAGAACAAAACAAAACAGGCATTGTGCAAATTGTACTGGTATCAATAATACTATCTTTAACAGACTGATAACATATGAAGGCTCTGAAGAGGCTAAATAATACAAAGAGCCAAAATAAAACCTCTCAACATTGCCAAAGAAATTAAAGTATAAAACTTAACATTCAAAGGCAAAAACAGGATCCATTACAATAAACAATCCAGAGTTACTGAATGAAAACTTCCTGATAGCATGGCGGCTAGCTGATTACTGCTAGCTCTGATTGGCTGTTTCTGACTGAGCGGAGTAATTATGCAGATCAGGAGGAGATCGATTATTTTTTTTAGAGATTATCTGTCTCATGTTAGGACAGCGAAAGTTTTAATATGTATGTAAAATGTATTTTTTTTTAAGTTAGATGCTGCAGCTTTAAGCAGGTTCGGTGTGAGAGTCACTACCAGGTGGAGCAGAAGCGAAGCTCCGTCTGTCAAATATTACTACCTGTAGCGTAGCAGCGGTTCAACAGGAGAGCAGAACCAGCGTCTTACATCGCAGCTCGAAGACTTAAATAATTTCGCGGGTTATTTGTTTAGCTTTCTGACCGTCATGCTAATCCGGGTGAGTGTTTGTAGCTGTGCGCTGCTTTACCTGCTGTCTGATCCTCCGTATGTCTTTTTTACTGCAGTGAGCCTCGATGTAGCCAAACTCCGTCCAGTATCTCATTGTTTTTATGTCGTATTAGATTCGTCATGTTGATGCATTTTGACCTGCTTCAATTTTCCGCCGCAACACGCAAACTTCCCCATTCACTCAGTGCGTTATAGTTCCACATCGCTTAGGATTTGTTGCTGCGCGTTTGCGCAGAGTGAAGGAAAGAGGAGACCAGCTGGACAGGCAGGCTGTGAAATGAGAAGCAGGTGATCGGTATCGGCAACAAGAGCCAATGATCGCCGATCACCGATCATACACTTTTTCACGGAAATCGGCCCGATTATGATCGGTGACCGATCGATCGGCACACCTCTACTTCTAACCCATTTCATGTAACCAATCAGCCAAAGTGATAATCAGTCTTACAAAGTATGACACAGCATTATGACTATAATGCACTGTAATCAATATCTAATTTCACAAACATAAGTGTTTCATCCACTGAAAACATTCTGCATGTTTAAATTTCATGCACTTTTTGCTGGCTGAGTATTTCATTACGTTTACTATACAACATCCCAGTCACCTCTCGCTGCTCTACCATTCAACTAATCCATATTGATGTGAAGTGGTTTCTAATTACCTGTAGTTGCAGCTAAAGTTCTGTCAGAAATGTCTCTTTGCTCTCCCACACATCTTTCAGGACACAACTCATCAGGTGCATAACTCAGAGTGACAGACTGATTGTTTCACGCCTTCTGAATACATATAGTACTCATACACTACATTCATAAAGTGACCTTTTGAGTTTACACTTTCTTGCCTGAATGTCAGGTCTATCATGAATCACTTGATGTCGCCTCATACTCAGCTCTGAACCACTCCAGCTCACTCTGAAGGTCATGACTTGAAGACCCAAACAGAACCACATCATCTGCAAATGGAAACATGAGTGTGATCCATAAAACACAAAGATCCTCTGGTCAGGATGAAAGCCAAACTGCTTCCCCTTAATCCAAGGTTCAACAAATGGTTACTGTCTCCTTTCCAACTCCGAGTAAGTTTTCACATGGGATTGGAAAAGTGTGATTGCTTGATAAATGGAGCACATAGTGTGGCCAGCCTGGTGTGATTAGGAGCAAATGTTTTTTCCATTAAGTCATTTATGCATTGGGGATCAAATACATATGATACTGAACAACATTTGAACAAGTTTTTCTTTTATAATATTTACATTTTGTGGATTTTTGTTTGTTTCTGATTAAATAAAATTAACATGAAGATGAGAACCTATCAACTGCTTTTTAAGTATGTTTAACAAGGACGAGGAATAGCAACATCAAGGATCATAAGATTGAAAAACTATAGATCACTGACAACCTCAGAAATACAAATGAATGGTAAATTTCTACTGTCTTATTTTTCATCCACATATTTAGACCAAAATCCAGGTGATGACAATCCCAAACCCTTAAAGCTGCAGTATGTCTTTTACTTATAATTTTTTTTTTTTACATATTTGTTGAATAACTATTTTTTTAAAATGTTAAATCACTTTTCCAAAAGCCTTCTTTAGTTTATTATTGAAGATTAGTTGCTTATTAAATAGATATTTAAGATCTTAAATATCTTTTGATATTTGAGATCAAAAGACATTCTAAATCTAAATCTGTATTCCACTACAAAGAGCCGTGTAATAATGAGTTATAATTAAAATAATTATAAATAACAGAACCTTAACTAAATGTAAGTTTGGGTGTTCACTATCAACACCTATCTTTGAAATTAGAATCCATTTTAACAAGCTGACAAACCAGGACATTTGGTCATTTACACCTTTTACAATCTCGAGAACATTTCCAGAATCTCAGGCTCTATTATTATTATTTGGATTTATATTTTGTGCTTGTTAAAGCCCAAAATTGTTTGTAATGGACAACAATTTGGTCGCTGAATATTTTTCAATTGCTTTTAACAAATAATCTTAAAATCTCAATTTCTAGAAATTGCGAAACTTTTTTTTCTCAGACTTTCAAAAAAAGTCAGATCAAATGTAGATCTTTGGTCTAGAAATGTTTGTGTTTTTAAAAGCAATTTTTACTGTGTTTATTTTGAGCATTTTATGTTTTTTACTTATTTCTAATATTTCAAATGGTTTAGCACATAATTATGTAACGGTTCTCTTTAGCTTCTACATTCTCAAAAGGGCTTTGACATGTTACTTCTGACAGTGGCCAATTTAAAGTGTAGTGAGGATCAAGCTGTTACTGTTGCAGCCCCTTAAAATTCAGGCTTCAGAGTCTGTATATTCTTTTAAACTCATTTCCTTAAATTGGCCTTCAGTTCCTATTTCTCAGATTTTAATTCTATTTATTGTTCTTGTTGATTTTTAATGTTGTTTTCTACCCTTTGTGAAGCACTTTGGTCAAAGTTGTGTTTTATGTGCTATATAAAATATTTGAAAATGACATTGGCAAGAAAATGAATACATACTTACAATGCAGTGAACAGTGCTGTTTGGTTGCAACAAAATATGGATCAAGACCAAAACATATGATGTTCTGAATACAATCAGCTCAAATGAGCTTTGTCTGCACGGTGGTCAGCCTATACCTTTGAGGAAATCTAAAGAGATCCATCATCCTGGGGGAATGTAAGAGTTGAGCCACAGTTTAGATTTGGATGCCTCCTAGGAATCCTCTTTTGGAGGACTTTCTGAGTACATTCCATTGGGATGTGCTCCACCTCATTACTAGTGCCAATTTAGGATCTCTGACTAACCCAACACGCGTCTATTTGAAATATGGTACATACGTTTCTGAGGAAGACACATTGGCTGCAGTCAAAATTATTTCATCCAAACATTTAGTCGACTATTACTGTTCCTGTTTCTCTTTACATTAGACTGAATTTTCTATAATTCAAGCTGTCCATGAAAAATATTTTTCACTAGTGAATGCAAAGCCTGACAACGTTATGTTAAATCAGAGAGACGCGGGTTACTGTGGTTCTTTGTATAAAGTAATTTTAATTTCCAAGATGAGTGAACTTATGTATTGTACACTGTATTGATGTGAGAAGATGCTATGTACGTTGTTAAGCACTACAGACAGAGTTTTTAGTTAGATGTTTTGTATATTGTATATAATTTCAGGCAGTAATCCAAAATGTATAAAATAAGTTTTTGGGCAAATTCACACTTTGTTGCTAAACTGCGATGGATGGTGTGCACAGTTTAAAAGCACTAATTTGCTTTCATTACTTTGTGTTGGTTAGAGTCTAAACTATTTTTTCTTCCTTTAATAAATGTCATTTTTCTGACATTTCAACATCAAGTCAGAATAAAGTTTTCCTGTGTAGCTTTATCCCCAAAAATAGGGCTGTAACGTTGACGTCAACTGAGCTGCACCATTCGTAGCCAATAGGAACATCATACTGAAATTCCCTTCAACCCAAAGAGGGAAACACTAAGGGTTTAGGCCAGTCTTTGTCAAACTGTGGTCCCCAGACCCCTGTAGTGGTCCGTGAGGTACTGCATGTAACAGTACAGTACAGTGCGCTACAATACTTAATGACATTTTCATAAGTGTCACTACTTGTTCCACTTTACTTGAGGTAAGACATAATATTAATGACACTGTAATAACACTTGATGACATATTCATAACTGTTGCTACTTGCTCCACTTTACTTCATGTAAAAAATTGTTAATGACTCTTAAAAGCTAAAGCGCTTTGACTAAAGTCCGAGAGGTTAGAGTCCTTGTCAAACGGTGTTTTGACTAAAGTCCAAAGGGTTGGAGTCCCAGTTGACGGCGTCTCAACTAAAGTTCTACAGCTTTTATTTCTCTCTTACTTTTTATTACATGCTGTTTTTATTTTAATTATGTAAAGCACTTTGAAATGCCTTGCTGCTAAAATGTGCTGTACAAATAAAATTTGATTGATTAATGAAATCTTTATTGTTGGTCCTACTTGTTTTGCTTTATTTCAGGTAATGGGATTTATTTTTTTTTTTAAGGTTTTGTTGGCTCTAGTGGCCTTTATTCCGAAAGTAGTTCAACAGGAAAGAGGGTAATGAGAGAGGGGGAAGACATGCGGCAAATGTCACCAGGCCGGGAATCGAACCTGCGACCACCAGCATGAGGATCAAGGCCTTAATATGTGGGTTGTGCTTTGCCCCTGCGCCACCACAGCACAGGTAGTGGAAATTTTAATCACTGTTTTGTTAAAGCTTTTGATAGTGTGATAATTAAATCATTATGACTACTATTATGACATATTGAAGACATATGATTCTTGGTTAATGTCAAGTTGTCATAACAAAGACATTTTGAATAAAGTCAACTTTGTATTAACAGTGTCATGATTTACCTAATATTTATGACAACGGTCATAAATATTCATGAAGACTTACTGATGTTCATGACATCTGTTGTTGTGCAACACCCCCCCTTCTCTCTCTACTTCCCCTTCTGACAGGAGGGAGATCTGCTACCAGCTCTCCGTCAAATGGGTGAATTGAGTTTCCTGAATCTGCTGGGATTTTACCCTGTCCAGAACTGAAGTAAACTCTGTTTAAGCTGGTGCAGAGAAAGACTAACCTGGTTTCTGACGACCTCCATCCAGATGTCCCACCCTCCTTCACCCTGTGAATTAGCCAGACTGAATCAATCAATCAAATTTTATTTGTATAGCACATTTCAGCAGCAAGGCATTTCAAAGTGCTTTACATCATTAAAATAAAAACAGCATGTGACATTGAATAAACTGAGAAAGAGAAAGAAATTTTGAAAAAGATTAAAAAAGATAAAAGCATTAAAGCCCCTTTTAGGACTTCAGTTAAATATCGTTTAACTTGGACTTTAGTCAAAAACACCGTTTGACAAGGACTCCAACCTCTAGGTTTGAGTACTCTAAACCCCGTAGGACTTTAGTTAAACGTCATTTAACAAGGATTCTCACACCCCTAGATATAGATTCGTTGAACTGGGACATTTTCCGGGGGGCTTTACATAGACAGTGTGAAAGAGAAATAAAAAGAAGTTAATAACTAGATGAAAAGTAAAGATAAAAACATCGAAGACGTAAAAACTAAAGATAAAAACATTAAAAACATCAAAGACATCAAAACCCTACTCTAACCCTAATTTAGCCATAAGCAGCTCTAAACAGGTGGGTTTTAAGTTGAGATTTAAAGGCTCTCAGTGTTTCAGCTGTTTTACAGTTTTCTGGAAGTTTGTTCCAAATTTGTGGTGCATAGAAACTGAATGCTGCTTCTCCTCGTTTGGTTCTGGTTCTGGAGATGCAGAGCAGAACCAGAACCAGAAGATCTGAGGGGTCCAGATGGTTGGTACAGCAACAACAGATCTTTAATGTATTGTGGTGCTAAACCGTTCAGTGATTTATAAACTAACCACAGTATTTTAAAGTCTATTCTCTGAGCTACAGGGAGCCAGTGTAGGGACTTTAAAACTGGTGTTATGTGCTCTATCTTCCTGGTTTTAGTGAGAACACGAGCAGCAGCTTCTGGATCAGCTGCAGCTGGAGGATTGATTTGTTAGTCAGACCTGTGAAGACGCTGTTGCAGTAATCAATGTGGCTGAAGATAAATGCATGGATGAGTTTCTCTAGATCTCACTGGGACATCAGTCCTCTAATCCTGGAGATGTTCTTCAGATGATAGAAGGCCGACTTTGTGACTGTCTTAATGTGGCTCTGAAGGTTCAGGTCAGAGTCCATCACTACTCCCAGGTTTCGGGCTGATCGCTGGTTTTAGTTATATAACTGAAGCTGAGCATTGATTCTAGTTCGCTCCTCTTTAGGTCCAAAGATAATAACTTCAGTTTTGTTTCTGTTCAGCTGGAGAAAGTTTTGGCACATCCACACATTTATCTGTTCTAAGCATCTATTCAGTGATTGGATGGTTCAGAGTCACCTGGTGACATCTTGAACCCCAGAACTGGCCTGATGATGAAGGAGGTGTTGCAGCAGCAGGAGGCTCACAGCGCTGGTCGATGAGCCAGACATCACTACAGGTCTGATGAGCTTCCATCTCTGCTCTGATGGTGAGGTCACACAGGACTTGGGTGCTGGCAGGAAGAGTACTAACTTAGAGCAGCAGGTTTCAGGTCTTAGGGTGACTTCCTCTTATGCGTAGCTGTCCTCAGCTTCTTGTCTTACAGCTCTGAAGCTCCCTTCTCCTCATCTCACAATCTTCCTGGTCCACTGAGATGTAGACGAGCTGGTCTCATGTGAGGAACGAACCAGTTCTTCCTCTTTGCCTTTGCCTTTATCTTTGTCTTTATCTTCATCTTGGCTCGAAGTTGCCTGGAGGATCCAATCAAAGATTCCTCTTTTGCACCCACTTTTTATAGGGTTTATCCACCTTTTGGTGCATTTGCATTGGCTAGCTTTGTTGCTGTGCCTGTCTCATTGGCCGCCTGCTTGGACAGATGATCTCATATCCATCACTGTCTTGGAGACATTTTGACCTGATGTCTCTGCTAATGACCCCGAGTTGCTCAACAGTCCTACATCTGTTGCCTGCCCAACCTTTTCTTTGGAAAGTTTAAGTTCAACAATAAGGCCTTGGTCATCTCTGCTCTCCTATCAGTTCCTATTTTCCCCCTGACCTTTCACCTACCATCTACCTCCAACAGTGACCTTTAATTACAGTTACACATTTTACACCATTTCCAGTTCAATGTCAAAATCACATTTATAACCTTTTAATTTCTGATTTAGCATTCATTTATAATATTATGATAACCAGAATTTGTTACTCGTATTACAATCATAATGTGAGTTATTACAGACATTTCTGAAAAGAATCCAAGAATAATCCATTATTCCAGTGGTTTCCAAACATTTTCTGCGCCCCTCCCTATGGATTACAAATGGCTGTCTGGTTGAAACGACACGTGTGAGGCGGGCGGGGGGGGGGGGGGGGGGTAGGGGGCATCGACTTTTTTGGGGGCAAAATCAATGTACGTAGCTGAAAATAGACACCAACATCGGTAGAATACAAGGTGCTTGTTAAGCTTAAGGTTCTGTATTGATGTTAGCTAGTCATCTTTTAGCTAACATTACCTGCATCCAACAGCTTTACTCAACTCAGTCGGTTAGTTTGGGGGAAAAACTGAAAAGTTCTTTGCTGGTTTGCTGCCATGATCCTAACTCACCTGTAGCTCCGCCCAGCAGCAGCAGGTCTCCTTCACAGGTGGAAACCCAGCGCGAGCGTCGTAGCGCTCATGTTGCGTTTAAAGGCGGCTCGGAAAAACAGGTGACAAAATGTTAATGTGACCAGCAGGTGGAGATCTTTTTAAAAGTAACAAGATGCACCTGAACACAGATTTAACAGTGCACAATATTTTATTTAACAATTTCTTTAAAACATTTCCTTTTAAAAACGAGGCTTCAGGCCCACTACTCGGTCCCTGCGGAACACAAAAGGAAACAGGACAGACAAGTTCAATTATTCCAAAAGAAATAAAACACGCAATGCAAAAGAAATTAGTAAATCAAACAAAAAGAAAATAAATTAGTAACTTCAATAACAACAAATACAAACTGTAAAAGGAAACACTTCAAAGTATGGAACACATCATCCAGTTTCAAATGCCCTTCGATGGGGCCAGAGGAGTAATGCCCCGCCCACACAGCCTGCCCCGCCCACACAGCCTGCCCCGCCCACACAGCCTGCCCAACCAGCAACAGGTTTAGTTGAGAGCGGCTCAAACAAACAATGGGAAGACAAGACAGCAGAGCGTCCAAAGCGCTGCAGCTCCAAACACAATCAGGTACCCAAGGGTGGAGACACAGCCTAACCCGGGAGGAAGCAGGTCAGCAGGTGAGGACCAGATGGAAGCCACACGCCACAGCAACCCCCAGCTGCAGGCGGCAACGCCATCAGAGCAACACTGCAGAAACGCACGATAAGTGTAGCACCCAAAAACCAACCATGACCCCAGCCACGGATAGCAAAACGGCCACTTACGATCGCAGACGAGCCGATCAAACACACAAGCCAACATGTAGCCGCCGACTGTAGCAACAGTGGGAGAAACAAAGACACACACACCTTGCAGCGGCCGGCCCAACTATCAATGATGCGCTTCCTGCTGCACCCGGTGCGCAGAGTGGGGAAGGGTGGAACACCATCCTACCACATTAACAACGGATTAAACAGTTTTAACTGCTGATAAAAGTGACAGAGGACACAGATATGGGAAGTGTGGAAGCCTCTACTGTATCAAACTGACAGGAATAACAGAGAGTTGGCCATTCTAAGGTAAAAACCCAGCGCATACAGCGTTCATTTTTTTTTTTTTTTTTTTATCCAGACTGCTTCCCCCCCTGCAAAGACAAGGCGCCCTCCCCTAGGGGGCGCGCCCCACAGTTTGGGAACCTCTGCATTATTCTAATTATTTGATACCAAAGTTACAGTTACCTGTTTTACTTGTATTTCCACAAGTGTAAGTATTCATATAATTAAACCAATACCAGTCATTGATTAAACCAATATTAATTATTGGTTCAATTAAAAGCTATTGTTATTAATTTAAGTATTTTACTCTGGGTTTTATCCAATTACTCAAAATGTTTAGATTTTATTCTTTAACCCTTTAATGCTTTGAAATAAGGAATAGTCTGAACTATTTTTACATCCAGGCTGGAAACTTTCTTCCTCTTTCTTCAGGAAACCTGCTCTTCCTGTTCCATGACTCTCTTTCTGCCTGACTATGATTTTTTATGAATAAATAGAAAAAAGTTGAATTAAAGCAAAGTTTGTAGGACACAATAACAACCAGATTAATTTTATTACAGTCTGACTCTACTGTTGGGTCTTGATGTCACCTGTGTAATTAATGTTAAAGATAACTTTATTTATTATTATTAAACTAAAATCTCCAGCATGGGGAAGTGGGATGATCTCGGCTTTTCTTGACAAGTGTCATGTCAGTCTTATTCACACCCGTCAAATAAAGTGTTACCTATTATTTTTATTTAATTAAAAATTATGAAATTAAATCATTAAACACAATAAACACCATTGATATAAATGGGTTAATTATTTTTATATTTAATGGTGCAGAAAGGATTTTTTTGTTTCTGTTAAATCTGTTAAAGTTGACACCTTCATACAACTTTCATCATGTA
This sequence comes from Poecilia mexicana, assembly GCF_051168715.1. Taxonomy (NCBI): domain Eukaryota; kingdom Metazoa; phylum Chordata; class Actinopteri; order Cyprinodontiformes; family Poeciliidae; genus Poecilia; species Poecilia mexicana. The sequence continues at coordinate 724,047 of NW_028263379.1, read as the reverse complement.
ACCCAGTAGATGAGTTGGTAGATAACTTCTGTTCTAAAATGTTCGACATCAGTCATTCCATTGATCCCATTAAAGTGAAGGTTATGTCTCTGTAAAGAAGTGCTCCACTGGTAAGAAGTGATAAAGGTCATTGTCAAAAGGTCGAATCAAAAGGGAGGAAAACCCAACTCCAGATTCACTACAAAGACAGACTGAATAGATGTGACTCAACACTGTAAATGCAAATGAAAAATTCTTTACTGAAATCAAGAGTAAAAATACCAATGCTTGTGAAGAGAAAATGACACAGTTCTACCAACTCAGCCATAAACACAGTGATGTGCTAAATTATTGACAATAATAATGGCTGTCATTGTGTCAAATTGGATTTGGATAGTAAACTCATTGCTCTTATCAAATATTCCCTTAGGCTTTAAAAGCAGTAGTTATCAAACCACTTATAAAAAAAAGAACAATATGAACTACTGCAGAATTATAGGCTGATCTCCAACCTTCCATTTAAGAGTGCTATCTTTATGTTACAGTGTAAACGGTGACAGTTTTGCATAAGCTTGTTTAATTTGGGCTGTATTTAGTTTAAATCAGTGTTTCTCAGACTTTTTCAGGTTGAGGAATACTGAACCCATTCAACAAACACTGAAATCACTGAAGGATAGGACCACCTGACCTGAAATTGCTCCGCGCTAAACAATCTTATATGATTCAACCTGAAATGGAAATATTAATCTCTTAACTTGAATATGTCTGTGTTGCACAAGGGAAAATATGATTGTTTTTCTTTTTTTTGCTTGTTGTGTTTTGCATGTTTTTGGTTTTGTTTTCCCTTTAACACCCGAACGCACCAGGTCGAAGGCAGCCCTTTAAGGAGGCGGAGCCCACTGATTGCGGCTTGTAATCAGTGGGTCGGCAGGCTGATTGAGGCCATAATAAAAGAAGCCTGGATAGAAGGGGAGAGTGTGAGCCCTGTAAGCGAGAGAGACGGATCCTGACGAGTGACGGACAAAATCCGCACCCCAGACATAGAGCACCGAGAGGCGAACTGACGGCCCAGCACAGAGAATCAGGGCAGAGGAGGTCCTCTGCCCGCGCCTCTGGGTCTGGCTGTAAAGGATCGTGATACGCCGAAGAGCGGGCAGTGCCGGAGTTTTTAAGAAGTCAGCTGGAAGCTGGCAAGTGGACAAAGTGTGGACGGGCCGCATTCACTTGGAGCAGCGCAAGTGGAACTCAGCCGAGGATCTGGAACTGGTGACTGCCTTTTACGGAACTTTTTGGGGATCTCATAAAAAAGAGAAAAGGACTGTTTTTTTATTTTATTTTATTCTTTTATATATAGCCACTATTGCAAGTGACTTCTTGTAGTAATAAAAGATCTTAAATTTGATTGTTCCGTTGGTTGGGTTTTTTGAGTTGTTTGCTCCCCCTTGTATCGAGAACTGAGCGTGGAGCCATATTGGTGACATCTGCTTTGACATTTTGAGTTATTTACAGATTGTGAAAGTGTCTAAACTTTCCAATGATGTCAAACACATGGAATTAAAAAAAGAAGTTGTTCTTTACTACCAAGTCTTGTGCGCATTAATAACATTTAGGGCTATTTGTGATTTAGAAGCACAATTAAAGAAAAATAGACTCGAGATGCTTTAAAGTTTTAGCTGTGCTTTTATTTTGTAATATCTCTTTGGCTAAGTGAGTCAACAAAAATTATGCTATCAAACACAAAAGAAAAATGGTCAAAAAGGGCAACAAATGAGACGCAAAGTCCTTCATAGTGATCTCTTTATGAGAGCAAAGTGTCATGATCGTGTTTATTTTTGAGATTTTCTGTGTTCAGTCCCGTTTTCCTGGAAGTCTCTGTCCTGTCCTCCCCGTTGATTGTTTCCCAGGTGTGTCTCATCCCCTTGATTACCCCGTGTGTATTTAAACCCACCTGTTGTCCTTGTTGGATCCTTGTCGTATGTCATGTATTGCCTGTTTCCCCGTTGTTCCGTGCTTTAGATTATCAACAAACTCATCATTTTCACCTACCTCCTGGGTCCGCCTGCGTCCACATCCTCACCACAAACCACCGCATACGACACAAAGCACATAAGTTCCAAATCTGGAATTTAAAATAACTTCCAAAAGCCAAAATTGAGACGGAAAACTAAGAGAAGCTGCTCCACTGCATTCAAACAAAACTCTTTAATAAGCAAAAGAGAAAATCACAGGTTCTAAAAGCTTTTCCATCACCAGTTTGTCATTTTGAATTCTAAAAGCTGTCATATTTTTAGTTTGTCCTTTGGAAACAGTTTATTTCAAGACCTTTCTTGGGTGAGAGCAGCATACTCAACATCAGCTAAGGAAACAAGCTGTTATAGGACAGCTGCACATACTTTTCAAGCTCAGAATAGCAGTTATTGGAGATAAAAGTGGCAGCATCACTGCAGAATCTGGTTTTTGCTGAGCTTAAGTGGATCGTTTCTACTCTGGTGAGATCTTTGTATTGCCAAACCCAATCTGCTCAACACAACATGCCATGCTAAAGTCTACAGTTTGACCCAAATTAAGACAGTCCTCAGGGCTTCTCATTAGTGGGAGCAGACAAATTGCTCATGTGTGACAGGGTTTATCCTCCACTGATCCATTGTCCTGGATTTGTACTGTTCAGGTGCTCCCTGATGCCTCAGAGGAGTGGATATGTTTCTCAGGCCTGCTCAGTATTCATCTTTTAATTATCCTTACTCAGTTTAATTACATGTAACCAGTCATCGTTTTTGCTTTGCATCTGTTCTTTTACTTTCATATGAAGACGTGTACACCTGTGAAGACATTTTTGTCAAATTTTAATCGACTCTTAACATCCTCTCACTACCTTTCACTACCTCAATCCGTTAGCTCTGCTTTGCAAAGCAGAGCTAACGGGAGCAATTTCCTTTTAAAGTTTAGCACATTATTGATTCTGCATCTATTAATGCTCCTGCTGCTGTAGGGGAAGAGATTTTGTTTTGTCACCTAAATGTAGATTTGCCTAGTTGATGGGTAGTTTAAAATTAAAGTTACTGCTATAGTGAGTTTCAATGAAAATCATCAGATGTTAAATTTCCACATATTTAGCTTCTCTCCATTGCCCTTACTTAGTCATTAAGTGATTTGTATATTACTAATAAGAATATAAGAACCATCAGGGCTTTAATCCTTCAGCCTTCCATGTAATCAAAATCAAGTGTTTCTCTTTTGGGATTATATAGAGACCAACCCTCTGCCTCCAGCAGGCAGACAGCCTTTCCTCTTCTCTGCCATTAACTTGATCCTTGTTTTCCTTCTCTCTCTTAATGGGTATGCCTTGTCTGGTTCTTTTGTGTCTTTGTTTTTGCTTTGTCAGTTGAGACAATTCAGACTCCAGTCCCCTATAAAGGTCAGAGTCCAGCAGAGAGATTGCTGTATTGAAAGAGAGTTTTGACATGGCTCAGAGGTGGCTCTCTGGGCGTACAAAAAAATCTTCTTTGCTCCTTTTGTTTGTGAAATTGGGTATGGATACAGTGACACAGGTAGCTAAACACATGGCTGCTACATGAAGCTTTCATCTGACAAAAATCATTTATAGGGAGTGTAGAGGCCTGTTACAACAATGATTACATCTGTGTTTACGCCATTTCAAATCTGTGGGCTTTTACTGTTTTACACCCAGGATTGTATACACACATAGCTGCATCTTCATAAAATTGAAGATCTGTGACATGGCTTTTTTTTTTTCTTTTTTTTTCCAAAAAAGTTTTCCTTCAAACAAACTTGCGAAATAGGGCAGTGTACTGCAAAGCCAATGAGAATCCCTCAAAACAAAAACAACCTCCTGTTCTGGATGAAACGCTGAAGAAAAAGATTTTGACTCTTCAGCAATATTGTTGAAAATTGGATTCTAGTAAAGTACAAAAAGGAATCAATGTAGTAATGCAATAAATTGAAAAAAAAAATAACAAAAGATGAGCAGGAGTAACAGCAACAGACTGCATACGCTGACACAAACACTCAAAGATACTAATATACCATACTAAGATAAGTACTACCTTGTAAACAGCTCAACACATAACTAAGGATAAAAGGCAGATTAATTACATTAAATGCTAATCTGGCAGTGGCTGGAGCTGAGCGCACCCAAATAAAATCTTTTATTTGGAAAATAATCATTTCCTTAGAGGGGACAATAATTAATGATAATTGGTGATAATGCAGTGTAGACATTATCATAACACAAGGAGTAAATGGAGAGAAACATCCAACATACATCCAACATAAGACATACATCTTAAACACTGGCTGAATTTAATGGCCAGGGACACCTGAACAAACCACAACCAGAACACAGAACTCACACAAAATCACAGTCAAACGCCATGGGACCACAGCAATCACGCTGCTAAATGAATTCAGTGTTGGTCTGAAAGAAACCATCCTCCAATGCTTGAGTGAGTTCACACCTGTATTCTGTGCTAGCAGTGGTAGGTGTGAAGCAGACAGTGACAATCCTCTCATCCGCCCTCTTAGTTTTTTAAAAGCTGACTCAACTTTTTGGGTTGATTAAAAGTCATTCACATGAACAAGATCAAATGTTGCGTCAGATCAGATCTTATCACCTGTTTCATAGATATTATCTAGGCCCAATCTATGCAGAACCAAAACTAACATAATTAAGAATAAAAGCAGAAATATATTTTGTTTTGCATTTTACTTATACATGCATTTTTGATTTACATTTCCTTGTCTCCTATTTTGACTTTACCTTATGCATTTCTGCCTCATTGTGCAAATGCAGAGGGCAGTGTCTTAAGCCTTCAACTTCTGCCTATTGGTTGGCCAGCAATACAATATGCAAAGCTTGAATCTACTCTGCTGGCTTCAACAAAGAAGGCAACTTACCACCAGTTTATCAGAGAGTTGAAACTCATAGCATTTTCACTGGAAAATAATGGTATGCTTTCATGTGGATGGTCAGACAAAACGTGTTTTATTTAAGATTCAAAATTCTAAATAAAATGTATGAAGTTAAGAGAACAGACTAGGAATACTCCATGATACTGTATGTAAAAGCAGCCAAAGGCCATTTCATTTGGTCACTGCAACACATGTCATCACAACCAGTTTTGCTTCTATGTTTCCATGGTGATAGGAAACCTTGGAGGCCTCCAGAAGAACAACAAGTATTGATCTGTTGAAATTACATATAAATCTCTGTTGGTTGGTCTTAATTCACAGGCCACCGTTTGAGTAAGTGAAAGAGTGTAAAAACCATGAAGAGACTGGTGAGAACTAAAAAACGTGTGTAGAAGGGCTGAAAAGTGGCAGGCTTGAGGTAATTGGGAAAAAACAAAAAAGAAAGAAAAACGAAGATGAAATGAAAAATCTGTGTTTTTATTGAGCTCTGGTCCCTCCATGTCAGGCTGAGGAATCTGCCGTTTCTGGCCGCCACATCCATCAATGTTACAGGCAGAGAGGAGAATGTCCCACTCAGGACTGCCGTGTGTGTGTGTGTGTGTGTGTGTGTGTGTGTGTGTGTGTGTGTGTGTGTGTGTGTGCGTGTGTGTGTGTGTGTGTGGGGGGGTGTGTGTGTGTGTGTGCACGTGGGTGTGTCAGTCTGCCCAGTTGTTCACACTCACACATAAATCTCTATTTTATCTACTATGACTGCAGCTGTTTCTGTTTCTCTAAGTCCAGTGAGCTGGACTACAGGTGAAAAGTCAAACACAATGCTAATGCTAGCAGGTCAAAGCCACCCTAATGTAGAAATATCAGTAACACTTTATTTGAAGGGGTGTGAATAAGACTGACATAACATCTGTCATGAACATGAACGAGTCTTTATGAATGTCTGACTGTTGTCATGAAGTGTCATTGGGTAAATAATGACACTTTTAATGCAAAGTTGCTCTAAAAGTTGCATTAAAAATTCCAACTTTGCATGATTTGTAAATTATGATAATTTAATGCAAAGTTTGCATTTTTAATGGACTTTCAATACAACTTTTAGAGCAACTTTGGATTAAAAGTGTCATTATTTACCCAATGACACTTCATGACAACAGTCAGACATTCATAAAGACTCGTTCATGTTCATGACAGATGTTATGTCAGTCTTATTCACACCCCTTCAAATAAAGTGTTACCAAAATATCTACTTTGTATTATTGATGAATGTTTCTATTTTATTTTGACATTTTTGACTTGAGACTTGTTACTATACAATAAACTGAAAAAGTATGCTGATTATAAATGTTTAGGGCTGCGCAGTGGCACAGTTGGTGGAGCTGCTGCCTTGCAGCCAGAAGGTTCTGGGTTCAATTCAGGCCCTGGTCTTTCTGCATGGAGTTTGCATGTTCTCCCTGTGCATGTGTGAGTTCTCTCTGGGTGCTCTGGCTTCCTCCTACAGTCCAGAAAACATAACTGTTAGGTTAATTGGCCTCTCTAATTTCTCCTTAGAGTGTGCATGGTTGTCTGTCTCTGTGTTGCCCTGTGGTGGGGCAGGGTGTACCCCTGATCCCAATGGGATATGGGTGTAAGAGGATGGATGGATATTTTTTGTTTCATTCAAACAAGCTAAGATTGCTGCAGTTTAAATTGAGCAATTTAATTATCATTGAACTACTACTATGATTACTCTGGCCAGAGATACACAGAGACTAGAGTGACACAGTCCAGCCTCGGTAAGCGGGCCTCCTAAAGGTTCCCCGGCGTCTGTAAGTGAGCTTCCTGAACCTAACAGTGTTTCCTCGGTGCCTCCAGCCTCTTTGTGGGCCTCGCTGGCCTCCTGCTCCCCTCTGGATCCTTTACTGTCTCATGTCTCTGTTTCTTACCTGAGTTATGTTTTGTCTTCGTCGCTCTCATGAGATTCCTGGCATTGAGTTCATTTTTGGTAACCATTAAAATTATTTCTCACTTTGCCCTTGGTCTGATCGTGTCAATATATTCAAACCACTTCATGACATTAACTGACCATCAATCAATTTTCTATGTAGTCTTTTGTGATTTAAACAATCATTGCCAGACCCAAAATGTGAGCTTTCTGTGAATAACTGACAGTCCTTAACCTAAACTCAGTCATGTTCATATATCATTCAGTTTGACAGCCAGAATTGTTACAGCATGTAACTGGAATAAGACAAACCTCAACTCAGACAGAATAAGGCACAGATAAAAAGAATGGTACACTTAAAGGAAGATGCCCCAAGCTTGGTGGAAAAGGTATTAGGAAGAGCTGCTTAATTATTAGAGCAAACCTTTGCAGATGGCCTCAAGAATAAGATTATAAAATCTGAGCCGTTCTAATATATCTCCTCCACACAGAAGTCATATATTAGCCTGTAATATTGATTTTAACATATTTCATTTCTTAAAATCTGAAAATTCTAAAAATCCACTTTCTTAGTAACCTGGAATATAAAGCTGATTTCCCTATCTGGGACAAGTCAAAAATCTTTCCCAAACCAACATGTTTATGTCCTTGTTAACAATCTTGTTTGAGTCATGACAATTTATTGCGACATGATTTGAGGTGTTGAGGAAGAGCAGCATGATTCAAATCCAGGTTGAGGTAAAATAAGTTCTCTGATAACAAGGGCCACAGAGAACAAAATGACTCAGCTTAACTTAACTGTTAGGCCCCGCGAGGCCTCAGACTGGAAGTCTTTGTGAAGAGTGGTAAAGACAGCAGAGAGGATCACTGGAACCCCCCCCACCCCATCCAAAACATTGCACACAGATGCTGCTCAGCCAGAGCAAACCAGATCCTCCGATTCCACCCAGACTCAGAAATAGGTGCTTCCTATTGGCCAGTCCAATGGGAGGCATTGCTCAACAATCCCATCACTAAGACTGTCTGAGAATGCTGTTACATATACTGTGTGCATGTGTGTGCTCTGGTGGCCAAGCAAAGACATTTCATTGCCAATTTCACTGTCGTGTCTTTGTGCAACAACTTTAAGTCTAAAAATACTGATCATCTATCTCATACTGTTACCAACATAGTGACAGTTTTAACATATATGAAAAAAAATGTGGGCCACAGGCCACCATTTGAGGGCCACTAAGCAGCCTTGGCTCCAGAAGAAGGCTTATGCCCTGTAATAAATACATAAACAAATCATAATATTACTCAAATAAGACAAAAGTACAGAACAGGAAAAGTACCCTTATTGTAGTATCTGGTACAACAGGTACTTTTTTGGGGAAAAAGTACCTGTTTTCCCAAAAAGTTACCCAATTAAATGTAATCATTACTACCCACTTTCGAACATAGATATCAAAGTCAGTAGCCTGTTCTTGTTAACAAGCTTAATGTGATTTATTGGAATTGGTTAGCTAACATTATCTGCATCCAACAGAATTACTCAGCTTACTCAGTTTTTTGGGGGGAAAGACCACAAAGTTCTTTGCCTTTTGCTGCCATGATTCTAACTCACCTGGCATCTCTGCACAGCAGCAGGTCTCCATTGCTACTGCACAGGTTTGGAAAAAACATGTTACGACATGTTAGCAATGGATTAAACAGTTATACAGGATAGAAAAAAGTAGATGGGACAACAGCATTGTCACGACCCGGCTCGTGAGCCGTAACAAAAGCCAGGGAGACACGGCCTTCAATAAAAGAATACGCTCTTTATTGAACAACCCAAACAAATAAACAGAACCAAACAGCGACAAGTGGGTGGCCCCCCTGTGGTCGATGGCATCTCTGAAGCCAGTGATGAACGGAAAAGTCCTGCAAAAGAAAAGTCAAACAAACAAAACCTAACAAGGACGGGGTGGCCAGACAGGTAAGGGAAGAGCCACCTCTGCAGAGCAGAGGTGGGTGAAGAAGCCGACTCCCTCCAACCAGCTTCAACTCCTCTATGGAGCAGGCTGCCTCCATAGCGATGACGCGCTGGGCCTGGCGAATCCTGGTCCCGCCCACTCTGCTCCGCCTCAGGACAAAACACAATAACTGACGGATCCCTCCACGTAAAGTGGAGGGGGACGTCACAAGCATAAATACAGGAAGTGAGGTATCCCTGACTGTTTCAAATCGAGATATGAATGAGAGAAAGCTGGTCACTCTGAGGTAAAAAAAATTAAAACAAAATAAAACCTGCTTCCAGTCCAGGAGGTGGGAGGTGCACAACTGACTCTGTGGGTTGGCAATGCCCCCCTCCCATGCCACCGGGCCTGCCACTCTTGCTCTTGAGAACTGGACTTGGGCCCTCTGCTGTAATACAAAGATGTCATGGTGGAAGGAGATGTCATCCATCTCCTTCCTTACAGCATTGCTGAGCTAAACCACAAGGATCGTCTGCACATGTGGGTGCAGGTTAAATACACACACACACACACACACACACACACACAGACAGACATATTGTGTTATTACTTTGTATGCGTCACTGACATTGCAGCGAGGCTATTGAACAATCTGTCATAACAAGTCAAGATCAAACTCCCCTTCCTGATGAAAACTGTAATAAAGAGCAACATTTGGTTCAAGTGCTTTTTCTTTTTCCCTGTTTTGGTGTCTAATGTTAACAGACGATGCTCCCTCAGAAATCCTCCAATAAATAACAGACAACCAAATAAATCAATAAAGGAGCAGGTGGTCTTCTGAAAAACTCAGCTACAAGGGAGACTGTAGCATGTTGGGAAATGGTGTCCAGAGTCAGTGTATGCTAGCTAATGTAAAAGGTGTAAAGAGATGCTCAAAATGGTGATGGCGTCTCCTTCTGCTTTACTCACCTCAGGATTCCTCTCCCCATTCCACATACATGTCTTCATCTATTTCTGTCATCTCTATCTTTGCTTTTGTTGCTCTTTCCTTCACTCTCCCTCACTATTTATTAAATGTCTTCCTCTCCCATTTTTCTGCCTTTGACATGCTGAAAAGGGAGCTCTTATCTTGAACACCCTGAACCTACTCCCGCCCCTTCATCAAGCTTTTCCCTTGGGACTTGCTATACTGTGGCACACGCCAATGCCACATAACGTGGCTAATGAATTTCTAAACTAATCTATATTTGTACACAATTCATAAGGGGCCAAGTCAGGAGACACTGGAGAATTGGAGAAAGAACGATTTAGGAGACAGCCACCATGCTAACTGAACATGTTAGCTGACAGAGACCTGTACTTGGGCAAAGTGTTCCAGGCCTGAATTTCCTTCATCAGTTTGAGAAGCTATGTCCATTTTCAGCAACCTCCTCCTTTCCTGTTTTTCAGCTCAGATTCATGTAACCACTTGACTAAACCTCAGGACGTGACAAAACGTTTAAAACTTCCTGCTGAGAGGAAGCAAAAATGAAAAATGACTGGGCTACTGGGAGTCAGATGTCACATTAACATACCAGTGCCACTCAACTAAATGATCTTGGAGCTAATTCTTTGGCTACCTGTTTTAACTGTACATCATGCAAGGAACTTGAAAATGAAAATGTCAGGATGGAATGATGATGGTTGGGGAGTACAAAGTATGAATCCAGATAGTTTTTATGCATGATTGGCGTAATAGTGCAGGAATACTGAACAGGAAAATTATTGTACTTGCATAGCAAATGCTTAGTAAAACCATTTGACTAATTTACATTCTATCCAGAGCTGCATACAAATGACCCAGCTGATTCCCAAGCCTATTAATAAAACACATTTTCTGTGTTTGGGTTTCTTAATTCCTCTGTGACAATGCAATGGTTTCCAACGTTGTTCAGCTAAAGCAATAAACATGCAAGAAATAAGTTTCATACTTCACTAAAGCATTCAGCCTACACTGTGTATGCTTTTCTGAGAGTGACTGCAGCTCTGGAAGGAGCAGTTTAAGGATCTTATTAATCTATTCTATTATTCCAGCACTGTGGCAGAGACTGACAAGGTAGCAGGAAAGCTTCCTAGTGGCAGGGTGCCAGGAATGGTGAGATACGACCAGAGATGCTGAACCCTCTGTAATTGTCCTGCTTATAACACCTCTAGGAAAACAACGTTCGAGTGGCAGAATGTGGTAGTGGTTCTAGTTTTCATGCTTTGGTCTGTATTGCTCAATATGGTAGTTCTGTCTTTTATGCCTGTTCGCATCTGATAACTAGTGGTTTTGAAGAGGTATCTTTAAATCTTTACACCCAACCCCCCACCAGGCCAGGTGGAAGTTCCACTGGACCAGCATGCTTGTGCTAACCTGTTATTGTCCTTCACACAACATAAAAAGTTCAGACCACGAGTAGAAGAGAGGTTTTATTAAACCCAAGTATGGACACAAAGATACTGGGAGTCGAGGCAAAATAAACAAAAGAGTGGGAGAAGTCACAAACCAGCCAGCAGTTGATCATTGGATTCGGGTCGCTCCACTCACCCTGCCTCAGGATCACTTACCCTACAACCAAAAACCAGAAAACCCAGCTTAGCCTACAATTCCCAGACCAAACAGTTTAGCAGATTGGTGGTTTAAGAACAGAAGATGACATCTATTAGAGCAGGAGCGAGGCTCAGCTCAGAGTGACGTGAACAAGCAGGTTGCTCATCTGAACTCCCTCATCCACCTGGTGGGTGGAGCTTCTTCCTTTGAAACCCCTTGCAGCCAATCAACTGCAAGGAGAAAGAACAACAATTAATGAGGCACTCATTCACAAAAGTGACACAGGGTTTCTTGGTCTCTGTGACCCTTTACTTATCCCTATATTCATTTAATTAAGACTTGTTCCTGGTGACATAATTTTTTTCTCATGAATTATTATGTGAAATATCTTGTATGTTTTTTCTTTGTCTATTTGGGTTATGTTCTTTCCAACATCTTGTGTCAATATAAAAATATTGTGACAGAAAATTTAAATATATTCAATACTCATTTAATCTGCTCTGTCTGCAGATAAGACTTAAAATCACATTATGAAACTAATGAATTTCTGTTCATTCCTCATTATCATCGGTCAAAGCAACATCTATAAAGATTTATGTAGCTAGACTTCACTTAAGCATTCCAAAATAACTCTATACCCTTCTTGAACCTAGTTTAGCTGACTGTTTTTCAGTTTTGCATTCAGTTTCTCTGTTATCATACGACTAATTGGATGTTCTGTGTTTGTCCTACTCAACTTGCCTGTATGTCCAATGTCAATATAAGTTTAACATGGAGAAGAGAGAAAAAAACAATAAAAAAGAGTAAAACCAGATCATAGGGAAGGTGAGGAATGAAAGAGATGAGGTTCAGTTAGATGACTGAGAAAAAGATTAGTTATTTCACTCTAATGGCTGAGAAGGACTTCATTAGGCAGACCTTGACTGATGTGCTTATCAAATGCAGCAACTGATGCATGATAAAAAGCATAGAGAATGAGGGAGGACCACAGAAGAGGAAGGAGCAAAACGAAAGGGAATGAGAGAGGGGGAAAAAAGAGAAAGAGAGATGAGAAGGATTGAAGGGAAGTGAGAAGGAGCTGAAAAACATGCATGGTGAGAGAGAGGAGCAGATATATGGAAGGAGCGTTGTTAAAAGAGTGAAGGAAGACGGTCGTGGCTGATCATGCACAGCTCAAAGTCAGCTCTCATGTGTCAGAGTGTAGTGTCAGAAAAGGCAGACACCCAGAACATAGTTCAGAGAAAACAGGTAGGAGAAAGGGAAAAAACTATAACTGTCCTTCTCAATTATTCAATTACAATTTATAAACTCTCCAAATTAATAATCTAATAAATACATATAACAGAGGTGGACTTTGTCCTGCAGATGCTCTATGAACTATTAACAATTTTCGTTAACTATATATTTTGAGACAACAATGAAAATGAACAAAAATACAAATAAATCTGATTAAACTTTACAAATTTGTAAAAGAAAAAAAAATCCAATTAAATTATTATTTACATATAAGAATAATGAATTTGTGTTTTTAGTAAAAATAAATATACAGGTGAGTGTACAAGGAGGGAAAATAAATGTATACACTCATCCAGAACCCTATAAACCTATAGAGTGATATTTAAAGACACAAATGGAAAATGGAGAAACAGGAGAAACGATCAAACGCCTCTCAGCTGAATAGCTATTAATGCCTCTGGAATTTATTCATATTTGCTCATATAACAAAAGCACAGAAGAAAAACTATATACAAAGGTAAAATAATGTGGAATCCAAAGTTTTGACATTGAAAAATATCCGCATATTGAGTTCCAGTCAGAGCAAAGTATATTTTTCACAAGACATAAACAAGATTTTTTGCTTTTTTTTTTTCCAAAAGTCATGTAGCAAACAAAGCAGTCTTAGAACCTTTTCAATCAGTTAGAGGCTGTGATTCTGGAAATATTTCTTCTGCAATCTCTTCGCTAACTTGTTAGATTGGGTTTCTTCCCTATCAAGGTTTTAACCTCTGTTTCAAATTTAGCTGGTGTCTGTAAAACATGCCAATCAGGTCCTACACTGTGCCAGCCAGCCACTCTGACTCTGAGCATATTCATGAAGTCTCCTTCAAGGTGGTGTGCATTATGGTTATGAGCTGAAACAAGGGCGAGCCGCCATCCCCACCCCTTCCCAGACTCATTGCCACAATTCATTTCTATGTATATATATATATATATATATATATATATATATATATATATATATATATATATACACGAGGGGGTACCCAAATGTCTCTAGAATGACGCTGCTGCACGCGCAGTTTTCGTAGTACACTATTCTGCTGCTAGTTATTTGTTCAACCACGCCTTCTCAATCAGTGTGCCAAGTGGCGTTGATGCGGAAAGTTTTGTCTACCCGCAGTGAATTTTCTCGGAAGAGCTGTTTTGTCCAGACGTCGTTTTTCTTCATGGAGAAGTTTTATGAGCAACGTGCGGCTGTGAAGTTTTGCTTCCTGCTCGGGAAAAAAGCGGTTGATCATCAATTGACATTTCACCATTTTTAAAACGGATGAACCACGACTAAACTTGAGCTTGACACATAGCATCATCCTTGTAAGCGGTCTTCAACATTTGAACGGTTTCTGATGCTTTTTTCCCGAGCAGGAAGCAAAACTCGTGTGTGTCTGTGTGTGTGTGTGTGTGTGTGTGTGTGTATATATATATATATATATATATATATATATATATATATATATATATATATATATATGACTTCTTCAGACACCACTCAATCCACCCCATCAAAGTAAACTGTGGACTCCTCCTTCTTCCCCGCTCGCCTCTCTATCCGGAAGCAGGATCCACACAATCTCTTAAGAAAGTTGATCCTCCGTAAGGCTCCTGGGCCAGATGGCATCTTCCACTTCATCCTGAGACATGAACATCTTCAACACCTCCTGAAGTTGTCATGTGCCAGTCTGCTTCAAATCTTCCATCATCATCCCCATCTCCAAGAAACCATGTATCACTGACCTCAATGACTACAGGCCTGTAGCTCCAACGTCAGTAGTCACAAAGACATTTGAGCAACTCCTGCTCTCCTCTCCCACTGCAGAGCCAAATGATCTGTAGATGATGTCATCAATTTGACCCTTCATTTCATTTTGCAACATCTGGACTCCCCAAAAGCCTGCACCAGGATCCTGTTTGTGGACTTCAGTTCCACATTCAATACAATCTTGCCTGATCTACTCCAACATTCCTAACTCCATCTACAAGTGGATCATCAACTTCTTGATGGATAGGAGGCAGTGCATGCAGCTGAGGAAGAACACCTCAGAGACTTGGACCATGAGCATCCGTTCCCCACAGGGCTGTGTACTTTCACCTCTGCTCTTCTCCCTGTAAACCAACTGCTGCACCTCTAGCCATCAGTCTATGAAACTGATCAAGTTTGACACCCGCTCATCAGCCTAATGTCAGACAGAGACAAGTCTGCTTACAGGATGGAGGTGGATTGGCTGGTGACCTGGTGAAGCTGTAACAACTTGGAGCTCAGTGCCCAGAAAACAGTGGAGTTCATCATGGTCTTAAGGAAAGTCACAAACCCACCATCTCTTCTTATTCTCAGATACCTTTCCATCTCAATTGTGGACTCCTTCCACTTCCTGGGCACCACCATCACCAGAACCTCAGGTTGGAGATGACCATTATCTCCCTCATCATGAAGGCCAAGCACAGGATGTTGATCCTATGTAAGGTGAGGAAACTCAAACTGCCAACTGAGCTGATGGTGCAGTTTTACACAGTCATCATCAAATCCATCCTCACCTCCTCTGTCACCATATGGTACACAGGGGCCACAACCAGAGACCAGGAAAGATAGATTGCAGTGGATTGCATACACTGCTGAGAAGGTGATCAGCTGCAACCTCCAACCTTTTGCAGGACCTGCAATCCTCCAGGATTCTAGATTGTGCAGGTCAGATTGTGGCTGACCCTTCTCACCCTGCACACAGCCCATTTAAGCTCCTCCCCTCAGGCAGAAAACTACTGTCCATCTGGACCAGAACTTCCCGCTACAAGAACAGTTTCTTTCCCTCATCCTTTAGACTGATAAATAGTTAACTGACTCCGGTATGATGTAGTCACTTTATCCACCTGCTGCTCTGCACATGCATACATATTTTTCTTTTTCATATTCATGTTTATTTCATTATTTATTCATTTGTTTGTTTTTGCATCATTTCTCATCAAAACAATTCCTTAGCCTGTGAACTTATTTACTGGCGATGGAAATAATGTGATTCTTATTCTGATATTTTCACAGTACTTTTGCTCAGTTGGTGCAGATATCCACAACATTAAGACAATCATGCATCAAAGTGCCCTGTGTAGTAATGTAAAGTCATACCATTTTCAACTAAAAACAATATTGTTTGCTTGGAATTTTTCTTTAAATTTATTGTGTCTCTGATTGCGTTTGTTGCTCAGACATTGTGATTCGACTTCCTTTTTATCTTTGTTTTCTTGTTTTTCAAAAGTGCAGTAGTAAACTACGTTGATCATTCAGAATGAGCCATAAATCTAAACGGAAATGCAGCCATTGGCTTTTAGTCTGTAAATGGATGTATTTTCCCAGGTCTCTAAAAGCACAGACAGGTGAATTATAGGATCCACTATGTTGCTCTAAAGGAGTTGTCATGCATACAGAGCAGTCTGATAAAATGGTACACCCCCTGATGATGCAGTACTGCGGCATTTTTGCTTTTACATGGGCATTCAAATTGAAGAAGATGGATCTCAAAAACAAACACTTCAAGTGACAAGCTGTCTAAACCTTTTTATGTCGGAAATACTTATACAAAACTAATAATTAATAATAAGGGTTTTTTTAGGTACACATCATATGTGTTATTTTCATCTATGTTTGTCTAGAATACAACACTAAATTATCTGCTGTAATATCTGTTAATTTCTTAATTTTTTTTTTTTGCCAAAATAATTATTTTAAGGGACTAAAAACTCAAACGAATTAAATTTCCCAAACATAGAAGAGCATTGACAAGTTTAGTATTTACATTACTGAAAAAATCTGATGTGATTTTTTTCAGTTTAAGGAGCACTGAAAGGCACTCCTTAATCACATCTTTTAGTTATATACCAATGGAAAGTCAGATAGATTGGTATTTATGTTGTGACTTTTCTCTGGAAGATGTGATGAGGGTTGGACGTTTTTTCTTTTTTGTTGTTCTTTAGGTTTTTTATGGATTCTTATAATAATAAATGTTCTGATCAAATTCATTTTTTAAGTAGCACCAATTCAATCTCACATGACATTAATTTATGTCATCTAAGAATTTGGTCTCAGAATAAACGTAATATATAGATAGTTCAAGTAGATGCCAACACATGACTCTTGGTAAGTGAAAAGGTTAAGTTCATGGGTCATTTTCCATCATGAGACGAGAACTGAGTCCAAAAGATAAGGAATGCCATTGCTCTATTTATTGAAGTCTGCAGACCTGGGAAACCAGCCTACAAGAAAATGTATATAATGAGATGAGTGTCTGGTAGAGATTGCTTTTGACCTGCGGACTGTGTAACTCAATGCATTGTCTCCATGCAAACAAGGAGTATATCAAAGGAAACTAATTATGTCTTGCTGTCTGATGGAGACATATTTATACGTACAGCTCTGGAAAAAAAAATTAAGATTACACTTAAAATGATCAGTTTCTCTGATTTTACTTTTTATAGGTATATGTTTGAGTAAAATGAACATTGTTCTTATATTCTATGAACTACTGACAACATGTCCAAAATTCATAGCAAAAATGTAGTATTTACCCTAGTAAAAAAAAAAGTATACTTTAGTATATTAAATGTTAACATACTGTAGTACTTGTATGCATCTGCTTATCTCTGCATTATTTCCCATACTGACTAGGCTGATCTGAGCTTAAGTGCGTTACTATTCATTGTTACTTTGTTGAATGCAGAATTCTGCATGCAGCGGTTGTGTGTTCTGGGAGGAATGTTTTGTTTCAGTTCTTGATGCTCGCTGACAGTGGTGTGGACAAGTAAAGTTCGTCTCCATCGGCGTTAGAGCATTTTAACTATCCAGTTGTACTCCGGTTCCGTTATCTTCATTAAAAGAAGATCGACATTAATCCCTCCTGGAGTAGTTATTATTCCGCACCTTTACAATCCATCCGTGGCCGTCGTAACAATACTTTGATTGATGTACTTAAACTGTGCTATTTTGGAACAACGTTTTTTTGTGCTTAGTATATTTTAATAGTATTTAAATAGTATTAAATTACAATTTTTAGTATACTTTAACGTACTTTTTTGGAACAACTTCAAGTTGTTCTTAGTATACTTTTTTATGTACTAATTCTGAGTAGTATATTAAGTATATTAAAAATATACTTTTAATATACTTAAAATATTTAAATATATTTTAAATATACTGCTAATATATTAGTAATGTATTTAAATTACACTTAATTTTTAGTTATGATTTACTGCCATTGCTAATAAAGTACAATTTTAATTACTCATAAAAGTCTTCTTTATTCCTACTTTCCTATTTTGTACATTACATGCATAACTACACTACAATTACATGGAAAGATTAATTACACAAGACGTTCAAGGTAATTCAAATATTTTGTTTTATTACCGACATTTTAAAATTGTCCAATTTTACTCATAACTTTATGAACTTTACATAAATTACCAGTTTACACATCAAAAGTGAACACAATGAACATGAAAGTTTAAGTGTGACAAAACAACATGAAAGTTATTATTTTAAAGAACAACAATTATAATTACATTGTGCTTTCAATATATTGCCATTTTGGTAACACTTTATTTGATGGGGTGTGCATAAGACTGACATGACACTGTCATAAACATAACATAAAACCTTTCATCCAACTTTTAAAGCAAATTCTCATTAAAATTGTCATTATTTACTGAATGACACTTCATGACACTGTTGGTATGTTCCTAACATGAGTGAGGATCAACGACAGAACATTCCTGTTCACTGCACCTTACAGAAACCTACAAAAAAGAACAATAGAGCAATTAAACAGAGAAAGCATTTGTATTTTAAAGAGAACAGAAAAATGGCAAATAAAAAAATAATACATACAATTTCAAGTCGTTGTGGACTCGCCATGTATGTGACATCATCAGAAGTGATGATGTTTGGGACCGGATGCCTGGCGTCGAAAAACCATTTCTGAGTGACTTCTTTGCCTGTTTATGTTAGAAGTAGAAAAAAATAGTCAGCAATATCATCGAATCAGTTGATGTTGGCAATAACTATGAAGCTGTTTTAAGTGTGGACTTAAGGAGACAAACTACCTTAAAAGCTTTCCATCCAAGATCTGAACACGATGGTCCTTGCAGGGTGGTGAGGGGGGCTGGTGGTGCCCATCTCTAGCAGCCATCAGATGAGAGGTGAAGGTTCACCCTCGACAGGTCACCAGTCCATCACAGGGCCCTGAAAGCCAACAACAAATAAAATGTATGAAAGAGAAATGTTAGATTAAACAAGGGGAAAATTTCTCTCCAGTTATATTTAAATCAAATCATGTTTATTAACACACCAGTACCTTCTCTCTCAGGATGGTCTCCATAGTTTCCTCAGGAATATTCATTTGTCTCAGGAAATCACTCAGGTCATCCATTCTGGGATCTTACACTGGAAGAAAAGATACACAAGACCATCATCATATGTTTCCAATATAATGAAAAGTCATACTACAAATTATAATAATTTTAACTGAAAAACTAATCATGACATAGTCATTCATAATGCCATTCAGCACTATTTGTAAAATTATTTTACTAAGGCTACACTTGAGCTATTTCAATGTGTAACCCGCAATTAGTCAATTAGTCAAGACTTTTATTTTTGCGGGCCCATTTCCTGTTTTGCCCCAAACTCTGTCAACTGATTTAAAGCCCCGCCTCCAGCGCACAGTTTGAACTACATCACCTGCTTCACTGTGATTGTGGCTGGCTGTTTGGCATCTTCCTGACAGTTCACCCAAATCTTTGCATCCACTGATTTGATCTTTTGGTGAGTTTGTTTGTTTGTTTGTTAGCAATATTGCTTTAGCATGAAACCTCTGCTTGATTGCTCTTTGGAGCGTTGTTTGTTGGCGTGGTTACCTGGGCCGTCACCGGGATGGCAACAGATGATTACAGTTTAGTAAGCCCCACTCTCTTCCAGAAGGTAACCTGATCGCTGATTTTGTGCCTGTTCTGGCACCTGTTGTATTGATATTGAGTTTCAAATGAAATTAATCAAAATGGGATGTAGCTACATTTAAGTTGATATTGTGCACTATATATTTTTTTCTTTTCCTCACTCTGCTTGAGTATCTGAGTTAATTTGTTTTATTTTTCTTGATTGATATTTTGAAAGTGAACTTTGATTTCAACTTTTCAACTTGAATTTTAAATTGATTAGTTTGAAGTATGATTGATATTCTTTTTGTTTATTTAAGTTATGGTTAATTTAACCTGATTGAAATGTGTAATTATTAGAAATCCAATAATAGCATTTGAATATAATATTTATTGCATTCGTATGTTTGTACATGATTGTTTTGATAAAATACGTAATGGGTTTTCTGGCCTTTTAGGTCGGGTTTTTTTTTCCTGATCGATCAGATCCTCTTCTGAATCCAAGGATGGCGAGCTAGGAAAAAGGACAAGAACTTTATGATCTTGGAATCGATTTATTTTGAGTTAATTTGTCTCTCGTTGTCCATTTGTAATTGTTTTTTATTCAAATCACTAATATATTCACCAAAACTAAAACTGCTGAATCCTGTCTTCATTCTCACCTCAGGCTCCCAAAAAGAACCATCTTCTGATGCTGCTCTTGTAGCCACAGTTAGCTGCATAGCCCATGTCAGAAATCTTTTCTTGATATTCTAAGTTTTTGTTTGACTCAAAGTTTTGCTTGTGATTCTCACATGACGTCGTGGGCAGGACCTAAAATCACAACAAAAGATTTCTGATGTGTGCAAATAAAAGTTTATGTTTGGCAAATAACTTTTTTAAGTTCACGAGACAAAAATTAGTTATTTAATTTTAAAAAAAAGTTTTTAAACAAAACTTTTTGTTTAAAAAAAAAAGAAATCATTACAATTCCAAACGTTTTGATTACAATTTTATTTTACTTAACTGAGGTTAATTTTTTTTTTTATTTTCACTGAATAATTGAGGGGAAAAAATAACTTCATACTCTGCAAACCAGACCCCAAAGTCTGGATTGAGTTTTTTCCCTACATTGTGTAGCAAAGGAAATTAGAAGACATATGTCCATTATGGAGATGATCGGTTTTGGACAGGCGATGTTCCCCTATTGCATAAGCGATACTGAAGAATGACTATCATTAATGATACAGGGAAGAGGCTTTTTATTTATCTTGCTTTGCTAGCAAAGTCGTTAGCTAGCAGCTAGCTAATAGCACAACAACAACAGCCTAATGTCTGTATGATAAAAATACTGAATCGATAAGAACAGTTTTTCCTCACGTTTTTTATTTTTTTTAATTCACCAAAAATTGTTCTGTAATCTGGATTATTCGCTATGTTGAGCTCCAGTTAGCCGCCTTATCTCACTGTGCGAGAGGCCCGTCCCTTAAAATACGGAACCGTCCCGTATTTAGCTGTTAAATGAACTGTTCTGTAGTCTACAAATGTGGATGTATACCAATAACGGAGAGGTCCCGAGTACTTTATATAGTAGGCTGCCCCAGTCATTGTTTCACTCACGGTGTTGGTGTTGCGATATTGTGCCCAACTGTTTTCTGGGTAACAGACCAACCGCTGCATTTCCCCCCCGGCTTAAAATCTATCGGGACTGGTCAGTAGTAACCCTAGTCGAAGCGCCCCCCACCCCCACCTCCCGTGTATGAGACTAGGACGACGCGCATTAGTGGGCGTCCCTTATTTTTATTCCTGAAAGGTGGGAACCCTAGCGAGAGGCAATTTTGCGTCGTGCGTCACGGGCAAAAGGTCAAAGGTAACAAGGTGACCGGAGGGCTTATGATGTTGTACAAAAAAACCCAACAAATATACCAAATAATTTTAGTACATATTATTATGTTCAGAAGAGGGCTTAGGAAATAATACCAAAAAAATAAAAAGATAAAAATTTGGACCAAAAGGGCACTTGGGGGCAAGGAGCAAAAAGAGCAGGTGCTAACCCAATAAATCAATGTTAATGGGGAATTTAATAGTTACTCATTAAAGCTTTTTTTATTTAGAACCTTACATTTTTGTAAAGGTGTAGCAGAGATTAGACCAGTGAGACTGAACAAAACTTGTATCTAAGCAACATTTGAGTTTTAGTTTTATTTCTCAATAGGCTGCTTACTGAGAAAAACATGTTTGATGTGCATTATTAGTCATTTTTTCTGTTTATGGTTCCCCCTAATAATGAAATGGGATCAACGCCCTTGATAGTTTCTCGGTATTTTGAGATACTATCTCATTATAATGAGATGCTATCTCGTTAGGGTTAGTTAATGGATTAGTTAATGTAATAGCGTTATTACTCCAGGTGGAAGTATTCACTTCTTAATGGATGGCCGAAAGCCAAAAACTGATTTTTTATTTTTTTTGTTTGTTTTTTTAAGGGTAGAATCTATAATAACTGAAAAACACTGGAGGACACTGTGTCCTTTCACATGGACATTCATGATCAGGCATCAGACAGAATCAAATTTTTACGAAGTGAGTGACACAAATTAATTTATTTTGACAAGCAAAACTGACCAGGGTCACTTTGGAGGTTAATGCTGAAGAAGCAAAAATAAAAGATCCCCCTGGACCATGAGTTAGCATTATTTTGTCAGTAAATTCTCAAGTCATGTGTTAAACTAAAGAAACAAAAAAGTTGACACAGCAGGAGAAGCGATAGTTTATCCTCTTTTTCAGCAAACCTATCAGAAATATTTGCAAAGCTACAGCATGAGGCAGAACGGGGTGGTCATGAAATTCAGCATATAACTCACTCATGGTGCCGGTTCATGTATGCAAATATAAACGCATAAAGCAAGCTAATAAGCACTCTACTAACTACTCACCAGTTATTACACCACGACTTTGTGGTAAATTGAACATGTGTTATTACAGCAAATAAATTTGTATACAATACAAACTTATTTCCCTGTAGGCAAATAAGTTTGGCTACAGGGAAAACTGCTCCACAGAGCACAAAAACACCTACACTCGTCTCCTCTTTGTGGACTACAGTTCGGCATTCAACACCATTCGGCCCTGTAGACTACGCCACAAACTCCACCAACTGGGACTTAACACCATCCTGTGCATTTGGATTGTGGACTTCCTAACCAAACGTATACAGAGGGTCAGAGTGGGCAGCAACATCTCCTCCACTCTTTCCATTAACACTGGTGCTAACCAGGGGTGTGTGTTAAGCCCTCTGCTCTACACCCTGTTCACCCATGACTGCCCTGCCTCTTCTCCCTCCAACCTGATCGTCAAGTTTGCAGACGACACCACCGTTTTTGGCCTCATCACCAACAGCGACGAAAGGGACTACAGGACAGAGGTGCTACATCTTGCCTCATGGGGTGAAAGCAACAACCTGGCTCTAAACACTAAAAAGACCAAGGAAATGATTGTGGACTTCAGGAAAAAACAACCCTAACATCACAGACCCCCTCTCCATCAGTTCAGAGGCGGTGGAGAGAGTCGGCACTCTTAAATTTCTGGGAGTGACCTTGGCTGAGGACCTTCCTGGGGCACTCGCATTGCTTCCGCAGTTGTAAAAGAGCCAGCAATGCCTTTTCTACCTGAGGAAGCTGAGGAGCTACCACATCCCCAGACCACTGCTGGCGAACTTCTATCAGTAGTGTTCTGACATATGGGTTCCTGGTGTGGTTCTCCAGCTCCTCCAAAGCAGACCAGCAGGCTCTCCAGCATGTGGTGAAAACAGCAGGGAAAATCACTGGAGCGCCTTTCCTGGAGATTAGTACCATCTACACCACATGCTGTCACTTTTACTTCTTCTTTACACTTTACTTGGAAATCTGCTGCTACTGAGTGTTGAACTCCAAACACAATTTTGTTGCCTTTTTTTTGACAGTGACAAACTATTGAATCTTGAATCTAATTCTCTGAGAATAGCTTCATTCTTGATGAACTGACTGACTTTGGTGGAAACTAATGAGGATCCTAATTAGTAAACGAATAATAAACACCTAGACACAACACAACAACAGAGGTGGACATAGCAAGAATCGAACCGGCAACCCACTGATTGCAGGGAGAACTCCTTGTCACAACTGCCTGAAAAGATGTTCAATATTATTTCATTTTAAGAAGTACATATCAAATGCAGAGACAGTATAATTTTTTAAAGAGTTTGTTAATAGGTAGTTTTATTTATACATTCTGCCACAACTTCAAGGACATTCATGATCTCGATGTGGCTCAAAATGAAAATGAGTTTGATTCCCCTAATGTAAGGCATCTGTTGGAAGATAGAACCATCAGTTTCATATTCAAAATTTAACAGGAAAAAAAACACATTTTAAGCAATATTTATTTTTGTAGAAAATTACTTACAAAGTCTTCATTATACCTCCTTGGAAGGTAATAACAGTGTCTACTTTCATGATGCCAGCTCAACTTTCTCCTTTTTTCCTTCCATTACTTCTTGAAAAGACTCAGAAAAGGCAAGTTAGCTTTGTGCATCTTTCTCAGAAGCTGAACTGGTTAGATTCAGGCCAAGTTAAATTCACTCCCTGTTTATTCCATTTTACTGTTCCCATATAAACACATGATCTGATTAATCCAGTTAAAAACACTAAACTGGTTCTCCTATTGAAATTAGCACAGTTCTAAGTTTTAAATTCTACTTAGAGAATTGATAAGTTTACAACATTGTTTTAAACAAATTTGACCTGCATGTCTGATGGTGATACAATTCATTGTTAATTTTGTTTATGTCCACACTAGCAGTTAGCTTCTTTATATAAATGATGTGGTTTTCGTGTCAGTTGCATTTCATTTTTTTATAACACAGATGCCTGAAAATTTCAATAGTTGTACATTTTCTGAAGGAATAATCTGTCTTGATATATGACAGTTTATTGATTTACAGCCCCATGTAAATGAAGGCAGTTTGTGGGAAATATTATCTATTTGGCCAATTTATTAGCATATGATTCCAGATTCTCTTGAGCTTTCATAATTAATTATTGCTTTAATAAGGGAGCATTTTTGGGGTGAGCTCAGAAAAAACATATTAAAATTAAACTGAAAGAAATGGAGGAAAAATCAAAGCACTTATGAGAAGGCTCTAGCTCCCTGGCTGATTTTTCCCTTCAGCATGATCCATTCTGTTTCATGGCACTGAGCACCACTTCTTTCAACCTTATCTGCTCAGTGCTTTCACCTCACTTGCAAAGTCTTGAGTCGCTACCATACCTAGAGGGAAGGTACCCAACGCTAACAGGCTATTATTGTATGCCGTTCAACAATGGTCTGCTAGTAACCTTATTTTACATCCTAGGATGAGTATTTATGTGCTGTGAACACCTTTGTTTATGAAGCTCATTAAGGTTTAGTTAAAATTTTACAACAACTCTATGCTTAATTGTATATTAGCGTATTTGAACAGTCCAGTTAACCTTGATGCTGCTTTGGTCCTTTTTATGTGAAGTTATGCATGTTGAGCCTGATGTGAAAATGAAGATTGGTAACATCGATCCCACTAATACAATTTTTTTTTTAAATATATTCTGTTAAGAACTTTTTGTGATTCAAGTATTAATTAGTTTTTCCAAAAATTAGTTATTTATATCTTAAATATAAAATACCTTCAAGACCAGAAAACCAGCATGTAAAAACTAAACATCAGTTTTGCATCATTCAGAACATCAGTCTGATATTTTCTGCAGACACGTATATCAGTCATCTTCCCAGCCGTTTCCATTGCTGCTGCTGTCACATTTTATTTTCCTCAATGTCATTTTGGTTGATGCTTCTTCTCCAACAGCAACACAATACAGGCTCCTTGTAAAAGTGTCCTATGGTGAGCATGTTCCAACACTGTCCCAACACAATCCCTCTCAAAAGCTAGGAAACGGGAAGAAGACGGCTCGTGTAGATTGAAAAAAAAAAAAAAACACTGACTGTTCCATTTTACATTTCCTCTGTGTTCATTTTCTCGAGAGCCTTCATCTATTTTGCTAGCTGAGTGGATTCAGTCTGGTTAAATAAGGCATGAGTCATCTGCAGTCAGTACTAAAGTGATGCGGCCCAACTCAGTGAGAATGTGCTGAACAGGAAGGTGACTAACTGTGTAAGCCTACATAAATAATTAAATTTATTCAAATAATATACAATAAATTAATAGAGTAAGGAGGGAAAGCAAACAAAAAAGTCTGTTCTTTTTCCTTGCCTTTGTTTGGGTGGACATACTTTAATGTACTTTTTGTGTTAAGTGGGAAGCCAAATTTCTAGCTGTAGATGGAGATTTTTTCCATGACAGCACAAAAGAAGCAGATATTGCAAGTACAAGTTATATTTGTTAATTGATAGGGAACTGATCACACATGGAGCAAAACTTTCTCTTTCAGTGCAACATTTGAGAAATTGAGTATCAGGCAGAAAAGGCATTTGCTGGACCTGATGTTGGGGGTGGTCAGGATAAGTCATATTTTATGACTGATGCAGGCTGTCAGTTTGAGAAGGGTTGGGGCTTTTGTGGTAGGAGGTCAGAGTAGGACTATTCTTATTATTCACTCAAGATAATCCTGCTGAATAATGTTCAGTTCACTGAAGCTGTCTCGGTCTGTTCCTCCAGCACCTTTCAAAGTGTGATCTGTGAGTACTGACCACATATCCAGAAAATGATTCCTTTGGAACTACATCTCACACTTCTTCATGCCTCCCCTGCCTCAGGCTATCCTTAACTTTTAACTTCCTTTGCACACTCCTGAATAACCTTCATCTGCCTCCCTGAAGGCTCGTTGGCCCCAAAGCAACTGTCCTGCAGACTACAGTGCTACCTGCACATAGACTATCTGAATTACATCTAGCATTTCACCAGAATGAAAATCAATGATATGCCACAAAATGATGCTCCCCTGAACAGCAAATGTATAATAGAACAATATACATTTACAATCAGTGACAGAGGGCTCTTTAAATGTTGTATGAACTGCCTAAGATGACGTCTAAAACGAAGAGGAAAGATTTAAAAAAATTATAAACTGGCCCCCATTTATTTTCTCTTTTGTTTTGGTGATGTATCTTGTCAGCTTACACTAGAACTTTAACAAAGGTTTTTAGAAACTCTTAGCTATCCTTTGCCTTGTCAATATTTACAGTGATACAATAACTTGAAAAGAATGGCGACCTGTCCAGGGTGTACCCCGCCTCTCGTCCATTGACCGCTGGTGATAGGCACCAGCAACCCCCTACCGTCCCCAATGTGGTAAGGGTGTAAAAAAATGGATGGATTGATGGATGGATGGAATAGCTCAAAAAGGTCAGTAAAGGAGGTCATCCCATAACTGGGGGTTGTTTTTCTGAAGCCCCGCTTACTCTGTTTCAGTTATTGAGCAACGGAAACAGATTTACCTGCCTTGCCCGATTGTAGTGGGTAGAAGACCCAGTGAGGTTTGTTCATGGCCTCTTCTGCCAAACTACCCAAGAGCAGTAGTGGCTACAATGTAGAAGCTTACCACCATTTGCACGTAAATGCGTGTGCAAACGTGTGTGAATGTAGTGTACAGAGCTTTTGAGGACACAAAACAAGAACAGACCATTTACAATGAACCATAAAACTATGGTCAAAGAGTCATAAAATACCAATATCCTTTCTGTGTTTTTTCACTTCACCGTGTTGGTCAAAGACCATCTAACTCAAACTCATAGACTTAAATTCACAAAAATTATCTGAAAGACCAATATTATCCTGAACTGTTTGGTGAACTATTTTATTTGTACTTTACCTAGATGCACAACTACAGATGCCGTCTCTCACACCCACCCACTCAAGCAATGTTAGGCATGTTAATTTGACTCCATTGCTTTGAAGTATTATAGTTAGATTTCTGTATAGGTATTTATTTCTCGTAAAGAACCTTGAGATGATATTTGTTATCAATCAAATATCTCATTATCTCATCTTATTATAGACAAGATGGTGCGAGTCATTATCCTGTTTCTGACCGTTGGCATGAGTGAAATCAAGTCACTGTTTGTGTATGGTCACTAAACTTCATTAGATCTAAGACGTTTTATTAACAATGTGGCCAACCTTCTTACATGGGAACATAAAAACTTCCCCCAAGCAAAGGGATAGGTGGAGAAGACAAAAATTAAGTTGAAATAAAAACTAAATAATTCAAAAACAAACATATCATGTAACCTTAAACCCAAACAGCACAAGATCAGGACGAGGTTACTACACCATCTATTTGAGTCCATTAGGACAAACTATTAAGGGGGATAAAGACAAAAGCACATTAGTCCCTTTTTGTTTTGCACTTTATTACCATGCAATGCAAGTAATTGGTAACAACCTATAATTATGATAAAGAGCATAGCTTGGCTCTGCAACATTAAATTTGGCCTTCTTGTGACTTGGTTTATGTTGGGCTGGGTGAGCTCCATGGCTGCCAAAGGTGGGGACAACCAGGACAGCCCTCTGCCCAAAAAAAATAGTCTGGCCACTGATGTGACTTCTGATTCTGAGTTTATTAAGCAGCTAAAGTAAAGCACAAAATGCACGGTGCTACAGGCAGAAAGGGAAAAACATCCAGCTGTAATCTGTCCCTGTGCTCTGGGTCAGGCAGACTCTCCATCACTTTGACATAAAGAAATGATAATGAGACTGTCATCTGATAAACACACCTCAATGCGCAGGAACAGCCTATCTTCTGTTTGCTCTCCAATCCACTATAATCTACAGACTACAGCTGGACCTGTCGTCTCTGTGTTCTCTCCAATAAACTCAGCAGTTCCTGTCATGTGGAGGATATTTTCAACTGGAAGTTATAACTAGATTTGATCTGATTGGCAACGTTTGAATGTTGTTAAATGTTAGTGCTTGCTCCGTTTCATAACTTCCTCTAGGCTGATGTTACTACCAGGCAAGTCCTCAGCCTTGAACCTGCATGTCTGATTTATGGATGGAGGTTAGCAGCTAGAATAAATGAATACTGCTGTAGAACCTCATCTACTAAAGGAAGGCTTAGTGCATGTAGGAAAGCTCAAATATAAACAATGAACTAATTTGCTTAATATGCTCTGTGGGTTTTTGGCAGAAATGTGATGCTATAAAGGACACAGTCTGAGAGGAGCCCATAGAAGTTAATTAAAAATATAGAAAATAAAGCTCTAACCCTTACCCTCTGGGGTCTGTTTGTTAAAAAAAAAAAAAAAAACTAGCCAGTAAACAAAACTCTGGTTAATGGGTTCAGACCAGCTGACAGTTTTGCCTGGGCCATGGACAAGATAAACACACTCCTAGCAACGGCATTCTGTAGCCATTACAAAATTCATCAATATTTTCCATTTAAAAACATGATTAATCTTTTCCGTCATTCTTCTCCTTCCATCTGTTCCATACTTTAGAAAACACATAATGCCCCTTCAGAAACCAGATAAATAGTGCCACAATCAAGTAACATACTTTTAGTTGTTATAAATATCCTGTATATATGAGTAAAAAGACATTTTATTTTGCTGTTTAAAGCCTTTAAATTGAGTTCTGATTCTTAAAGAAGCTCTTGCTATTTCCAACTCTGCCTTCAGTATGTCATCAGAACAGCATTCCTCTATCAATCATTTAACAATGTGTTTATGTTTAACATAAAAACGTTGATATATAATGAGATGTATAAAAAATTTCTCAAGCATGAATGAAAGAGTCAAAGCAATACTCCAAGTATGCTTAGATGAGAAAATAACACTGAGCTCAAATGAGTAAATTTGGTAGCACTTTATTTGAAGGGGGTGAATAAGACTGTCATGACACTGTCATAAACATGACATAACACATGTCATGAACATCAATAAGTCTTCATGAATATTTATGACTGTTGTCATAAAGCGTCATTCGGTAAATTATGACACTTTTAATACAAAGTTGACATTATTCAAAATGTCTTTGTTATGACAACTTGACATTAACCAGGAAATCATTACTGATATAAATTTGTTATAAAAGTATTACTGATTTCACTTTAAAAATCAGGTAACTTTATGTTATTAAAGGTAAAGTTTAAACAGTAATGATTTCTTGGTTAATGTCAAGTTGTCATAACAACGGCATTTTGAATAATGTCAACTTTGTATTAAAAGTTTCATAATTTACCGAATGACACTTTATGACAACAGTCATAAATATTCATGACAGGTGTTATGTCATGTTTATGAAAGTGTCATGTCAGTCTTATTCACCCCCTTCAAATAAAGTGTTACCGTAAATTTTACATTATAGTGCTTTCAATGTATCTCTTCAGATTTTTCTTAATGTCATTGAAAGGTAAGTAACATACTGCAGGTGATCATTTGCATAAAATTGGAAATGGTTATATCAAATATAAATGCAATTTATACTTAAAGCTACAGTATATTACTTTTACAAAAATATTTTTCATGTTTGTTAAAACTGTCATTATGTTGCAAGTATGATACAAGACAAATAATGTGTGAAAAGATCAAGCTCCTCCACCTTCTCCCTGTGCTGTGATTGCTGTCTGCAAAAATACATCACCCCCAGACAAAAACAGTCAATCGGAGCCAGAAGGAGAATTTTAGCACTGACATTTAACCTCCTACAAATCAGTTCCTCTCAATAAGAAACTTATGAAACTTTAACAAAAACTGCAGGTGTGCGTCATTGTCTGGTGAATTTAACATGTTTGTTTTTCATTCTCTGGGTATAGAATCCAAACATTTTACTCAAGAGAAGTCATACTTTATAATAAAATTACTCAAGTGGAACTTTCTCCCATCTCCCTGTTGCATCTCTGGAGCTCAGCCACAGTGATCTTTGGGTTCTTCTTTACCCCTCTCTCCAAGGCTCTTCTCCCTTGATTGCTCCTTTTGGCTGGACAGCCAGGTCTAGGAAGAGTTCTGGTCATCCCAAACTTCTTCCATTTAGAGATCATGGAGGCCACTGGAACCTTGAGTGCTTATGAAATTATTTTGTAACCTTGGCCTGACCTGTGCCTTGCCACAGTTCTGTCTCTGAGCTCATTGGCCAGTTCCTTCCACCTCATGATTCTCATTTGCTCTGACCAGCACTGTGAGCTCTTATATAGGTAGGTGTGTCCCTTTCCTAATCAAGTCCAATCAGTTTAATTAAACACAGCTGGACTCCAATGAAGGAGTAGAGTCATCTAAAGGAGGATAAGAAGAAATGGACAGCATGTGAGTTAAATATGAGTGTCACAGCAAAGGGTTTGAATACTTATGACCATATGATATTTCAGTTTTTCTTTTTTAATAAATTTGTAAGAATAAATAAATAAATAAATAAAAAGCTACATTTCTGTTTTTTTATGTCAAGATGGACTGCTGAGTTTACATTCATTAACTTTTTTTGTTTTAGTAAATGGCTGCAATGAAAAAGTGTGAAAAATGTAACCTTTTGTTAAGAAATGGGGTCCAACCGACCCCACACATGTAAAACTTGTATCATTTGCCACAGTCCTCTACCTTTGCCTCAATCCTCGCACGCACAAGGGTTAAAGGGGTCTGAATATTTTCTGTATACAATAAAACCTGGACGAATAAAGTTTATGATGTTTTAGCCTAGTAATCACCAGTGGTGGAAAGTAACAAATTACAAGTACTTCGTTACTGTACTTAAGTACAATTTTCGTGTATCTGTACTTTACTTAAGTAGATTTAATAATGGGTACTTTCTACTTTTACTCCACTACATTTTACAGTAAGTATCTGTACTTTCTACTTCACTACATTTCTACAAAACTGTCGCGTTACTCGTTACATCCAAGTCGCGTTGCGCTTTTTGTCCGTTAAAATGTGAAGTTCAGGGTCTTAAGGTGGCGCCGTAAAATCCAAGCAATAACGTGACTTAGTGTCTGTTGTCACCCATCGCCTCCACCTTTACTCGCATGCGGAGCTCCAGACATGCGCAGTGGTTTCCTCTGAGCAGGAGAAGATGTCTGTCTAATCGTCAGTAATATAATAGCGCTGCATAAATCATAAGATATGGTGACATGTAAAACCAGCAGCGCTTCGCTTTCACAGACGGTGGGGACTTCGTCCAACTTTTAGCGTCACTTGGAAGGAAAGCTTAAAAAAGGTAAGATCTGTGGACGTGATGCTAGCAAAGCTAGCTGTACAGAGACACATGTTGCATCTGCGATGAAAAAAGTTGTCAATCATGCCCTGAATTATTGTGTGGAGGTGTTGCCTGAGGTGTCGCATATATGGGACAACGCTGTGACCAAAGTCTGCATTGATATGACATTCAGGAACGATCCGATTCTTCTGGATGGATCTTTACTGATTAAATTTATTTCAGCTCTAAGTATTTAATATCTAGGTGTTTTATGGGAATGTGGATCTTTAAGATCAATTTGAGAAGCAATTTTGAAGGTAAAACTTAATTTTTTTGTGTCTCGTAGCGCGGGGTGCTGGTCTTGACTTGGTCTTGGGTCGGTGGTCTTGACTACAACTCTGCTACTGGTTCCTTGGTTGCATGTCCTCCCCCACCCACCTTCTTTCCATCCCCTTCCTGTTGGATTTCTTTAAAAATAAAAGCCATTAGTGGCAAAAAAAAGTGAAGTTCATGCTATGTTGGGACAGGAGACGAGATGTTTCCATCCCTGAAATTATGATGCATAGAATCACATATCTAAGTATAAACCATGTTACAGAGTAAACATAATAAAAACATGCTTTATCTGTGGCATTGTTCATTAAAATGGCACATTTCTAATGTATTAAAATTAAATACGATCGGTTCATTTAATGATATTGTATTAAGTAATGCATTCAGCAAGTACTTTTACTTTTAATACTTAAGTATTTTTAAAAGCCAGTACTTTTTTACTTTTACTTAAGTACAAATGTTAATGTGGTAGTTTTACTTTTACTTGAGTAAATTTTTGTCTGTATATTTGTACTTTTATTTAAGTACATTTCTTGAGTACTTTCTCCACCACTAGTAATCACCAGAGATACTATTTGTTTTCATCCAGGATTCTCCTACACTTTCAGGGATCTGCGAAGGATATGTTGCCCAATCAAGTTAGTGGGTGTGTGTCCCCTAGCATCTCTAAATGTTGGAACACAAGGCAATATATCTCAATTTAAAAAAAAAGGTAGAGAGGCTACATCCCGTGTGAGTTCAGCTTGAGTGCTCTTTGTGTGTGTGTGTGTGTGTGTGTGTGTGTGTGTGTGTGTGTGCGTGTGCGTGTGCGTGTGTGTGTGTGTGTGTTTTGACTTCAGGTTTCAGGTGTCCATCCTCTTAATGGACCAGAGGGGTTTATGGGCAAAAGTTGAACACAGGCCTCCTGTTCTCTTCTGCACAGCAGC
The DNA here is from genome assembly GCF_051168715.1 of Poecilia mexicana. Taxonomy (NCBI): domain Eukaryota; kingdom Metazoa; phylum Chordata; class Actinopteri; order Cyprinodontiformes; family Poeciliidae; genus Poecilia; species Poecilia mexicana. The sequence goes on along the minus strand of NW_028263379.1, from coordinate 691,130 downwards.
TGGCCAGCAAAGCCTGGGAACCTCCGTTGTTTTTCACACACACACACACACACACACGCATTTCCAATTATTGCTACCAAGTAGGCCAAGTGAAATAAAAGCATGAGGCATGTAAGAAGGGCATCCCAAACTGCTTCAGAGTGTTTCCCATGTGGGGTCCAAGATTTTGGGGCCTGCAAAGACACAGGGCCACTCTTTGTTGGTGGGCTTCCTTAGTTCAGACCCTTCATGGTAAAAAAAACAAGTACCCACACACAAACGCAAACTCCCCACACACACTTCGGCTGTAGGTGGACTTTTCTGGTCATTTGCTTTTCCTCATAAATATTTTCCTCAGTGTTAGGTCCACCAGGCTCGTTTGGTGGGGTAACATTAAAGGAGACCACACAAGGATTTTATGACTTAATGAAAATGGAATTCACTAGCAAGGGCCACGCCACAAACGTATGCGTTTAAAGATTTATTGATGAATGCATTAGGGATGAAGGGGAGAGGGAGGAAGGAGAGACCAAATCAAGATCCTCCATCCCTTCATCCCTCCATCACTCCATCCTTTCATCTCTTCATGAAAGGATGGAGTGATGGAGGGATGAAGGGATGGAGGATCTTGATTTCATCTCTTCATGAAAGGAAGGAGTGATGAAGGGATGGAGGAACTTGATTTGGTTGTCTGGGAGAATGACAGAGGGCTTGGGATGTGAAGACTCTGAGTGGGGGTATGTCTTTGGGAGGTGGTTCCTCTTATTTATTCCAGAGCCAACATAGGAACCCCCAGACGAAACCTACAGCAAAAAGAAAAACAAAGCACAGTTATGAATAAATAAGTGTTAAATGAAAGAGGTAAAGGGTAAGGAAGGGTGGATTTGACAAAACACGACAGACTGAGTTGAACGGATGAGCGGAGTATAAATAGGCCGCTTGAAGAGTTAGAGGTGTGGTTTGGGCGTGGCCCTGCTCCCGAAATTAAGTTAGCACATTAACTTCCAGTTCACTAGCAAGGACTACACCACAAACTTATGCGTTTAAAGATTTATTGATTAATGCATTAGGGATGATGGGGAGAGGGATGAAGGGATGAAAGGATGGAGGATCTTGATTTGGTCATCTGGGAGAATGACAGAGGGCTTGGGTTGTGAAGACTCTTGAGTGGGGGTATGTCTTTGGGAGGTGGTTCCTCTTATTTATTCCCGAGCCAACATAGGAACCCCAAAAGAATCTGATTAAATTAAAATGAGAAAATAATGGGTTTGCAAAAAATCACTGAGGTTATACAGACGCATAAAAGGTACACCTGTGATGACCAGCGAACTAAAACTTGAACCGTCTTAAAGGTGATAGCCTGAATGGATGTTGAAGAGGCGGCTCCTATGTGAAAGAATAGGCGGAATAAGGTTTGAGGGAGATCCTGCACTTGACTTAAGTCTAGCTTGAGCCAGACTTAAGTGACTGCATTACGGGATGCTGAGGTGAGGCGTGGACCTTGAGATGAAATTGTTGCCAAATTTCTGATCTGAACGTAAAGATGGGCTCATATGGGTTGAGGATGGAAGAGAGAAAAGGTGATTAATACAGAGGATTGTATGGCAAGAATAAACAGACACTATTTCCAGATAAAAGGTAAAATAATATTGTTGAAGTGCCATGGGTTTGTTGAGACCACATCTAATACTGAGAATAAATATATCTTACAGACCATAACAATAAAGAACTTATCACTTATTTATGTTTTTAATTAGATTTGATATATTTATTTCTTTAATATTATTTTCATGTCAGTGTTAATGTCATGAGGCTGATGACTCCATGACACTTTCAGTTTGACTAGGATTTTATTAAGAACCAGATTTGTTCTTTGTAATTTCTGTCCAGTAAAACTATTAATCTATAATCAATAGACAGGTCTATATAAAGATATAATCCATGTTTCTGTCTCATATTTCTATGGCATTAAAAGGATCTGGAACTTTTGTTTTTCCACTGAAAGCTCTGGTTTGCACAATAAATGCCATGTGGGTGAAATTTTATGGATGATACTCTGATGTCCCATTCTCCTGAAGGCAGCACAGAGCTGCACCACCAGAAACAGAAACACTGAAGAGAAGAAGAGCTATGATTAATGTAGTTACGGTTCTATCCATGTTTTAATGCTGCAGAGCTCAGTCTGTTTGCAAATAGATCAAAGTTTAAACTGATATTGTTGTTCATCTTTTATCTGGTCATTTGGTGGAATATTTAACAACTAGAAAATGGCACAAAATAAGAATATTTTTTCCACTGTGATTGGCTGCTGTTGGAATACAAATTTTAAGTTGATTGTTCATTAAATTTTTCGTAGACGCCTGTGAAAATAATTTCTATTCCCATGGCTTTTTTGTTCTCTGGGAAATTATTTTGATGATAAATACAGAAACAAGCATCAAAATCAAAACATCTAAAATAGTGATAGTAATATTAATAAAAAAATAATAGTCAGTGCAAAGTAGCCTACAAATTCTTTGGTGGGGGGCAGAGAGGGACCTGGATATGGGATGGGGGATGCTGGCCCGAAAAAGGCTGAGAAACAGATTTAGTTGGTAATGTTGCATGTTCTAAATTATTTGCAAAAACATCGACTGAAAGGACTCTTATCTAATGTTGAGGGATTTTTGCCTGTAAGGCAAACCTTTAGGGCACAGACATTTTACATTTTGTTTTGAGTTGAAATGTACTGAAGTCTTTTTTTAAGTTTGAGTGTTTAGCTTGTTAATTGTATTGTTAGAAGCAATTGTTTGCACTATTCAAAGACACTTTTTATTAAACTGTGGCAATAGCAACAGTATAGTTAATTTCTATTACCACTGTAAGTTTCAGGCTCAGGATTTTTTTTTTTACTTTAAGCCCTGGGTAGTGAAGGAGACCTGCTGCTGCTGTTCGGAGCTACGTAGGTTTGTGTTAGAATCACGGCAGCAAACCAGCAAAACGCAAAGAACTTTTCACAGTTTTTCCCTCCAAACTAACCGACTGAGTTGAGTAAAGCTGCTGGATGCAGGTAATGTTAGCTAAAAGATGACTAGCTAATATCAATACATCACATTAAGCTTAACAAGTACCTTAGGCTACCGATGTTGGTGTCTATTTTCAGCTACGTACATTGATTTTGCCCCCAAAAAAGTCGATTACCACTGCACTATCAGCCACAGTTTTTGAACTGTATTTTTTTTAAACCACTGTAAGGGGCCAGCTGTACTGAGAGTTAGTAGAAATGTCAGTCTGAAAAGATCTAAGGAGACATTATTGAAACCTCAGGACCATGTCGGCTGTAGGGGTAATGTCCAAATCCTCCACAGCATGTTCTGTTCCACTGAAACTCCAGCTCACAGTTTCTACTTCTCTTCACCCACTCACTCCTTTTTCATCCCTCTCTCAGCCTCTCTCTGTCCTCTTCCCCTTACACCCTCAAGCTAATTGAGGCAGGTGGCTCCTTTTATTCTCCCTCTCCAAAGCTCTCAGTTCTACAGTTGCCAGGCATTACACTTTGTGTGTGAGTGTTTATGTATGTGCTTGTGCTTTAGCCATGATTTTCCTCTTGTACTGAATCTGAATTGGTGGCTGTGGAAGGAGCCTTGGTGCATGTTGAGTCCTGTGAGAGTGTGTATGTTACTGAGTCAATGAACGTGAGAGTGAATTCCTAATGGCTCTCTTTTCATCCAGCAGTGGCCTCTCCAAATGCCATTCTCTGGGCTTGAACATGCAATTAATCTATTCAGCTTGATAAGAGGATCTAGTTAAAGTTCCACAAATACTCCCTCACTATATATCTCTCTCTCTCTCACTCACACACATACACACACACAGAAATACCGCTCTCATACATAGTTGAGAACATTGCAACCTGAAGTGGTGGGGGAACAGAGTGATTCAAACTTAGAGCCAGAGATGTAACCACAATGGATTGTCTGTTATGGATGACTGTTTGGCTGACAAAGTCAATGGTCTAATAAATGTGTTCAATCGAGTGCTGATGCACTCACAGCAAGTCACCGTGAAGAAAAAGTAACCAACTGCTCTTGGCATGGCTTCACAAATTTTTCTTTCTCCATATTATAAAAATAACTGACTGCAGTCAGTTTAGTTTAGATGAAATGTTTAACACAGTGGTCCTCAAACTACGGCCCACGGGCCGAATTCCGGCCCGCCTCCACATTTGGTCCGGCCCCCTGAACAATACCAGAGAGCGTTTAGATTTTTTTTCATATACCATATTTTCCGGACTATAAGCCACTTACATGTGGATTTTTCTTCAACCACCAGGGGGCTCTTTAGCAGGAAGTGAATCATTGGAAGTCAAAATTGGAAATAAAAGAAGAAAACGGAATTAGGTTTTAATAGGGAATTGAAATTTGAGAATGTTGTTGATCAGTTAAATAGCATTGAGGGGAAAAAGAAGACTTTTTCATTTTTTAAATAATACTGGGATCATTATGAGAATTTGAGGTATAGATATTAGGATCCAGTAGATGGCAGTAGTGCAACAATAATGGATGCAAGCTGCTGTTGAAATCTAAAGAAGAAGAAGAAGAAAGCGCCCATTTTCATTTAGCACATGCTAGTAGCAACACGAAGGATCAACACTTTTACTGTTAAAGTTACCGTTCAGAAACTTCCGTAATCAGTTCAGTTAAATCTAAACTTGGCAACTTTTTCTTTTTCAACCGTAATAAATGTGATATTCAACTGACCTGTTATGCCTCAAATTTTAGGCGTCTGCCCCCCTCTGCTGCTGCTGCATTGTTGTGGAAAACCTGGAGCATCAGAGATATCTGCGGCTTATACACGTATGTTTACTGTTTTTTTTTTTTTTTTTTTTTTAAACTTTGGGGTTGTGACTTATAGTCCGGTGCGGCTCATACTTTGGAAAATATGGACTATATTCCTTCCTGGATTTTTTCTGTGAAGAACCCAGAGAGGGTTATTTGATTGTGCTTTCTGGAAAACAATACATTTTTACATTTAGACACTCCTGCAATCATCACATTTTTTCTGTTACAAACTGACTCCAGCCCCCCAGCAGAGAAGGGAAAAGTTATGTGGCCCTCATAGGAAAAAGTTTGGGGACCCCTGGTTTAGCACATCAATAGACGAGTCAATGAAACTAACATAGGATTGTATATGCGCAATATATTTCTGAAATAATCAAATTTCTCATAAATTATCAAATTTGTGAAAATAATCACAAATTATCAAAATTGTGATTCCCAAGAGTTGAGTCCCATGTCAAGACTCACCCCTCGTCTTGGGGTGAGTGTACATCTGATGACCACTAGGGGCAGTTAATCAACTTCAAAGACATAACTTCATACTGTAGAAAAGTTCATTGTTTGAAGAAAGTATTGACTAGAGGACTTATAACAAGGAAGTTTTTTTTTTAATCTTGTTTTATATTGAAAGATGTCCAGGTAATAAATGTGTTGCATTAAGGTTATCACATTATGCACTGATGCTCAGTACAACTTTGGTTAAGATGTTATTATTGTATGTTTCTCTGCATGATGTACAAAAGTTAAGCTGGAATAAACAATTTAAAAAATCCTATTTTGTACACTTGGGGTAATTTGTTTAGATACTATTATATAATTAGATAAAATTAATATTAGTTTTACTACTAGTGACTGGTCAAGGGAAATGTATAAACATGTCAACATAATAGTAAAGTGAAGTTATAAAGAGGTCATCCCATGCTTTAAATAGCGGTTTTGGAGGTTTTAAAATAAACTTTGTGTTTGAATTCATCTTGTTTTACAGAGTAATTTGAGCTAGTAACTCCTTGCTGCTTTGGGGAGGTGAAACACACAGCAGATTAACATATGCTCTTTGAATGAGCACATTTGTTGTGGATTTCAGCCAATAAGTTGGGTAAAGCATGGCTACCTATTTAAGCAGTTTGGTTTCTGTTATTGATCAAAGATGAACCAAGTTTAACACCTTGATCACAAATTGAATACTGGCTTTCATAGTGCATTGCTATGGCAAAGTCTACACAAAGGCTTGCTGCAATGCAACATATCAGAAGCAATCACAACATTTGAAGAACCTGACAAGGAGGATGCTTAACTTTGACTGTAAATGCAACAAGAAAAAAAGAGAGCTCTCCACTTGGGACACTGCCCTGCAGCTGCAAACATTCTCCAGAGTTCATGTACAAAGTACTGATGGATTATTATACAGCAGAAGGAGAGCAGCAGAATGAATGCAGCAGGACATCATGAAACTAACAGGCATACAGTCCTTGCTTCAGACACAACGTTTTTCAGAAGGACATAGAAGAAAACATGGCAGGACTGCAGGAGGCGCTGCAGTATGCAGGAATACTGACAACCCTGCAGTAAGATTCATGCTGGAGGTCACAATACTTTCAGTTTCTCGTCTTGGGATGAGTGTCAAGACTTACTTCAATTGTTTTAGAACACTATTAAAATACATAGTACTAAAGAATGTTTTGTGACATGTATTTAACCCTAGTTCGTGCGAGGACTCAGGCAAACAGGGGACTGTGGCAAATGATACAAGTTTTACATGTGTGTGGTCGGTTGGACCCTATTTCTAAACACAAGGGTTAAGACTTGCAACATAACATAACTGAGTTTATAGATCTTTTTGATTGTCCTGATTATTTACATTGACCAAGTGGGCTGATGTAGGTACCATGAAAAATCGCTGTCAACTTGGAGCTGTACCTCCCACATGTAAACTAAAGTTTACGTAATATCTCTGCCCCAACTAAAATTGAAAAAATAAATCTGTTACACAATTTATGTTACAATATACAGTAAGAACCTAATTTAAAGCGGAAGGGACCGTGGATCATTCTAGACAGTTCATACTTTCACCGTTTTACCATTACAAAGTAATAACAATGGAATAATAATAATTATGATGATGATAATAATAATAATAAAGAATAATAATGAAATAAAAATTAAGCTGCTAGAGCAGAGGTCTGCAAACTGCTGCTCCAGAACCGCAAGTAGCGCTGTGCCTTTTTTGTTGGTTTGTTTGTTTCATTCCTTTGTTCTTGTTAGGATTTAACTTTTTCTGTGTTTATTGTGATCCTGTGAGTCTCTGTGTTGTCCTGTCTGCTCCCTGTTGATTGTTTCCCAGGTGTGTCTAGTTCCCCTGATTACTCCCTGTGTATTTAAGCCCACCTGTTGTCTCTGTTCTTGTCGTTGCTGTTGCGTCGTATGTCAGTCTGTTTGTTAGCCTTTCCAGTTGAACTGTATAGTCCTGGTCCTGGTCCTCTCATTGTCAGTCTTTTAGTGTCAGTTGCTACCAGTTTAAGTTTTTTGCTTAAGTTCTGCCGTGCCGCCTGGACTGGACTGATGGACTGATTTGAGCTACTACTATTAAACTTATCATCATCACCTCTCAATCTGGGTCCTGCCTGCGTTCATACTCACCACCACAAACCATATCATGACAGGTCTGTGATAAAACACTGACCAATGAAATGTAGTGCAAGTGTGTGTGTGTGTGTGTGTGTGTGTGTGTGTGTGTGTGTGTGTGTGTGTGTGTGTGTGTGTGTGTGTGTGTGTGTGTGTGTGTATATGGAAGCTTAGAACATCAACATGGAGTAAAACATTTTTTTGTACTTTGAACAGGTTATTAGTCAGTCCATCCTACTGACAATCACTGACTTGTAGTAGCTCTTAAAATTATAACTTAGATCCTCTAACTGAGTAAGTTATTACAAAGTTATTTTGAGTATTGTTGCTTTAAAGGATACATTAAATTCATTTTACTTGCTAGTAATTGGCAATAACGGCAGGAGAGAGAAGAGAAGCAAGGAATCGTCCCACCCTCAGTGGACCAGTAACTCATTATTCTTGTTCAGTGAGGTGGAGAAATACCACTTTCTTGGGAATTCCCTTTACCACACACACTAACAGGATATATACACACAGATCATGGTGTGTTCCTCTGAGAAATTCAGAGATGATTGTTGTGAGAGAGGTAGTTTTAAGCGGAAATAAGGCAGCTAAAGCCATAATGAAATAGGTCCTCTAGGGAAAATGCAGCCAGACAAATTGATGTTACACTGCTCACTAAAATCTAACTGAGGTCCCTGCTGAATCTTCCTTGAAGGAAAAGGAGGTCTAATGAAAATACGGTTCTAGTTTCTTTAGTAGAAATTTGATGATTTAAATATTCAGGAAAAGAGAAAGGAATTCTGATTATTCAGTTGAATGAGAAATGCATGAGGTATAGACCTCATGCATTTCTCAGACAGGCAGCTAATGTACAGTGTCCAGCATTGTCCAAGGCTTGTAAAATGATATAACACTAGTCGCCAGTGTCAGGCAAAAACCTCAAGGGCCTCACAGACTTTAAGTGTGAAGAATAATCAAATTTACTAAACATAGAGACCATACTGAAGAGTCTCTCTGTAAATATTATACTTTGCTGTCATGGCTAAGTACAATAGCTTTTGCCCAAGACAAAGGCATTGCTCAAACTTTTCTGTTTCCCAACTTTCTGCTGTCAAAAATCAGTTCTTCAATTCCAGACAAATTGAAGGCATAAAAAGTTTCCTCCAGTTTTATGGTTATTTTTAAATATCATTGATTCAAATGTTGCTGCTCTAGCAGACTGCAAACGGATTCAAATTCCAAATTTACGCAAAATATTAAACTTAACCAGGTAAATGATATATATATCGCTATGTCATTTTAGAAAAGGTAAACTCATTTTATATAATTTCATTAGACAAACAATGCATATTTTGAGCCTTTACTTTTTGTGATTTTGATGATCTTGGGTTGATCATCAAAACTGTAAAAACTCCCACCAAGTGCTGAATAACCACCTGTCTGAGAGGGGAGATCAATTATTACCAGTGGTGGTACCAGTGGTACTTAAGTACAATTTCTGTGTATCTGTACTTTACTTAAGTAGATATAATAATGGATACTTTCTACTTTTACTCCACTACATTTTACAGTAAGTATCTGTACTTTCTACTTCACTACATTTCTACAAAACTGTCGCGTTACTCGTTACATCCAAGTCGCGTTGCGCTTTTTTTCCGTTAAAATGTGAAGTTCAGGGTCTTAAGGTGGCGCCGTAAAATCCGAGCAATAACGTGACTTAGTGTCTGTTGTCACCCATCGCCTCCACCTTTACTCGCACATGGAGCTCCAGACATGCGCAGTGGTTTCCTCTGAGCGGGAGAAGATGTCTGTCTAATCGTCAGTAATATAATAGCTGCATAAATCATAAGATATGGTGACATGTAAAACCAGCAGCGCTTCGCTTTCACAGACGGTGGGGACTTCGTCCAACTTTTAGCGTCACTTGGAAGGAAAGCTTAAAGAAAGGTAAGATCTGTGGACGTGATGCTAGCAAAGCTAGCTGTACTGAGACACATGTTGCATCTGCGATGAAAAAAGTTGTCACCAAAGTTTGCATTGATATGAAATTCAGGAACGATCCGATTCTTCTGGATGGATCTTTACTGATTAAATTTATTTCAGCTCTAAGTATTTAATATCTAGGTGTTTTATGGGAATGTGAATTTTTCAGATCAATTTGAGAAGCAATTTTGAAGGTAAAACTTAATTTTTTTGTGTCTCGTAGCGCGGGGTGCTGGTCTTGACTTGGTCTTGACTACAACTCTGCTACTGGCTCCTTGGTTGCATGTCCTCCCCCACCTTTCTGTTGGATTTCTTTAAAAATAAAAGCTACTAGTGGCAAAAAAGTGAAGTTCATGCTATATTAAGACAGGAGACAAGATGTTTCCATCCCTGAAATTATGATGCATAGAATCACATATCCAAGTCTAAACTGTTTTACAGAGTAAACATAATAAAAACATGCTTTATCTGTGGCATTGTTCATTAAAATGGCACATTTCTAATGTATTAAAATTAAATACGATCAGTTCACTTAATGATATTGTATTAAGTAATGCATTCAGCAAGTACTTTTACTTTTAATACTAAGTATTTTTAAAAGCCATTACTTTTTTACTTTTACTTAAGTACAAATGTTAATGTGGTAGTTTTACTTTTACTTGAGTACATTTTTGTCTGTTTATTTGTACTTTTACTTAAGTACATTTTTTGAGTACTTTCTCCACCACTGATTATTACACAGCATGAAGGAATCACGTTGAACCAGGCCAACATGTCACTATTTGTTAGGCACATTTCCGCATCAAATATAAGTTGCACATTTACAAAATGGAAATACTTTCTATTCATGAAGGTACACTCATTTCCAGATTGTGTTCTTAAATGAATATTAGTGCAGTCAATGACTCTGATCACGTTAGGAAGTGCGCTCATTGCTGCCAATTGCACCTTTCTTCCTGTTTAGCTGCAGAATGGGGGAACCTTGTGTATATGAGCAACATCTCAGCCTGTTATCCATTTCCCACTAAAGTGATTCAATGCAAGGAATCCCAGCATTGGGAAAACTTGAACTGGTAAAGTTCAGGTCTGCGCAGAGCTCCAGCATGATGGTCCAGGGCAATCTGAAGTGACTTGACAAATCCGTCATCATGCGCCAGCAGGTCAGACTGATCTCTAAACGCGCTCACTCTGAATCCTTTTATTGTCCTCCAGCAGTGCCAAAGCTGACATTATTTAATAATAATTACGCACACCGTTGTGCAGCTATGTGTGATTGTCTACAAACCTTGTCTGCCTTAAAGGGGGAGTATCATGTATAATAAATTTTTTTGAGCTTTACATTATGCTATTGCTGGGTTTCAGATCAATGTCACCCAATGCAGATGGAGGGCAAGAAGTAAATGCAGGCGAAGAAATTCAATGAAGCGTGGGTAAACAGCACTTCTATGCTGGAAGTGGGCAAATTGTGTAGCATGATAAAATGGACACACAATTTGCAATAAGAAACATCAAGGAATTGACAGACATATTAAAATAATCTGAGTTTGCTTTGTACAATCTGTTGCATCTGTGCACTATCAACAGCCACGCAACATGCCTAACCTTGTTTGTCCTCAACACATAAGCAGCAGTGAAATAATAGCCCTACTTCTAGCGATGGCTACACCTCCTACCAGGAGACCTGGATGGAGCACCCCGATCAGGAAGCATTTTACTCCACCGTTTCAGCTGCATGGTGGGGATCTGCTTCTCCAGCTTTGGCAACCCAAGACCACAATCTCTTTTCTTGGAGTAGAGGACTCCATCTGTAGTCGATGGTTTGAGGTGCAGCCATGTCTTGACCGCATTTCTTGTTATCTGATCAGCATATCTCAGGTTGGCAATGCTGACCATGCTCATCCCCCACCCACACAGGACTCTGGGAATGCCATAAGTTGTAAGCATGGTGAGCCATTGGGTAGGCTTAAGAGGTGCTTTACTGATGCAATCAAGGATCTTGTGCATGCTTCCTTTTGTATCCGAGGGGGCAATCCCATTAGCAGGACCCACGTCCACACCCAGATATTTCGTGGTCTGTTTTAGGTCCAGCATTGAGATCGGGACAGATTTTATCTTCCAGGGATCACAGTTATTCACAGTCGTGGATCTCTTTTCTTTGTTTAGGAAGAATCCACTACATTTGTGAATCTTCACTTCAAGACCAGTATTCTTGAGGAACTCTTTGAGAATCCTCAATCCTCAATGGTACAATTGGTGACCATCTCATTCCGGGAGTTGCTCACGATGACCAAGTCATCAGCATAAGCCAGAGATGTTATTGTTTGACTACACACCTTATATCCTGTCCCCTTTTGTCAAGGAAAGTCAGATCTATGGACAGGTTAAACAACAAGGGGACAGTAGGTCTCACTGTTTGACTCCCACCTTAAGTGTGATCTTTTCAGTTTCTCTGTTCCTTGTCCGCACCTTGGTATATGTTTTGTGGTAAGAGTTTGAGATGAGACGACATATACCAACGTTGACCTTTCTCGCCGCAAGCACTTTAGCAATGTGCTTATGAGATACAGTCAAACGCTTTGGCCAGCTCAATAAACACTAGAGCTAGTGTTTCTTTCTTTTTCTAGGTCCTTTTGATGATATCATCAATGATCATGAGATTTGTACTGCAGTTGTCACCCTTAATGAAGTCTCTCTGGGATGGGTGGATGGGATATGCTTCATTAAGCCTAGCACAAACGAGTTTTGAGAAAATCCTTAGTATGACACAACTCAATGTGACAGGGCTCCAATTCTCAATCGATTTGAGTTTTTCCTCATCTGAACTTTTGGGAACCAGGGTAGTGCAGCTCCCCTCGAGGTGCTTGGTACAGTATCGAGTTGAACAGACAAGCAAGGAGCTTTCCATCTTTGGCCCACTTGAGGAGGTGGGACGTTTGACACCATCTGGGCCTGGTGCCGTCTGTTTCATTCCACTCAGTGCAGCCAGAACTTCTTTGGGAGAAATCGGGGTAAGAAGAGGCTCATTATCAGCTTCTGGGAGGGAGCCAAAGATTCCAAGTTGTACAAACTTGTCAGAATCTTCCTGACAAGTTTGTACAACTTTGTACAACTGTATATGTGGAAGACATATACAGTTGTGTATGTCTTCCACACACTGTTTTTTGAGTTTACATGCCCTCATTACCTTACTGTCAAGAACCATTAATGCACCCGCTGATTTGTCAAGATCAAACAACCTTTGGAGGTTTTTGTATTTTGTTCTCTTACCCACTTTCCTTGCAGGCTTTTGCTTGTGTTTCAGACAAGCACCAGCGGAGCACCTTTTGGTCATGGAATGCTTCATTTTGATGTAGCTTCCTAAGACTTTGTTGACCATTTCAGGGGAAGACTTCAGGGGGCGAAGGCTACTGTCAGGGATGTCACAGTCTTTGATTGTCAATTTCAGGCTTTGTTTCCGTGTAATTCCCACAGAAGCTTTCTTTCTTTTAGTAGGTGCGGAAGCAGTTTGGAGCCAGAACCCATGGTCTCCTTCCGTCTCTTAATCCAGCTAAGGAACAGTATGTTGCCCTTAGTTGGGGCCAAGGTAAATAACCTCTTGATGGGTGAGGCCGATCTCCTGATAATGGTAGGTGTACCAAGTGGGTCTCCAAGTACACAGCATAGTATTCATTTGAGCATACCACTGGTGAGACTCAGACCATGTCTTCCCTCAGACAGACGGTTGGATAGAAAACGAGTGGAGAGCATCGGAATTCCACAAGTGGCACTCCCAGAGGTCTCAAGGCCGAGGTATTACCTCATTCAGAAATGATCTGATAAGCAACAGTTGGACCAAAGATCACAAGTGGCTCAACCAGTCAGAATTCATTCTGGCAATCCAGTGAAGGTCCAACACTGTGATCACCTTGACAACCCTAAAGGGAGGGTTTAGGGTTGTCCTAGCACAACCCTATCATGTGATGAGCCAGTGTGAAAAACTACAGAAAAACAGAATGGCGTACAATAACCAGATATGCAACCTGCTGGTTGCAGAAACAAGACTCCTTGGTTGGGATGTCAAGCAGGAGATGAGAATATCGGACAAAAATCTTGGGACAGCTGTCCCTGATCTGATCATGAGTAAAGATGGCACCAGCTTGGTGGTGGATGTCGCAATCTGTTTTGAATTAAAATCTGCAACCCTCTCCAGAAAGGCAAGAAGGAAAACGAATAAGTAAAGCAAGTTTGCCCAAATAATTTCTGTAACTTTCGGTCTGGAAGAGGTACACACCTATGGTTTTTCCATGGGAGCCAGGGTCAAGTGGTACCAAGGGAACACAGAAGTTTTGATGAAACTTGGAATGTCAAAACACCGATGCAAAACAGTTGCCAACACATTCTCCGTGAAGATACTGCAGTGAACAGTAGGGATGGTCAAGACGTTCAAGAAGAGCATGCTGTCTCAGTGAACTGCACAAGCAAGAAGTGCCTGTTGTTATTGTCAAATGTACAATCATTGCCTGAAGTTATAAATAAAGTTTGTTGACACAAACAAGTATGTCTGTTTAATGAATATCACATTGATGGATCACTCAAAATGTCGGGTCAGTCCCTTGTCTTAAGAGTATGACTGGGGAGTTGGCAATGTCCTAGGAGGACAGAGATGGTGGACAATCAGTTATCCAAGCGCATATCTATGGGTGACGGTGGGGACTAGGAACGGAGTCCCCATCAAAGAGAGACAATAAACACCTCAAAACAAGTCCCCCTGCACCCACTTTGGTGGCTCTGTCAGGGAACTCAGTAGAGCAAGGTTGCGCAGTTGCCTACTGAACCGTCACAGGGAGGGAACCTCTAACTAGCACGAGTGTGATTGGGAGAGTTCCTAGACCAACCTCCGGAGACTGCACTCATGTACTTACTATATGGGGGTAAGGTCGCCTGGGCTCTGGAAGAGCACTTGAGCACCCTGGTGAGTACCATCCACATCAAGGATTCTTCTGGTTCTTGTGGAGAACCAAGGCACCATCCAGTCTGGATGTGCCCTGCTCCCCCTGCTAACCAGAGACCTACCTACCTCCATAGGCAAGGAACACCCAGTCCATGGACGTCCGGAACCAGATGTCCCGTGCCACAACACGGCCACCACTGACAAATTTTACGCCTTAAATCTGGATGAAAACCAGCTAAAAAATTTTAAGTTTCCAGGCTTTTGAAATCTTTCTTCTGGTTCTTATAATATGAACTCTACAGCTCCAGATAATTAGTTATGTGGATCACCTCGACACCGGGTAAATCCTCAACATTATAAGAGAAGTCTTTTTTACCAAGATAATATGGATCATATCCTAAATGCGTATTTTTTTGGAGATGCCTTGTCTGTTCCAGCTTATTAAGGATGTTAACTACTCGTTGTGATCTATTTTGCTCTGTTTTGAATCTGAGAAATTTACTTCCAGACCTCCATCTGAATTTCATGCGTCATCCGGGTCACGTGTCTGAAACCTAGCAATAAAGTCATTCCCTGATTATAAAAAAAAATATACCTATGCTCCGTTTCTTTTTCCCTTTGCGTCAATCTGTGCTTTATGCTGTATCAGTTGCTAGGCAACATAAGTCACACAGGGATGGAGGCAAGATAACTAGCTGGATTCTAAACCTGTCTGAAGTCACAGCTTCTCTCTTCCTGTTGTCAATTTTCACGGCCTTTGAAGGATCGTCCTACATAGACCGGTACTTCGAAGGATGCTAAAATGTTCAAACATGTATAGCACATTTCCACAAGGAATAAATATAAACAAATTATTCATTTTCCAATATAATACTCTCCAGCTTTATTTACAGTTAAATAAAGCTATTATGTTTGAAGCCTTTCAAACGTTTTGCTCAGTCAAAAACTGATTTGCTCAGAAAGAAATGAAATACTTTGTTAAACCAAGCTGCTAGACTGACTAAATGATATCAGTGTTTAACTTCAACTCATTGGGGAAAGCTGGAGGGAGTTTTTAATACAATGTGCCGGGAGTCAGGCGTTCTCTCCCGGTAACCCGAACCTGGAGTGCCGACCAGTTGGCAAGGAGAGCTAGCTGTTAATGCAGCGGGAGCAGATATATCCGAAAATGTTGGAGCAATAATGAAATTGGGTTATTTATTGATGAGCCGAGGAGATATTTGAGACTTACACAGCTACACTCTCGCCAAAAAACAATGTAAAAAGTCATGTTGTGTCTCTAAATGTAGCTAAATAATTTGCCGCTCTTCACCGCCATTGCCGCTTCGCCTGAACACCCAGTTTGGGCCCGCAATGAATTATGGGATAGGGTGGGACGTGAAGGATACACCAGACCCATCCTTCAAATCTTGGGGAAAGAAGTATATACCTGTTGGCTGCATTTGGAGGACAGGCTTTGACATAAGCAGTCTACAAATCCAGCCTTGGAAAGATGTAGCCCCTGAATTCAGACACAACTGTTGGATTATCAGTCGATGTCACATTCTGTCAGCAGCCACTCTAGGGCGCATGTTCCCTTCAGAATGCAGGCAAGAAGACATTATTCTAACTTTTTAAACTATTTAAAATTAGGTTCATGAAATAATTTACAACTGGCAGCCAGCGTACTTCACTTCTCTTTGTCCAGCTGATCTCAATGAGGCAGATATTTTATATTCAATATTTGTAAGCGTGACCAACCCTGACTGAACAGTTTCCTTCACTTCCTCTGCTGCCATTGTTAAAACTAGAGGCAGACAACAATTGTAAAGCGACACAGAAAATTGCCATTATCGTTCACAACCTCTCCTTCTGTGCGCAGATAGATGGGTTATAAAATGTACTGGAGACAATCCAAGGCAAGGGGAGAAACCCCAGACTGAGCTGGAAACGAGAATTTATTTGAGTGGAATTGCACTGGACGGCACTTTTACTTTAAAGGTGAGGCTGCACAAAGAAACTTTTATTCAAACATTGCACATCCCCCTGATGTTTCTGGAAGTGAGTATCTTTATCATCTGTTGCTCTACGTGCCAGGCACAGCAGAAGCAGCGAACATTTAACAGCTACATGGGGAACATACACTGGAAAAGCCAACCCAGGTTCATGAGAGGAACACACTGTTCTGGCACATACAAGGCGTATGTGTGGAGGAAACTTTGTGATCGGGGGGAGTTAACTGCAGTTTTTGCTTTAAAGAATTTTTACAGTTTTTGGAAACATTTGACCAAGATGTGAAACTACAAAAGGCACCAAAAAAACACTACTAGAATCAGGATGTTGTTCTCCTGGAAAACATTTTATTCCTTTAACACATGATTCAATTGAACAGGAAAAACATCACACAGGGGAGAGCTACAACACAGCAAATCAAATGAGATGGGTCAAAGCTTGAGCGAAGCCTTGTAGAAAATGAAGGAAAGCAAAGTGGATAAAGAAAAATGTACTCAATAGACCAAGTACTGACAGTGCCAGAGAAAGGGAGAGAGAAATGGCTGGTAGCTCTCAGGGCAGGACTGTAGTGATTTATCTCAGAGTCCTGCATTAGTCAGATGGATGTTGCCTTGCATAGATTAAAATTACGATACATTCATCAATGCAGCAGACACAAATGTATTACAGTCAGGAACGAAACAAGGCAACTGCTGCTGGGGGGAATCAATGTGCATAATTAAAAGAGTAATATAGAAAAGCTCTTTGTCACTTGGCCAGAGAGGCTTCCACAATCAGCTCCAAATCATCACGTAGAAATGACTGTCTGAAACTAGATTGTACCAGATACGTACGCTGCTTAAACAGACCTAACAACGCTGTTTTCCTCAATGTATGAGGTTTAACTAAACATTTCTTCTTTTAGATCACTTATGATTACCAATATTTTTTCTATTTTATATATTTAAAAAAATCAACTCTGCCATTTAAAAACATTACTTTTCTTCACAAAGCCATTCTTTTGTCTTTTTGTGTATATACCTGAACTAGCTGACGCTGAAATAAAAACATCTTCATGTCCATGTGTCCTCATATGTGGACGTTACATTTTTGCCTTTCTGACCATGATACTTCACCTTTTTTCAAGTCGGTCCCATTGGCTCATGAGTAGACACTACCAGCATCCTCTAGTGTAGGAGTCACCAACACGGTGCCCGCGGGCCCCGGTCGCCCGAGGGGACCTTGTCAGTCGCCCGCGAGCGAGTTCTAAAAATAGCCATTGTTATTAGGGAAGCACTGCCAAAAAAATATTCAATGAAATGTTTTGTACCCACTTTAAAAAAAGAAAAGAATAATATGGATTTTTTTATTATCTAACTCTCTTTACTATTAGCAAAATTGTGCAGAAAAAAACCTCTTTTTTCAAAACGTCTTGTAGTAGCCAGTCTCTGGCGGTGGGTAGTCAAAGCTAAATGTCACTGGTCAGTTTATGTTTATTTGGTGGCTTGGCATTTTTTCTGTAAGCTAAAAATGAATGAGCGGAGTTTGATCCCACTCTGGTTCTAACAGCGGTCATTTGGATCCTGGCTGAGCTTTATACCGTGTGCGGTTCTGGTGGGTCACATCTGCCACCCTGAGCGACTCAGTTAAACAATTTAATCTAGTCCCCCAAAGAGTAAAAACTAAGCAAACAATGTTGCATCACTTTCTCCTCCTCTGGATGTCTGACACCACCTGAACCTGGGAATCAACCTCCCGTCTTTCCGTGGATCATACCGGTAGGCTTCGCTTTCATGTCTATTATTTAGCATCGTTTGTAAAAAAAAAAAAAAAAAGTCAGCTGCTTTTGTGGTTTAGGTTTGTGCTGGTTAGGTGCAGACAGTGATAGTTTTGTGCTACTCTCCAACCTGTCTAACTTTTTTTTTGTTTTGACCCGTCAGCTTTTCAGTTTGCGAAACCACAAAAAGGCTAATAAACCGGCGAGCGTCAGAACCGCGCAGGGTGAAAAGCTCAGGCGGATCTTAGGACAACGGGAGGAACTCTTTTAGTTTTAGCTCACAGAAAAAGCGAAAAACTAAGAAAGTAAACTGACCAATAGGATGTAGCCTTTTGCATGCCCTTTGACCCCCACAGACTCACACTGATGTGCGCTACGTACAAGGTATCGTCGTCCATGACGTCGTGTGAGAATCACAAGCAAAATTTTGAGTCAAACAAAAACTTAGAATATCAAGAAAAGATTTCTGACATGCACAAATAAGTTTGTTTTGCAAAATAAAATCACTTCATGAGACAAATGTGTGATTTAAATGTTTAAAAAAGTTTTTTAAGCAAAACTCAGTAGGCTTTCCTCATGGTGACATGCATTAACAATTCAATTTTTGCTTTTGTTTTTTCTTTTTTCTGCAGTTCCACATTAAAGTTTGATGCAGCTCTGCTTTCCTGAATGGACCATCTTCATCTCCACTGCAGCAAACAGGCAGCTCTGTTTTTGTAGATTACAGTCACTAAAAGGTATTCAGGTGGATGTTTTCGCATCCACCTGAATAATGTGCAGTTGCGCCACTGTGGACAATCAGTGTATGGACTAATAAACTCGAAGGACAAAATCCACAGTGGAGGACTTTGTACAAGCCTCCAATAAAGAAAAGGACTGGTGACCTTCAGTGGAGGATTCTTCACGGCGCCATCGCAACAAACTTGTTTTTATCAGTCATCAGTCCTGGGGTTGGAGTCGCTGCCCGCCGTGTGGCATACAAGCATGTGACGCATTAATAAGGCTTCGTAATAACATGGACGCATACCGAGTTTTCATTTCGACTCTGTTGGACAGCACAGACTTCAAACTTTATAAAAGTGGTGTTTTTATATTGGTTTTGTGGTTATTTACTTCAAAATAAAGCCAGAAATAAGATCGATCATTTCCGCCTTATTTTGTGGGGTCTAAATGTACCACATTTCGAAACAACCAATAAAAATGAGTTGACGGTCTGTTGCTAGGTAGAATGGAGACACGCGGAAAGAGACGAGGGTCGGGGGGGGGGTTGGATACGGCAAGAGACTAGGGCACAGTGATGCTGTGGATTTTACTAAGAGTGTTTCGATGGGCTTTTTAGACTATAAGTGTGTTAGTTAGAGTTCGTGGTGTGTGCAGGGTTAGTAGTAGTTTTGCTAGCTATCGCTACATGGCTTCATACCGAGCGCTGACGCACTGAGAGACTCCACGCCGGGATGGCCATTTATAGACCTCGTCTTCAAAGGGTTAAATGAATGTCTTTGCAGTTTGTCTGAGAGTGTTTTTCATGTGTTTATGGATTGTGTACGGTTGACTCTTTTTAAAAAGTTTTTATTGAGAATTTTTAGCCTCTTTAGCGCGGTTTTTACCAATTCTGTTTTTATATATGGTGTACATAATAGTCGAGCCACTAGTTTTAAATCCCAGATTTTAAATTATTTAATTGCAGAAGCCAAAATGGCTATTTATTTAACTCGATGTGACAAAATGCAGGCTGGACCTCAACTTGATGCTGTGGCTGTGTGGAAGTGTAACATCAAGGAGTAACACTTTATTTGAAGGGGGATGAATAAGACTGACATAACACTGTCATAAACACCTGTCATGAACAGGAATAAGTCTTCATGAATATTTATGACTGTTGTCATAAAGTGTCATTCGGTAAATTATGACACTTTTAATACAAAGTTGACATTATTCAAAATGTCTTTGTTATGACAACTTAACATTAACCAAGAAATCATTACTGATATAAATTAGTTATAAAATTATTACTGATTGCACTTTAAAAATTAGGTAACTTTATGTTATTAAAGGTAAAGTTTAATCAGTAATGATTTCTTGGTTAATGTCAAGTTGTCATAACAAAGACATTTTGAATAATATCAACTTTGTATTAAAAGTGTCATAATTTACCGAATGACGCTTTATGACAACAGTCATAAATATTCATGAAGACTTATTGATGTTTATTACAGTGTCATGACGGTCTTATTCAACCCCCTTCAAATAAAGTGTTACCCATCAAGGACAGGTTGAGGTTGGAGTTTTGTTTCCACAGAGCCACCAGGGATTTAAATAGTTCTGTACAACTGTGGGGTTTTCAGAATGTATTGTGCACCATTTCTGATAATAAAAAAAAAAAACTAAGATATAACAAGCTGCTGATGTAAAAATGTATTGTTTGTTTTCTAATTCTTTGACCTGATTGTGTAAAGTTTATTGTTAAATTATTGTAAATAAGTGTTTTGTTAAAATAAAAAACAATAATCTCCGTCTTCTTCTTCTTTGATGTTTTCTGGCAATTGGCAAACACCAAAATTGGTGCATTACTGCCACCTTGGTATTTTTCCCCTGACTTCAGTCTTTTCAGTTCTTATAAGAAGAGCACCTGTTGGTGGGCCGGAAACATTGTGGCCAGTTATTCCCACCTCAAGAATTATTATTTTGACAGGTTGTCCCTAATTTAGGGAGACACCTCCACTCACATTATACTTTGGCTAAAAATAAACCTCCCACTCATCATTACCTCCAGCCAGCATAAGCCATCATATAATCCTGTAAAGAAAAGGCTCTTTGCTTGTCACCTGGTTGTATTATTTCTATTTGTTATGGCATCAGTGGCAACACTGTGCAGTGCAAACACAAGTATGATTCACACAATAGTTAAAGCAGTTGCTGTTGTTCTCTCCTGCTTGATCTTTTACATTTCACATTCATACTTCTGATGAAACAGAAGAAATATTTCTCCCACATTTTCTCCTGCTTTCAAGATTTTAATTTTAAGCTCTCATTTAAGCCACATTCAGTTAAAGTCTTCTGATGTTGTGATTCTACACTGTCTTGGAAATGTAACAATACTAACTAAAGATCAACCTGCCATGTGCACAGGAAAGGAACCTGTGCACATGGCACAGGTTCCTTTGCCATGACAAGATTTCTTAAAGAGACTTTATGATACTGAAAGCACACACAGTCGGGTGTGCTGTGGTGGCGAAGGGTTAAGCACAACCCACATATGGAGGCCTTAGTCCTTGACGTGGCTGTCGCAGTTTGATTCCCAGCTTGGTGACCTTTGCCACATGTCTTCACCCTTCTCTCAATACCCACTTTCCTGTTAACTCACTATCAAATAAAGGCAACTAGAGCCAATAAAACCCTAAAAACAACACACAGTTGTACTTTTCCATCCAGTCAGATGAGACAACTTCTTGGCATGTGAGCTTATACTGATGTTATTTCTGTCATTGAAGTTTCTGTGGTACAAACAGGGCATAGAGTTTGCTGAGGGGATACTTATAATACTAAGTTTGAGAATCACAGTTTCATGAAAAATCTAGTAAAGACACAGCATGCAGTTGGTACAGCTGTGTGGGATTTATGTGCAGGAACAGACTGCCCAGAGGGACAAGCGGTTCCCATAGTGCATCCTGTTCCACCAAGGCTTGTTGGATACAATAGTGTGAAGGGAGCACTGTACTATTTTATAGATAACCAAAGTTCAGAAAAGAGCTTCTAGCTTCAAGATATTACTCATACGGATTTTCTGTTACTGAAAGAAGAGGCCAGGAGACGGTGAACAATATGGAAATTTTACTAATGACTTTCTTACATTACTAGAACTAATTATGGTGTCTTGTAGTTTTCTTTGGTATCTGACTGCCTGATAGTTTAATCTGGACATGACTGATTTACCCACCCTTGGGAAGGCCAACCCCATCACCACTATCAGCAGAAAGGTCATATTGAGAGACATCACTTAAAACTAAAACCAACTGGGGGAAAACTCTATTTAGTAATTCATATAACATACAACCTGACAGCTTTATCAACAGCATCAAATATATACTTCTTCATATCTCTGCATGAAATGTCAGTTTCTGGATCAATGAAATCTATTTTCACTGTACAACTCCATGCTCTAAAAGCTCACCAGAAACTTTGCTGTCAGGTGGGAAATATGACTGCAATCAGATACATAGTTACATTTTTCACTGAAACTGATGTTTGAGGTATGTTTGGTTCCATAGTTATGCTTGTTTTGTCTTCTTCAGGATAATAAAGCGTAATTGTTATGGGAATTGATTTCCAAATTATGAGATATACAATGAAGCTTCTAAAATGTATTTGATAGTTTCTACTGTCAAGTGTTGTATTTTAACCATGTGATATTAGTTGCATTTCTTTTCTTCTTTTTTTTTAAGTCAGCTAGATATCCAGTATGAAACCACTTTGTCAGAGAAATCTCATGGGGCCCATTTCTCTGCCTTTTTAAACTAAAGTACTTCATCCAGAGTAATCCTTAATTAGGCCAATGGCATTTTATAGCACACTCTCAGAGCACTCACCTCAACCTCCTGTGGCTGCACAGCAATGCTTTAAACATTATTGATCTATGACACCACAGGAGTACATTAATATGTGTCTGTTGCTGCATTTGTGTGATTCTGTCAGAGAAACAATTTGAAAGTGTGATTATAACCTTACAACTAGTCTGCCATCCATGCACACTAATAAATGGCAACTTTGAGTAATGATTGAGTGAATAATTTGTGTGCAGTGATAAAATACTTGTTTCATTTTTGTTTCAGACATGTGAGAAAAAGGCCTTCTTGACTCTGATTGTTTCACAACTTGTAGTAAGTGCTTCATATATTTTAGCACAATATCCATCCATTTTCTGTACACCCTTGTCCCTTAGTGGGTCAGGAGGGTTGCTGGTGCCTCTCCAGCTAACGTTCCAGGTGAGAGGCGTGGTCACCTGGACAGGTGGCCAGTCTGTTGCAGGGCGACACACAGGCAAACAACCATGCACACACACCCAGGGAGAATTTAGAGAGACCAGTTAACCTGACAGTCATGTTTTTGGACTGTGGGAGGAAGCTGGAGTACTGGAGAGAACCCACCATGCACAGGGAGAACATGCAAACTCCATGCAGAAAAAACCCAGGCTATGAATTGTACCCAGAACCTTCTTGCTGCAAGGCAACAGCTCTACCAGCTGCACCACTGTGCAGTCCTAACACAATATCATTATAAATATTTCTTTATATACAGATCACAGCACATTGTGCGCACTGCTGAGAAGGTGATCAGTTCCTACCTCCAAGCTTTACAGGACAATCTAGAATCCTGGAGGATTCTAGATTGTGCAGGTCAGATTGTGGCTGACCCTTCTCACCCTGGACACAGCCCATTTAAGCTCCTCCCATCAGGCAAAACACTACGGTCCAGCCGGAGAAGAACTTCCCGCTACAAGAACAGTTTCTTTCCCTTTAGACTGATAAATAGTTAATTTAGTCTGGTATGACATAGCCACTTTATCCACCTGCTATTCTGCACATGCATTCTATATATTTTTCTTTTTCATATTCATATTTTATTTTAGGCTGCACAGTGGTGCAGTTGGTAGAGCTGTTACTGTGCAGCAAGAAGGTTCTGGGTTCAATCCCCAGCCCTGGTCTTTCTGCATGGAGTTTGCATGTTCACCCTGTGCATGGTGGGTTCTCTCTGGGTACTCTGGCTTCCTCCCACAGTCCAAAAACATGACTGTCAGGTTAATTGGCCTCTCCAAATTGCCCCTAGGTGTGAGTGTGCATGGTTGTTTGTCTGGGATGGATATTTTATTTGTTTATTTATTTATTTGCTTTTGCAACATTACATGAAAGCAAATTCCTATTGTTGGGAAGTGGGGTTTTTGGGTCTTTGTGGGGAGTCTCTGTTGTCTCACTCAGCCAAGAAGCTGCTCCTACCTGGATGGGTGCCGCCTGCCTGGATTCAGAAGACCTGCGATCAATCTACCTTGTCATCTTGGAGTTTATAAGGAGCAGGCTGCCAGCACTTCGACGCCTGAGTGTTTGCCAATTACGGGAAACTGGCAAACACTCAGTTTCCTGTCAGTGTATTCTGTACTCTGTGCCCCTCTGAGTCTAGTCTCTGAGTTTTCTACTTTATCTCAAGTAATCATAGAGTAATGTTGCTCTTCTCTCAGGCCACAAGGAAACATCCTTGTGGCACCTTGGATTTTACCCACTGTGTAGCCTGAGTTTCTTGCATTCTGGTTTCCTCTCATGATGCTGTGGATCTTACCCACCGGTTGCCCGAGTCCATCTCCTTCTCAGCTGAAGATTCTCTGACAGTTTCTCATTTCATGGCTGGCTATCGGACCGCTCCTCGCTCCTCCTCACTAGAACTTACCTGTCCGCCCTCCACCGCAAGCCTCGTCCATCCACCTTCAAAGAACTCTACGTCAAGATCAAACACCAGAACCTGGATCATCTCAAGAACTCCCTGCAAAGAGACCAAATCCCTGGAACCCACAGTATTTCTCCCCCTGGCGGAAATTCATCTCCCAACCAAGTAGGGTCATTCCATTTCTCAGAAATCAATCTGTTCAGTTTTCTATCAACTCACCTTTTCTCTCCAACTACCCTCAGTGTTCTGGTGACCCCGGCTTCCCACCCACAGGACAAGAACCACACATCTCACATTTTCTTCTTTATTCAAAATAAATTTTATTTATCTGATTTCCAAGTCTTCTGTATGTGGGTCAAAAGACATGAACCCAACATAACAGGACACTCAGGCCAACAGTCAGATCCCACAGACGCCCTCAGGAGGACTATGGCAGAACAACACTCACTAATCCAATCCCATGATACTGCTTTACGAGCCCTGTGTTACCGCCAAACCGAAACAAATCAATGTCTTGAAGAACTGTCTATTTTTGTTTTTTTACAAATATTTCTCCAACAGTCCTCCACTCCAGCTCCAGCTCCCGCTTCCACTCCAGAGCCACCGGTCCACTCCACGTCTTCACATACCTGTCCACCTACTCCAGAAAAGTTCTCAGGTGATATTAATCAATGTGGTGGTTTTCTTCTTCAATGCTCTCTAGTATTCAATCATTCCCCGAGAAGCTTCTCTCATGATGGCGCTAAGATTGCATATGTAATTTCTGGCAGAACTTTAGATTGGGCAGAAGCAAGATTCCCTACTCCATCTAATTTCAGTTGCACTTTTGATAATTTTTGAAGGAGTTTAAGCAGATTTTTAACCAAAAACCCGACAAAACATCCAATTCCCGTAGATTATGGACAATCGACAGATCGGTGGCAGATTTTGCCATAGATTTTAGAATTAAAGTGTCAGCTTCAGGCTGGAGTGCATCTGCTTTAAAGAGTCCGTATTTTCACACACTCAATGAACCTTTAAAAGATGAACCAGCAACTTTGGATGAACCTGCAACACTGGAAGAATTAATTAGATTAACTATTCGGCTAGATAACAGGATACGTGATAGAACCAAGGAAAGAAATAAAAGAGCACATCTGTCAGATTGTCTTCTCTCACTACACCTACTCACCCTCCGTCTCCTCCGCAGAACCAGGTTGCATCAGAGCCCATGCAGATATGTCACACTCAGTTGACTCCTGAGGAGATGCAGAACAGAATGACCTCCCAACTCTGTCTCTATTGTGGATCCCCCGGTCATTTAATTTCCATCTGTCCAGTTTGACCAAAAGTCCGGGTCCGCCAGTAGATGCAAGGAGACTAGCTGACCATCTATGTGAAAAGAAACCTCCTTGCCTACTGCTACCTGCTACACTGTTCCACAATAGTTATTTTCTTGCTCTCAACATTATGATTGATTCTGGTTGCGAACAGAACCTCATTGACTCCGCTTTTATTCAACGCATGTCCATAGAAACAGTTTTTCTAAATCATGTCATCTCATTCCACTCAGAAAACTTCCTACAGCCTTCCAGATTGCACTACTCCTTGATAAACATGTTTTCCACTTACATGGAATTTCTCAAGAAATCCTCTCTGACCGTAGTCAACTATTCACCAGCCAGGTTTGGAAACATTTCTGTTCAGCTTTAGAAGGTAAGGTCACCCTCACATCTGGTTATCACCCCAAATGGACAATCAGACCGCATGGACTAAGAATTCGAATCCACCCTCAGATGTTTCACTTTCACTAATTTATCAGATTGGAGTCGGTATCTCCCCTGGGTCGAGTATGCACATAATTCTCTCATCTCTACAGCTACTGGTTTTTCTCCCTTTGAAGTTTCCCTCGGCTATCAACCACCACTTTTTCCCTCAAATGAAAAAGAGATCTCTGTGACTCCAGTTCAACACCACATCCACTGCTGCAAAAAAGTTTGGAACAGAACCATCATCGCCCTCAATCACAACACAGAACTAAACCGACGCTACGCTGACCTCATTTTGATTCTGATTTATGTCAGATCTATATCCTCTGTTTTGAGAATGTTCATCTGTAGAAGTTCACTGTAGGATCCATGGGCTACCTGACTTACAAAAATTAGTTAACCTTACTAAAATACCAACAAAATGTACTTATGGCTTATATTTATGAAGTAATTGCTTACAAAATACTTATTGTTTCTGAGTGAGCATTACTTTATATAGAATTAAGCTCACTCGCAAACAGTAAGTGGGTCTGACAAGCAGACCCATTTGTGTCTAACCAGTCCTGGTACCCATACTCCATACTCTCTCCATTCCATTGCATTCTGCACATCTCAGCCAAACCGAAGAGTTGCATTGCTGTCACATGAAGATCATCCTCAGGGTTTCATGTAATGCTTTTCATTTTATGAAAACAATCATGATCATTTTTGATGTGTTCACACTTATGACTGTACCACTCCACAGAGACAGGTCCACCAGCTCTCTCTACACTTCTCCTAAAATACAGATATGGATCCTTGGAATAGGCAGACAAGATTCCTTACTGGGTTTATCTTTGCTTAGTCAAAACACAGTACCATGCTGCCAAGCTTAATATTGCAAAACATGTGAGAAAGAGGCGTTAATATGAAGAACACTGGGTCTGCCCAGCATAAGAGAAATTATTTCTTTCCCATCAGTGTGTTTTTATTTTTGGAGGATGGGTAGAATTTTATTACTAATCTAGAATATTTTCCCCTGATTTACTAATCTCTAACTTTCCTCAGGTCAGTTCTCATTATCATCTCCTGCCATATTGACCACAGCCAAATGTTACTGTGAAGCTGTCTGATAAATAAACACACAAACACTCACACATCATAATCATAGCATCATTTTGTAAATACATATGCATCCTCTTATAGCTCTGATGGTCTTATGCTGACTTAATCCTGTAACCATGGTGACCAATCTGTCCATTGCCCTAGGGATGAGAAAAGATCGGCCAGCATCTGTTCTGCAGTACTTCTATCTGTTTGTCTTCGACCAATAAGTCCGTCCGTCCGTCTGCATGTTGGTGCATATTGCAGTCTGTCAGGAGTCATTTTCATCAACCATCAATTGACTTGCAAAACAAGATGTCTGAACATGTTCATGTATCGAAGCAGAATGTTTTCAAGATGATCATTTTTTAGATTAAACAAAACAATATAATTTCTCAACAAAAGAAAAAAACTGCATCACAAGCAGCTTTGGAAAGCAAAATTAAATTATTTTTTAAAAATTATTAAATAAATAAATAAAAGTAAAGATTTCCCTATGAGAAGATATCTGGAGTCTCATGTATAAAATGTATTTATCAGTTATCAAATGAGACTATCATAGGATGTATGAAGTCAACTTGCACGCAGAGGCTGAAAATGGTGTATGGCATTAAAAAAATCCAGATTTATAAAACCATGTGCATACACATCTGACAGCTATCTCCTCTTTATAAATCACAGCTGCACCTTAATGCTTGTATACAAGGTTCTACCCATGACACATTCACATCCATCCATCCACCCCAGTAGGGTCATGAGGGGGCTGGTGCCTATCTTCAATAGCCAATCGGCGAGAGGCGGGGTCACCCTGGACAGGTCGCCAGTCCATCACAGGGCAACACAGAGACATACAGGACAAACACCCATTCACACACTCACACCAAAGGAGAATTTAGAGAAACCAATTAACCTGACAGTCATGTTGTTGGACTGTGGGGGGAGGCTGGTGATCATTGGGGGAATGTGGTGGTGAAAAAATGCTGATGAAATGTTATAATGACTTTGAATTGAGGTTTAAGAACCCATTTTTTCTTTGAAAGGTCCTTATGTATAATTATGATTATCACCTGCACAGGTACAAATAACACTGCAGTTTTGAATGCTTATGCTTCAGTCTATTCTAAACTGCACTTTGTGAGACATGATATAAATGTCCACCAGCCACGTATCATCTGTAAGCGTCACTGTGGAACATCCTCAGTTGTTAGGTTTTAGTCCAGAATGTCCTCCTCACTGCTGGAAGTGAGATTTGAATAGAGCAGAATAGCAGAGGAAGAACCAGTGATTCTTGAGAATAGGGACAAAACAGGTCATATGCAAAAAGCACAAAATTTGAATAAAATATACACAAAATATATTTTTTTTCAAATATCTGACTAAACTAACCTTGTCCATGTGAGCACAACAATGTATGTTTTCCTGGTGTTTGCTGAATATTTTTTATTTTAAACTTTGTAGTCAGTGGATGGTGTCTGTAAAAACCCTTGACCTGGAGCAGAACTAAACACATTATAATAGTTTAAAACAAATAAAGGAATACTAAGATAATATATTAGGACAATTAAGTATAAGTATTCAAATAAAGGGTTGCACGGTTAGCTGTTTCCTTGCAGCAAGAAGGCTCTCAGTTCAATTCCCAGCCCAGGGTCTTTCTCCAGGGAGTTTACATGGATGTGTTCTCTCCGGTACTCTGGCTTCCTCCCATAGTCCAAAAACATGACTGTCAGGTTAACTGATTTCTCTAAATTGTCCCTAGGTGTGTGTGTGCATGGTCTGTCCAGGGTGACCCCGCCTCTCGCAGAGATAGGCACCAGCAACCCTCCTGACCCCACTAAGGGACAAGGGTGTTGTTACGCCCCCTGGCCTCTTGAGGCTGTGCAGGCTCCCTTTTGTTATGCAGGTTCAGCTGTGAGAGCACACCTTCCTGATTGGCTGTAGGAAAGCAGCTACACCATTGGACCAGCAGAGGATTGTCAAGCCAATCAGACGTTGATGAGGCCCACCTGCACCCTATAAAAGGCTCCTGAATCATTCCTCTAGTGGGGCAGCTATTTTGAAGAGGTTCTGTGAAGCTGCCTCCTCTTTTTTTTTTGTAGTTGCAACTGCTTTAAGTTAGCTTGGTCTTTGTTCAGTTTAGTTACTTTGATTTTGCTCCAGTTAAGTATGAGTTAAGTATGTGTTTGGGAGGCTGTGGGCTTCCTGCAGCCTCCCCTTTGTATGTGTGTTTTTCTTTGCATTGTTTTCCTTTTGTTGTTTATTTTGAGTTTACTTTGAATTGACTTGTTTGGACTTTTATAATTTTAATTTGCACTTGGCATTCTTGAGTTTGTTAATCCTTTTTGTTTTGCATTAATTGGGTTAAATTGTATGGTTTTGTGAAACTTTATTTTGTAATAAATCATTTTTACTTTACACTGTCACTCCAGACACATTTTATGTTACTGCCCCTGGACCCTTAGACCTTGGGGGCGTAACAGGTGTACAGAAAATGGACGGATGGATATTCAAATAAATAATTATAAAAGTATCAATAAATTTAATTAAAAATCATTTTATATACAGTACAGACCAAAGGTTTGGACACACCTACTCATTCAATGAGTTTCCTTTATTTTCATGACTATTAACATTGTAGATTCACACTGAAGGGATCAAAACTATGAATTAACACATGTGGAAATATGTACTAAACAAAAAAGTGTAAAACAACTGAAAATACGCCTTATATTCTAGTTTCTTCAAAGTAGCAACCTTTTGCTGTGATTACTGCTTTGCACACTCTGCATTCTCTTGATGAGTTTCAAGAGGTCGTCACCTGAAATGGTTTTCACTTCTCAGCTGTGCCCTGTCAGGTTAATTAGTGGGATTTCTTGCCTTATAAATGTTGTTGGGACCATCAGTTCTGTTGTGCAGAAGTCAGGTGGACAAACATCTGATAGTCCTACTGAATAGAGTGTTAGAATTTGTATTATGGCAAGACAAAAGCAGCTAAGTAAAGAAAAACGAGTGGCCATCATTACTTTAAGAAATGAAGGTCAGTCAGTCCGAAAAATTGGGAAAACTTTGAAAGTATCCCCAAGTGCAGTCACAAAAACCATCAAGTGCCACAAAACTGGCTCACATGAGGACCGCCCCAGGAAAGGAAGACCAGGAGTCACCTCTGCTGGGGAGGATACGTTGATCCGAGTCACCAGCCTCAGAAATCGCAGGTTAACAGTAGCTCAGATTAGAGACCAGGTCAATGCCACACAGAGTTCTAGCAGCAGACACATCTCTGCAACAACTGTTAAGAGGAGACTGTGTGAATCAGGCCTTCATGGTAGAATAGCTGCTAGGAAACCACTGCTAAGGACAGGCAACAAGCAGAAGAGACTTGTTTGGGCTAAAGAACACAAGAAATGGACATTAGACCAGTGGACATCTGTGCTTTGGTCTGATGAGTCCAAATTTGTGACCTTTGGTTCCAACCACCGTGTCTTTGTGCGACGCAGAAAAGGTGAACGGATGGACTCTACATGCCTGGTTCCCACCTTGAAGCATGGAGGAGGAGGTGTGATGGTGTGGGGATGCTTTACTGGTGACACTGTTGGGGATTTATTCAAAATTGAAGGCACACTGATCCAGCATGGCTACCACAGCATCTTGCAGCGGCATGCTATTCCATCCGATTTGCGTTTAGTTGGACCATCATTTATTTTTCAACAGGACAATGACCCCAAACACACCTCCAGGCTGTGTAAGGGCTATTTGACCAAGAAGGAGAGTGATGGGGTGCTGCGCCAGATGACCTGGCCTCCACAGTCACCGGACCTGAACCCAATCGAGATGGTTTGGGGTGAGCTGGACCGCAGAGTGAAGGCAGAAGGGCCAACAAGTGCTGAGCATCTCTGGGAACTCCTTCAAGACTGTTGGAGGACCATTTCAGGTGACGACCTCTTGAAACTCATCAAGAGAATGCCAAGAGTGTGTGCAAAGCAGTAATCACAGCAAAAGGTGGCTACTTTGAAGAACCTAGAATGTAAGACATATTTTCAGTTGTTTCACACATTTTTGTTAAATATCTAATTCCACATGTGTTAATTCATAGTTTTGATGCCTTCAGTGTGAATCTACAATTTTCAATTTTCATATATATATATATATATATATATATATATATATATATATATATATATATATATATATATATATATACTGCTCAAAAAAATAAAGGGAACATTTCACTTTAATTTTGTGTGTGGCTCCAAATCCAGGCCTCCATTGGTTAATAAATTTGATTTCCATTGATGATTTTTGTGTGATTTTGTTATCAGCACATTCAACTTTGTACAGAACAAAGTATTGAATGAGAATATTTCATTCATTCAGATCTAGGATGTGTTATTTGAGTGTTCCCTTTATTTTTTTGAGCAGTGTATATATATATATATATATATATATATATATATATATATATATATATATATTTATTTATTTATTTATTTTTATTGGATCATGTCAACACAATCCAATAAAAAGAGGATCGTGTTGACAAGTCAGGGTTCCAGGTTGTGGTGGCTCAATGAGTTTCTTCTGTAGAGTCTAGAATGAGTTTATGTGGGACGTGTTTCCTGTCTGGTCCAGGCTCCTCATGTCCCTCCTAGTAGATTCTTCCTTCTCTATTTAAACAATGCTGCCACACCATCTTTTACCTTTTATGTGAGCCACCACTAATTTGGCATAATTTGCTAAATAAATAAATAATAAACTGATGTTGGCTTGGCAAACAATCAGAAGTGGTTCTGTCTAGTTTGGTTCTTCACCTGTTTAAACAGGTGATAAAACAGCCTGTTTAACCCTAACCCTACCCTTAGGGTTTGCTGCAACCCTAATTGCAGCGGCACTGCAGCCGCTGCAATTCCTAAAAACAAGCAACAAAAACTGAGCTAATCCCCTGTGTTCACAAAACGTGTTGATATTTATAACAGTCGTCAAACTACGGCTCCTACAGTATATTTAAAATAAAACGATTGACCAATATAAATAGAAATTCGCCCCTTCTTGCATCTTGACAGAACTAACAGAAACTAAACTGTTTATAGATTTGTATCATGGAGAATTTATCAAACATCAGTTTTCTAATCTTTATTTTAAGTTGTATTTAATAGCTATATCTAGTAACAAATGATGGCGCTACTAATATTTTCGTGACAGATTTCTCCTTGTCCTGTATTGTGATTAAATGGTTTTCTGGACACAATGAATCACATAGCGACCAATAGGTTCTGTCCAGTCCAGTAATACATATCAATTAGCAGGAGTATGAAAGACGTAAAAATAATTAACTATACTATATTAAGAAATTGTATTTAAGCCTCAGTGCTACATGAAGATCATTTTGAAACAATGCAAGTTAAAAACAGTATTTCGTTTATATATATATATATATATATATATATATATATATATATATACTGCCACCCCTGAAAATATCCCTGCCCCCCTCTTGCCACCCCATAAATATTTTTCTATTTGCTGTCTATGGGCCGAACCATAGACAGCAAGGGGCCGTCTATGGTTCGGCCCGTTGCTGAGATACGTCACAGCGTCCGCCATATTGAATGTGGCCTATGTGCCAGTAAGCTAATACAAGTAAATGGACCGAACTTCAGAAATTGCTGTTCTATAAAGTATTTTAAATTAATTCCTGTCATTGACACATTTTCTCACACACATTAATATTTTTGGTAATCTAAGAAATGACTAAAGACAAAGTTTCTAACTTTTGATGTGATTATTTAATTGTTTTGGGGCATTTCTGAATAAAGAGCACAATGTTTTATTTGATAGAAATTATTCTGTGTTTAAAGAACATATTTACATAATTCCATAATTGAATGTAAATTTAACGTTTCAAGTCAAGAAACAAATAATTTTCTTGTATTTATTTTTATATACATTGAGAAATGACTTTTGATTTATAAATCAGTCATTGTCAAACATTAAACTACATATTTTTCTTACTTTTTTCCAGAGAAAAAATATTTATTACAGTATGTCCATTCTGCTACAGCAAAGAGTGAAAATAATTCTGAGTAAATTATTTTTATTTCATTACATATGCTGCATTAATACACTAATACTTCAGATTGAGATATTAAAAAAAGTGAAAGAACAAAACATTTATTTATTATACTGGGAACACTGGTCACAGGCAGGGCTTCAGTCTGCTGGTCACACTGGGAGAACCCAATGACTTCTGAGACGTCCTGGTTCACAGGCTACAGCCAAGGATAAAAGAGAAATGATCCACAAGTGTAATAGAAAATACATATATGTTTCCTTCCTATTCAGAAAAGGACATTTTCAGCATGTTGGGCTCTGACTCGTAGCATCTTTATAGCTAAATACCGACATGATGAAGCTGAGCTGGAAACAGACTGAAGAGCAGCAGCTCCAGCTCTGATCCTGACTGACCTTTCCTCACTAAATCCTCTGGTTTTTAATTAACTTCTCCTCTAACAGCGGTTTCTCATCAGCTCTCATTAGAAAACAGTGTGAAAACATTAGCTGCTACGCTAACAATCAGCGGTTATTTCGAACCAATTAAGCTACATAGGAAATATGTCTCGGTTGTTTAGAAGCAAATTTCTGGCTGCAAAGTCAAGTAATTCTGATCTTTCATCCTTACCTGTGAAAGGTGATGCCAATGAATCCAGTTTGTTTCGTAAAACGGTTGAAACACAGAGCACAGGACTTAAGGAGCTCCGATCGCTCTGCTGCCACGTAGAAGATGGCGGCGACGTAACGTAGGACTCAGCCTCCATGAGACATCTATGTATATGATGTCTATGTCTTCCCCTCTCTTCAATTGTTAAGAGGGCTAGTTAGCTTATGTTATTCTTTAGTTTTTTTCTTCTGTTTTATTCCTAAGTTGCTCGTCACAACCATGATGTGTCAACCCCATAACTGACGATCTACAAAATTTTGATGAAATTTGGGGTGCGTTCACACTGCAGCCTGAAGTGACCCAATTCCGATTTTTTTGATGTAATGCGACCTGTATCCAATCTTTTCATGGCAGTGTGAACAGCACAGGTCGGATTCTTCTTCGAATGTGACCCGTATCCGATATGTATCCGATTCAAATGCGACCTAACCAGTGACGTGCGGTGAGGTTCTTTGCTGGTGAGGCACTGACCAGCAAAGACACCATGTTATTGGACATACAGAAATTTCGCGCAAGCATACAATGCTGGGGGGCAAAAAGACTCATCTTTTAGATGTCATCCGTAGCCGCGTTAACTCAGTGAAACTTAAAAATGTAGGTATTAATTTCGTGCTATGATCCACAGCAAAGTGATCTGTATTCGCCAAGCTACGCAGACTCGTTGCCATAGCAACTGACAACAATGCCAATTCATGTTTTAGGATTTAACACCAAAAAAACATTCAAGAAATTTGTACACAGAACATAATATTCAGTCTGTTGTTGTAGTACGTTTTAGGCTTAATGTTTTATTAATAAATAATTGCTGTGGTAGATTAGCTACCGCTTCTACTTTACTGAATTATTTAGACATAAACTGTAGCCCACAAAACGCACATTTCATTAAAAAACTAAACAAAAACATCTTATTGCTGTCTTACCTTTGTGCATCAATGAAATCCATGCACCGCTAATTCTGCACAAAAATATCCATTCATCCAAAGCCAAATCTATCTTCGGCATGTCTTTTCTACTCTGTTTGAGAATCATCAAACTGTCTCGAAGCAAAACTTTCAGCTCTGGTGTTGGTCTTCCTTTAGTTATTATCTCCTGCTTCAATTGAAAATCCACTTTAGAAAACTGTTAGTGTAGAAATGTAGTCTTTCATGTTGACGTCGGAAGAGAGGAGAAAACAAATATATCGCTGTACTTATTTACTGTGTAGCTAGCTCCATGGCTAGCTCATAGACATCATATATATATATATATATATATATATATATATATATATATATATATAATGTCTATGGGCTAGCTCACTGTGTCTTACTCTGCAGTTGTGGAGTCACAATATCTGGGATCATGAGCGCCCCCTGCCATGAGGCAAGAGAACTGCCTGCCTCACCTCCAGTCTGTTCTCTGCCGTTTCTGATTGCTCATCCGCCCACAAAACACGATACACACAGTTAGTGACATAAAAACACTGTACATTATATACATAAGCTAAATTATGGAAAATCAGTTCATACATTAAATGTTTTTAACCATTTTATTGGCGATGTACAGACAAGAGGAGTTGCTCCCATAGAATGGCAGCCAGTGCAGTTCGCGAGAGGTTGATCAATCCCAGGTTTGGCTCAGCTTCCTGCTGCCTCACCGGCTTCGCTTCTGAGCATTTGAATGGGAAAATGCGAAAATCCAGCGATTTTGAAGAAAAAAACTAATCAGAATTGGTTAAGGTAAGTAAAAAATAGGTACTTTATAGTACAAACCACAGGGTGAAAATAGCAATATAAATGATTTTATTATTATATATTATTTTTCCATGATGACAGGTGATTCTCTGCCTCACCTGCCTCCCCTGACCGCACGTCGCTGGACCCAACGTCCAGGCCGCATTCATCCGAACTGAACGTCACTGTTTCTCAACAAATCTCACTATTCTGCGTCCTGATAAGCGCAAGTGGGAAGAAAACAACAACCATGACGGATTATATGAGGATTAAGTTGTTAATATGTTGCTCCGGCCGGACAACAACTTCAAATATGTAAGCTAAGCTCCACCGTTAGCCTCCATGTTTACTTCCGCGAACACTGAGCACTTCTTCTTTTTATGGCAGTTGGCAGAACACTTAGAATGCTGACGCTATTGCGCCCTCTACTGCGCATGCGGGACACTTTCAGGTCTATTGCCCGTTTACACTGCAGAACACATACAGGTCGCATTTACTGGCAGTGTGAACGGCCCCGGCAAAAAAAATCGGAATTGCCAAAAAATCGGAATTGGGTCACTTCAGGCTGCAGTGTGAACGCACCCTTAGTGAAATAAAAGTTTAATTTTGGTATAATGTAAAGATTTCATGGACCTGATGAGCTACAATATGGCCTCCTTCAGAATAACATCATATAAATTGAGGTAGTTTGGCTTTTTGTCAACTCCATCAGAGTTTTTGACTGACAGTGTGACTCTTTCAATGAAATTGTTGACAAATCTCACTTAAATGTACAGTTAATCCATTTTAATGTATTTTACATAAATGGCATTACTTCACATGTATCAAGTTTTTCTTTTTACTCGCTAGTTTGTCACCACCTTCAGTTCTGTGTCAACTCTGTCAGATGGACTTTTTGTTGTCTTTTGTTTTAAATAATATTTCTTTTGTTTCTTGACAAGCATTTGTCTGTAAAACTGAGTAAAAATATCACTAATGTGGTCACTAAAAATAATTTTATATTTATTTTTGTCAGATGGTGACGACAAAGTTCTGGGTCAGGTCGATTAAAAATGTAATTTTCAAAAAAAATTTGCAACTGGGAGCCTGTACCTTAGCATCTTTACATTTCCAAAACATTATTTGTCATATTTGTACACGCATATGTGCTTTTCGAATAAAAAAAAAACATTTTGGGGGGAAAATTTAAACCCATTTTGTCCTTCTTCTCAAGAATCACTGGATACTATAAACCCAAATTAGGAATAGCAAGAGCAATCAAACAGACAACCAATAACTGAAAAGCAACCCAATATCATATCAGAATTAGATTCTGATGTCATCATAAGCATTACATAAATCCTATTGGATACAACATTTCAGGAGGCTTCACATTTTTGTTTTTGTTTGTTTGTTTCGGAGGTTTTTGGCTTTCATTTCTGCATGCCAGACAGTCCAAGAATATTTGGATTAGACATGTTATACACCAATCCAAGACACTACAAAAGAGAGAAAACTTGTGTTGACAAGAAATGTTTGAACTGGCAAAAGGTGGCTGCTTGTAATGACACATTCTGTAAAGGCAGATCAAGCATTTGTGACACAGAAGCAGAAACCAACTGAATTTTGTAAGTAATTACCTGAGCAGTGAAAACAAAATATTAAAATAATACAGACATCCCATCATTATTATATTCACTGTATTTATCTGCTGTCTGAATTCATCTCACTTATTGGAAAGATGCTGTGAGAAAAGCTCCCTGCAAGAGAAAGAAAAAATCTAAATCCAAAATATTCCTTACACCTGATCAGTTCAAAGCTGCAGCAGATATTTCAACCAGTGATGGCTTTCTCTCTTTCTTCTTCACCACAGTGGGTGCTGGGCTCAGATAAATAAGACAGAGAATCACACAGTCTTTTGTTGAAATGAAAGGCTCACAGAACAAGGGGTCTACGCATTATTATTTTCACAATGGAAAGAAAGAGCGTCTTCATGTTTTGGCAGAACAATAGTCTTTTCATGTTATGTGCAGCAGAGACTTTTCTTTTCATGCTTCTCCATGTAATAAGACTGTATTTACCTTGCAAATAGGTTCTGGTCCTTTAAGCCCTCTACTGAATATTCACTAACACACAGAAAGCCTTCAGCTGTGTGTTTCTATGGATGTAGGTGTGTGTGGGATTTTCTGTCTGTGTGTATTCATGTGTGTGTGAACGTTAGGATACAGAAACAGTCTTTGCAGCTTCTCTCCACGTATTCTGACCAAAATTATATTGTGTATTAGAGTTGTTGGCAAACTTGTTTGTTAAAGGGGCTGTATTATGTATTTTCCATGAACACAGTGTCATTTTATAACACAATTAAGAAACTGTCTTACTTTCAGTAGTTATAAAAAATACTATGCGTATGTATGAAATAACTAAATAACTTAAAATAAATTTTTATTTAATAAAGTTAAATTTAACGCCTTGAAATTGGGCTTCTGTCTCTTTAAAAACTCCTGCTCTTTTTGAAACTCCACCTTCAAGACATCATCACAACAGCATTCCTCTATTAACCTTTTAACAATGCTTTTAATGGCTGAGAAATTACTTGTATAATGAGCTCAGGATATGTGCAGTTCCACCAGATGTTTACTAATTGCTGATGGCTAGTCTGAAGGAGCTGAGTGGGGAGTCGTGGGAGACAGAAGGTTGGAAACTGCAATCCTGAGGATAAGCTGCATCTCGAAGATGGACCTAGGTCCAACCAGGCATTTTGCATTGTTGCCATGGCAGACTCAAGGATTTCTCAAACATGCGTGAAGAGTCAAGGCAATACTCCAGGTATGTTTTTGAGGAAGGATTACCATTATAAGATGATGTGAAGCTCAAAATAGTCAGCTTTACATAATACTGTCCCCTTAAGGCACTCAAAAAAAATACATCAATAATGTCATTATGCTTAACAGCAAATGGAACATTTTTGGCTGCACTCATGAAAAACTTGTTTTGGACTGGAGGGAAATGGAAGGGATGTACTTGCAAATTGTTTGACAAAGTCCAAAGCTATTCAAAGATTTAGGTTTAAAGTAATCTTTTCACATTTGGAGTGTCAGAATTTCACTTTAAATCTGGTTAATTCATCAGCAAATACAAAACAACAAAATTTAAATTTTTCATTTTGTTAGTGAGAAGGGTATAGTTAATTCATGACATACTAGTTTTAATAAAATGTAAATACTCTTCATTTTCTTTTAGAATTAAAATTCCTTGAGAATGGAAATTATTTTAAATCTAAATCTGCCAGGGGTACGGAAGAGTTCTGGTTTCATTGTAGATATTTTCCTTAGATAACATTTTAATACCACATTGGGGTCAAGAGGCTGCCCCTAATATGTTAGTAGTGAAATATTCGGTAACACTTTATTTGAAGGGGTTGAATAAGACTGACATGACACTGTCATAAACATGACATAACACCTGTCATAAAAATCAATAAGTCTTCATGAATATTTATGACTGTTGTCATAAAGTGTCATTCGGTAAATTATGACACTTTTAATACAAAGTTGACATTATTCAGAATGTCTTTGTTATGACAACTTGACATTAACCAAGAAATCATTACTGATATAAATTTGTTATAAAAGTATTACTGATTGCACTTTAAAAATTAGGTAACTTTATGTTATTAAAGGTAAAGTTTAAACAGTAATTTCTTGGTTAATGTCAAGTTGTCATAACAAAGACATTTTGAATAATGTCAACTTTGTATTAAAAGTGTCATAATTTACCGAATGACGCTTTATGACAACAGTCAAATATTCATGACAGGTGTTATGTCATGTTTATGAAAGTGTCATGTCAGTCTTATTCACCCCCTTCAAATAAAGTGTTAACAAATATTTCATTATTTTTTCAAAATATCAGTTCAACATTTAAATTTTTGGCATTGTGTACTGACATCACAATGCAGAAAGGTGTTTACATGGACTGGGTAACAGAAAATTATTTTTCATTTAGTTCTGCCATAAAAAGCTTATGCAATCCAGAATTAGATGAGTTAGGACTGTTTGTTAAAGCATCAGCTGCCCCAAGGGGTGTAGACCTAAATCTATTTGACATGGGCTTAAAGCTTGTAAGCCTATTATTCTGATCTGATTCAAAAACACCACATTGTGTGCAGTAGTTAAACGGGCTGCTTTACATAATCTCCCGTCCCTTACTTATCAATTCAATACACAAAACAAAAAAAACTAAAACAAACACTGACCCGATCTCCAGACAGATAAAGCACACTGCACAGTTTATCGCACCTTTGGTAAACATGAAAAACTTGAAAATTTTTGGTTACAGAATAATCTCACACTGAAACTTGGAAAGAAATCCAACTTTCAGTTTGAATATTAATAATTTATATATATATATATATATATATATATAGATATAGATAATTCCCTTCTCTCTCTCTCTCTCTCTCTCTCTCTCTCTCTCTCTCTCTCTACCAGAGGCCTGGGAGCTTGAGGTTCTCCTCCAGTATCTTGGCTGTGCCTAGAACTGCACATTTCTGGACTGAGATGTCTGATGTTGTTCCTGGGATCTGTTGGAGCCACTGCTCCAGTTTGGGGGTGACTGCCCCGAGGGCCCCGATGACCACAGGCACCACTGTGGTCTTCACCTTCCAGGCCTTCTCCAGTTCCTCTCTGAGGCCCTGGTATTTCTCCAGTTTCTCCTTTTTTCCTGATGTTGTGGTCACTTGGTATTGCTACATCCACCACAACGGCTTTCCTCTGTTCTTTATCCACCACCACAATGTCCGGTTGGTTCTCCATTACCATCTTGTCTGTCTGGATCTGGAAGTCCCACAGGATCTTAGCTCGGTCATTCTCCACCACCTTTGGGGGTGTTCCCCACTTTGACCTCGGGGCTTCCAGTCCATATTCTGAACAGATGTTCCTGTACACCAGGGGTCACCAACTCCAGTCCTCGAGGGCTACCATCCTGTAACTTTTAGATGCGTCTCTGCTCAAACACACCTGGATCAAATAAACTGCTCGTTTCCAGCCTATTGCAGAGAGGAATGAATGCTGGTGAGGGATTCAGACATTTTGGAGCAGAGGTGAATCTAAAAGTTGCAGGACTGGAGTTGGTGACCTCTGCTGTACACTATGCCCGCCACTTGGTTATGTCGTTCCATGTACGCTTTCCCTGCCAGCATCTTGCACCCTGCTGTTATGTGCTGGACTGTCTCAGGGGCCTCCTTGCACAACCTACACCTTGGGTCTTGTCTGGTGTGGTAGATCTGAGCCTCTATTGCTCTGGTGTTTAGGGCCTGTTCCTGTGCAGCCAGGATGAGGGCCTCTGTGCTGTCCTTGAGTCCAGCTTTCTCCAGCCATTGGTAGGATTTCCTGATATCAGCCACTTCAGTTATTTGTCGGTGGTACATCCCATGTAGGGGCTTGTCCTCCCATGATGGTTCCTCCAGCACCTCGTCCTCTGTTCCCCATTGTCTGAGACATTCGCTGAGCACATCGTCCGTTGAGGCTTTGTCCTTGATGTATTTATGGATCTTGGATGTTTCATCCTGGACAGTGGTTCTCATACTCACTAGTCCTCTGCCTCCTTCCTTATGGCTTGTGTACAGTCTCAGGGTGCTGGATTTGGGGTGGAACCCTCCATGCATGGTTAATATTATTATAATATGTATTATTATTTATAAAGGAACTTGGAAAAAGTGTGTGTGTAAGTTGGAATCCAGTGTTTTGATGCTAAAAATGAGCAACATTGCCAAGGTTAGCGTAAATGCTTTCAGGAGTACAGGGTATCACATGCTAGTGATACCCTGTACTAGTGAGGGTACCTGTCAGTACTGAAGAAGTATTGACATACTTCATTATGCTCAATGTGACTAATATATGAAACAATGAGTTAAAAGTCTTATTTTAGCTATAAGGCTAATGTTAGCATGAGGGCTATCACTAGTACATAGAGCAACTAGCATGTTAACACTACCAGTAGAATGTGGGTTATAGATAGCACTTTCACTCATACAGACATACTGACAGTCATTGGTCATTTTTTGGGTGGTATTTAAAAATATGCAACTTGAGTCTGTCCATCAGTGTCATTGCTTTTAGACTGTTTTGTAATTTGTTTTAAACTTGTGCATATGTTTTAATTTGTTTTACTTTTGTGTAACCAGGTTTTAGTGTGTTTCAGATTGTTGCAGCATCAAGTCTCATGAGTCATAAGGAACTTACTTCCTTTGGACTTCTGCCATTAAGTGTCCTGCTAAAATGGCATCTTGATAATTCTAACTTTTAGCTCTGCTCTCCTCAGTGTTTGGTTGCTATCATAATTAATCTACTCTGAATTACTGCAGTTGTGCAAACTGCAGTAATTCATTATAATTCAGTTTATTAAAATAAGTTCTGCAACCAGGCAGGAGTTGGCATACATTTTGCCCCCCATCTTGGTGCCTGTACGTTGGGGTTTATCCCGGTGAACGAGAGAGTAGCCTCCCTCTGCTTACGAGTGGCAGGATGGGTTTACGCACTGAACAACATTTCAGACTACCCATCCTTTTTGGAGTCCTTGGAGGGGGTCCTGGAGACTCCCTTGTTCTGGTGGGGGACTTCAACGCTCACGTTGGCAATGACAGGGAGACTGTCCCTGTCATTGGAGGAGAGTGGTTAGGAGGAATGGCTCAATGTAAAGCCGCTACTACTTCACGTTGAGAGGAGCCAGTCGAGGTGGCTCAGGCATCTGGTCAGGATGCCTCCTGGACGTCTCCCTGGTGAGGTGTTCTGGGTACATCCCACTGGGAGGAGGCCCAGGGAAAGACCCAGGACACACTGGAGGGATTATGTTTCTCGACTGGACTGGGATTGCCTTTGGGTCCCCCCAGAGGAGCTGGCCCAAGTGACTGGGGAGATGGAAGTCTGGGCCTCCCTTCTTAGGCTGCTACTACTGCGACCCGACCTCAGATAAGCAGAAGAAGATTGTTTGTATGGATGGATGGATGCTTGTTGTATTTGTACTTTTTAGCAGCACAAATGCCTAAACAGGGACTGGTTTGGAAATTTTGGATGTCAAAGTTACAACACAAATATTTGAATGCTTGTCTCTGGCACACTCTAACCTTTATGTATACTTTGAGTTCACATTTCAGAGAGGGACATAGGATACAGTGTGAGTACTGGAACAGGGTCTTTCATACCTCAAGAGTTGTGCATCATCTTCATGGTCCCCATTTACACAGCAGTTGGACGTCACAGGACGGTTCCTACCTTTCTACTTCCAAGTTTGAATTAACAACACTACTAATTAGACATCTTTTCAGTTCAACATGCAAGATATTTCACATAATAGTCCCAACCTCATGCCTTCCCTTTTATCTATCCCAAATGAGTTTTTACCACAAAGCTTTATTAATTAGTGTAATTATTTCATTCGGAAGATGATAAATATGCACTGTTTTGTCTCATTTTTCAGCTACCATTAAACGCTTTTGTCACACAACATTATTAATGCTAATTAACCACTCTGACAGCTAATTTAAGATAATTAATACAAATACTAATTTTAGATGGCACAAAATTGGAACCAGGCAGCGAGAGAACACATATCTTTCTGCAGTCCTAAGAAATGTCAAGAAAAATATAAAAAAAAGAGAGACCCAAAATACCTAATCTATATTTTACAACTAGGCTGTCAGAATTTATATGACATCTAACGTCTGTGTGATTTCTCTAGACAGGGTGACACAACTCTCTGGCAAACTTCATTGCTTGTCCTCCTGGACCTTCCTGGCCATAGGTTTTCTATCTTTTTGAAATCCTAGGTTCATTACAATCTGCCCATTATGTCTGCTTATATCCTCTTACTTAATTTGTGTCAGCTAGTTCTAATGAACAATTTCCTGTCTCTGCATTTAGAAAAATATAAGCCCTAAAACATGAAAGTCAGGCTGTATTGCTTGGGAGCTATAAAAGGCAAGTCCAGATGGTCCATTTGCTATGTGGAAAGATGCCTTAGCTCATTGAAGACAGAGGGGGAATAAGTCACTGTCGCTGACTTAACTACCAAACACATTACCTCTGAAGTATATGCCATTAGGAGCACCAGG
The DNA here is from genome assembly GCF_051168715.1 of Poecilia mexicana. Taxonomy (NCBI): domain Eukaryota; kingdom Metazoa; phylum Chordata; class Actinopteri; order Cyprinodontiformes; family Poeciliidae; genus Poecilia; species Poecilia mexicana. The sequence continues at coordinate 647,293 of NW_028263379.1, read as the reverse complement.
CTCATTTTTAACATCTCCAAGGCCACTTAGTTTGATTCTGTCTGTTAAAAAGGCTTGAAAGATTAACATAGCACACAGTGTTAATGGTCAGCCAGTATAGCTTAGCTTATCTCAAGAGCGTTGTTAGCAGGAATCTAGTGAAAATACGGAAGTCCTTTTTTATTGCAGCAGTACATCAAATGCTGTTGTAGATGTGTGGCTCTAAAAACTAGACTCAACAAGAGGAGGGTATAAAAAGTTAGCTGCTTGAGCTGAAGGTAAGAAAAGGTTGTTAGCTGTGAAATGTTCTGACTTCATTAGGAGTATAACAGTGTGGAACACAACAGCATTAACCAGGTAGCCTACCAAATCACAAGCTCTGCTGAGCATGTAAAAACTGTGCCTGAGCAAACTGCTTCAGCAAAGGTGCTGTCCTCTAAACTCCTGCTCCAGAGGGGCAGGAGGTCTCCTTTTTACCTTTGGACATTGTCTTAAGTGAAAAAAACTGGAAAGAATTCCATGTCTGAGTGTGTGAGACTGCGTGTGTGTGAGTGTCTGTATGCATGGCAGTAGGTAGGCAGGCAGAGCTGATTATCAGTCTTCGGTGCCGTCCTGCTGTGGTTAGTGTTCCCTTAATGATGGTGGAGGCCAAAGCTGCAGAAGCTCGTTAGCTAGACCCCGAGGTTAATGTGGGAGAGAGGAGCTGAGGAGCCTGGTGGTAAACAGAAGCCTTAAGCAGGAGAGTTCATTCATGGCCATGCATTTTCCTTGTTGGTGTCACAAAGACTTTCTTTCATAAAAAATCATAAAAAATGACAACTCTTGGTCAAAATGGCAGACAACAGGGTTATGCTTTCTCATGAAAGATCTATCAGTCCCTCTATTTCAAATGGCTGAAGACTTATTTACTTTCATTTGCAACTACAAAATCTGTGAACTTTGTCAACAGCATTTGTCCTAAGATACTGCTAACAAATAGTGAGACAGTGCTTAATCAGGTAAGGGAAATACTTTGCCAGAGTCCTTCGTGGTGAGTGGGGAATGTGGAAGTTTATTCTAAATAGAGGAATCGTGTGTTGAACCAACCAACGGTCACTATATTTATTAGGCACTTTTGTTCATATATGGAGAAGCTTTCTATTCATAAAGGTTCATTCACAAAGCTCAATTGAAGAATTGACCTGTCTGCAGCTCCAGCTGCACCACGATCTGTGCTACTTTGTCAGATTTTCCTACCATAGCGCATCTATATAGCTATGTCTGTCGGATTGATGCAAGGCCGACCCAATGCATAAGCAAAGTAAGTAGCTGTTTAGGGCCCCAGTTCCAGTAGGGGGCTGATTTTTTTAAGTAATGATCTCTGTGTGATTGTATTAACAAAAACACACAATTTCGTTGCCAAGTTGTGATTTTCTTAGAAATCATTGTTTATATGAGGATATATGTGGTTCAGTTTCATCATTTAAATTTTAACAAAGGATTGAAGTTATGAAAGCCCATTGGGTTTGATCCAAGTGGTCTGAATCGCTCCTTTTACTCTGTCAGTAATTTGTTCTGTGGATGTCCTCAGCATCAGCTCCAAGCTGTTTATGTCTTCGTACCCACCTGCCTGCCTGATCTCCAAAACTTTACTGCTTTGTGGTTAATTCCTGGATTACCTCCCTGGTCTCTGATCCATGCTGGTCTCACCTCATCGAACAATAAATCCAATCTATCAGCCGAACCCAAAGTCTCCTCCCAAAGCTCCTATCAGCAAATTGTAAGATCGATCACTCAGAGCTACATTTAAGAACTTACCTGAGGACTTTCCATATCTGACACTCTTTCTTCTCAAAGCCACTGACACAGCTCCCGTTCACATCTCCTGAATCGCACATTTCCCTTCCTTGTACATTCAGTAATAAAATCTTTACCTTTATCTTGTGGTCTTGGTTTGGTTCTGCATGTGGGTTAAACGGCTTCCCAAAACCATGACAATAATGCAGGTAGTAGGAGCATAGTAAGAGTTTGCGAGTAATAAGGATACTGGCTGCTTTCCTGTCTTTGTTGCAGCGAAGTATAGAATTGCAGATTTTGTCTGCATGTGCGTGCGAAGCACAATCAGTATTGGTGTGAAACAGAACTGCAGTGATGATGTTGCTTTAAAGGCCCTGAGTCAGTTCATGAGTGCTGTCTTGGGAGCAGAGACATCACAGCACAGACTGGATGTGAAATGTGTGTTTTAGCCAGTCTGTTCTCACACCTTTAACACATTTTTAGATTCCAACTGCCTTGCAGAAAATTTATCTTAAGGTTTATTTAAACAAAATTTTCAGAACTTATGAGTTTGAAGCAAGTCCCAAACACAGAAGCATAGCTTTAATAATGAAACCATGACAAACTCTTACTGGCCTAGGCTCAAAGAGAGCAGGATGTGGAACCAGACAAGAACCAATGGAAGGAATAGTTGAACTATGAAAACCAAGGAGTTTAAATAGATCTTTTCAATAACATGGAAAACAGGTATGTCTAATCAGGGGAGTGTTCAACAGCTGAGACAGGTGAGGGCTGGGATAACTACCCAGCAAAAACAAAATAGTTCAAAACTGCCACAGCAGCTGCAAACACCAAACGTGGGGCACAGCTTCACTTCCTACAGGAGCCTTTTATAGGGAGCAGGTGAGTCTCATCAACGTCTGATTGGCTTGACAATCCTCTGCTGGTCCAATGGTGTAGCTGCTCTCCTGCAGCCTTCAGGCAGCCAATCAGGAAGGTGTTGCTCTCACAGCTGAACCTGCATAACCAAAAGGAAGCCTGAACATCCTGAAGAGGCCAGGGGCTGTAACATAAGGAAAATGGAAAATAAAAATGGGCATGTGAATAAGGAAAATGGAACAAGGAATAAATGAAGGAAAATAAGGAAATGAAAAAAGGTCAGGCAGAAATAAATGCCGGGATAAATAAAATAATAAATGAGTATATACAAATGAATAAATATACATAAGAATAAAGAAGCCAATTACTATATCTATTTATTTATTTATTTATTATTTAATTATTTAATTTTGGCTGAAATGGCTCTACATACCATTTCAGCCAAATGGTATGTTTGGCCTGAGAGAAGTACAAGACTAAGTTATTTTGAGTAAACTGGACTTGAATATTTTTGTTACTGGAGTGAATGCTCCAGCTCAGCAGAGCACATGCGCAGTAAAGTTATGGACTTTACTAACTAACTCTAACCCACTGACAAGATATTTCATGTTCAAATAGACAAACTGCTTATATTTATATATAAACCTTTTTTCTTTTTTTTTTTTTTTTGCAAATATTCAATTATTTGTATTTGATGCCTGTAACTCATTCCAAAAAATCTTGTTACCCCCAGATTTTGAATTTAATCCTGGGATTAATAAAGTTTATTCATTCATTCATTTATTCATTCATTCATTGATGGTTTGTGTTCCTTTTTGGTTATTCAGTAAGTTTCTTCATTTCACTTTACAAACACATGATAGTTTGGCAGTTTGTTTTTTCTCTGTGGATCAGAGTATTATTAAATGCATAAATGATAATCTTATAAATGTAAACTTGTATTTTATTAGTGCATGTTCTGTTCAGTCCAGTGGATTCGACTAAATGTTCAAACAAAACATTTTCACAGAAAGCTAGACACTTGTTTAAACTGTAAAAGCAATGCTCAGTGCTGTTTTTCTGACATAAACACACAAAATGTGATGTAACTAAGTGCAACAGATGTACCACCAGCTGCTAGGTAGGTTATATGTCGAGCTAAGCTCCCACAAAGCAGGACAGAACCAATGGGTTTAGACAGCATGTCCTACAGAGTATGCACACACTTGCATTAGACCCAAACCTTCTGTGTGGGTGGTTCATATGTGTCACTAAGTCGGCCAAAAGCTGCTCCGACATGACCAGCCAGGCATTCACAGGCCTCACTGGTGATTTTTTTGACTGAACTTTCCAGAGCAGTACCAACATTTCTGTGTTTTCCTGCCCACAGCCATCACCATCTGTAGTAACTCTTGGAATAATACTGAATAAACATGAATTACAAACTTAGTTAATTTCCCTTTATGATCAATAAAGTATTTTTGAATTTGAATTCAACTGAATTGCTCCAGTAATATATATAAGGGCATTTTTTCCACAAAGTTTTCCAATAATTAAATTCAATTATATATAGCTGATTGCTCATAATGACAGACGATCTCCTTCATACTGAACACAGTCTACAGGCTTTGTGATTTAAAAAACAGAACAGTCTGCAAGGACTATTTGTGATTCAATGTCCTGTGATGTTTTCACTTCATCCAGCTCTTATACTGTGCAGAGAGGCTTTACAGTTAGAAAAAGTCTGTGTGCAGCTGAAAGGTCAAGAATATCATAGAAAAACTGAAGTCTCAGGCCAGTATGTTATATTTGAAAGGACTGCTCACAATTTGCACTCCTCACATGTTAGTTGAACCAGCAGAAGAACAAGGTTACGTACAGTTGTTGTAAAAGGAATCCACAATGTGACATTTTACACCAGAATTGCCAGAAGAAGGTGCAGGGGAGGATTTTTTTTACACCTGTAAATGTTCAAATGTAATGTTTTTGTTTGTTTTTTTTCTTTCAACTTTTTCAAAAGAGGTGGAAATGATCGTCTCTAATTGTGGGATATTTGTCATTTAAAACAGACATGTACGATTAATTTCAGAGTCCTTTTTGCCCCATACCATCAATGTATAGAGCTGTGCACTCAGCCGTGGCATTTGAAGGTTGTTGCTGTAACAAATACATTTGGCTAAAGAACATATTGATCAGTTTGTTCTGTAGCCAAATGTATTTTAGGATTATTATTATTGCTCATTCAACATAGTTTTGGGCTTCATAGGCTGACACTGATTTTGACATTGACAAACGTCTGAACCTCAACTCTATTGAAATGATGTGGCTATGGAAATTTTGCACAAGCAAATGCTTGAAAACCTCAGTGACCAGAACCAATGATGTGAATATTAGGACAGAATTACTGCTTGTGCTGGGAGACGGTTCACTTCATACCAGACTCTCACTCCATTGTGCTGGTGTAGAAACATCTAAAGCTGCCGAGTCTCAGGTTGTGATGGGCAAATGAAGCCTCATGAAGCAATGACGTTTCCCAGCCCTTTGCTTTGCCCAAAGGTTCATTACTCTGTGGTTCATTCATTCCTCATTAGTGACATCTGCTGCTGAAACTATAACAACCTCGTCACTCAGATTGATGATACTTCAAAAAATTAGTCAATGAATTATCATCACAAAGTTTTTGTCAAACTCATGTTTAGTAACAGGAGAGTCAATTAAATCCTATTTAACTGTCATATTTTTGAGTCATTAAAATGATTTGTCACCAAACTAATCCTGGTTGACTGTCATTAGTTGTGTTGTTTTTTCTTTTAGGTCATAGATGGATTTGACAATAAAAATATTTGATGTTTTAGTGTCTTGGGAGTGAAGTACTTGACAGTATTCTTTGTGTTTTGACTCGCTTCCTGAAAAACTAAACTTTTTCTAAGTTCTTTTTCTTGAATTTCTAGTTGGCTCTGATCTTTTGTATTTAGCTACACACAGAATTGTACTCTTGCAGTATCTTTAAGACTGTTTCTGCTGTACAAGACTCATATATCTTTGCTGATCAAACTACATAAAATTGTGGAAATTTCCAGAAGGTGAGAATTTGGGAGTTGGAGGGGTTCATTATTTTTATCTAAGAAGAATCTTATTGTGAGCAGTCATCTCAAAGTATTCTCAGATACCAGAGATTTTCCTGCTGCTGCTTTCCTGATCTATTTCGGTCGATCTACCGAGTTTAATTGTGTAGCACACTTCATCAAAACACAAAAATGTAGTCATAAAAAAACACCATAATCAACATTTGAGAAAACCAGTAAAAAACATTACATTTTGATCATCAAAATCATCAATACATATTAAATATGTTGGTCAATGTTCCTTTTATTTTGACCACTGGTGAAGACAAATATTCTCCTCAGATAATCTGATGAGATCAAATGACCTACAGAAACCCATGAAGCAGCACGGCTCATCATGCTTTTATTTTGAAAACAGAGACGCAAAATGAAGCAGTCACATGCCCCAAGTAATGCAAGGCATCATTTGTTGTCAGTCACGTGGTTTTCTGTAAGAGGACACAAGCATCGAAGCAGGGCTTCATCGAACACTTGGTACAGGCCTTGAAGTCTGGCTTCAGATGTCCCATCTGGCGGGCAGTTTCTTTAGCTTAGATCAACTTAAAAAAGCTAAGACTATTTCACTCAAAGTCCTTATAATATAAAAAATACTATTTCCTGATAATCAACATCTGTATATAATTGTTGGAAGTGACCAAAAAGCCCACAATGTTCACTGAAAAAACTTGAAAATGACTAAAGTAATAAAAATAACTTGAAATAAACCATTGAAATTGCTTTGAATTGTGGTTTACAGAATCAGTTTAAAAAACAAACTAATGAAACAGGCCTGATTATCCTGTTGGAAGACCCCTGACCAGCGACAGAAACCAAGCTTTCTTACACAAGGTAGCACGTTTCTCTGATAGTCTTGAGATCTTATCGTACCCTGCAGGTGCCAGACTGCATCTGGCAAAGGGTGCCTTGAATCATGCAGCAAAGTACCTCCAGAGAATAGCTTTGCCTCTTCCATGTTTCACAGTAAAGCCAGTGTTCTTTTGTTGGAAAAAAACTCCAATTGTCTCATCTCTCCAAAGGACATTCAGATAGCTTTGTGGCAAATTCCAGTCTTGCTTTTTACATTTTGCTTTCCTCCTTGTTCGTCTTTCATAAAGTTCTCCTTGTGTTAAACAATGACAAATGGTGCAGTCTGACACTGATGTACCTTGTCATTAGAGTTAATCTTTAATTTCTTTGGGGATTTTTGCTTACCATTTGTATTATCATTCTGTAGTTTGTCATCAAATTTCCTCCTGTGATCAGGGAAGTTGGTGATATTCCTGTGGACGGTAAGCTTCTGAATAATATGCATCTGGCCAAAAAATAACCAAGTTTTCTGAAAAGCATTTCAGTTCTCTACAGATACTGAAGGTGTGGATTCTACACTTTTTACTGATGTCAAACACATGGAAATCATAAAAGAAATGAAGATCATATGGCCATTTGAATGTTTCCACTCAGAAAACTGGATTTCTGAGAAAATAGCTCTTAAAGTTTCAGCAACACTTTATTTGACGGGGTGTGAATAAGACTGCCATGACACTGTCATAAACATGAAGAAGTCTTTATGAATGTTTATGACAGTTGTCATGAAGTGTCATTGGGTAAATAATGACACTTTTAGTGCAAAGTTGCTCTAAAAGTTCCATTGAAAGTCCATTAAAAGTGCCAACTTTGCATGATTTTGTAAATTATGATAATTTAAATTAAACGTGTAATTTCTACCCCATCCAGAGTGGACCAATATAGACACTTTCAAAATGTTGAATTCAACTCTGTAGGAGTTGATGGAACACTTCCAAATTTGCTATGTAGGTTTATCGACTATGGAAACATGTTCTTACAATATGAGATTTTAATCTGTTCAGTTATGCCTATTTTGAGCTCTTTTTTAGAATGAGCTGTTTTAGAGCCTCTTGTCACTTTAAATCCAAATAAGTTGCTGCTGGTCATACCACCCAACTCAATGTTTATACCTACACATGAAATTGGCTGCAAACACAAATGCAATTATACAATTGTACATCTTTGAAAAGCAGAAGTAGAGCCTCCTGCACAACCAACAAGAGAAGCAAGTGGTTTTTGGATAGCATCTTTTCTAGGGGGCATTGTACAGTGCAGTCAGCGGGAAAACCAGCTGGGCTTGAGTTGTTAGGTGATGGGCTTGACTTTCCTGGGGTTGCTAGGTGAGGGGCAGTGCCTGTTGATTTCAAACGTTGCATTCCACAGGTTTTTTTAAATGGCTTGTTTTCTATACACCAAAAAACATGAACTTTTTCCAAAGTCTAGCTGTTTTTTTTAAGCCGTTAGGTTGTTGTTAGAATCAGTAGAAACCTTTTTGGAAGTACAAAAACCTGCAAAATGTGAATTTTGTATAATACGCCCCCTTTAAACACAGGGGTAATAAAATGTTTATCCAGAGAAATTGTGTGCTTTCTTTTTACTGTAAGTGCATTCATTCATCTCTGTTTAGTTGGTCTCAGTAAAGTATTATCTTGTTTCAAGAGTCCCTACAAGATTTACATCTGGCTCTGACATCTCTGAGTCAAACACTACAGTCTGAGAATGGAAAACAGGCTCTGAGGGAGTGCCAGCAGTTACAAGCATCAGGTGTGATGACGATCAGGTCTAGGTAACCCCAACCCAAGGGATGAAGGACTCCCAGGGCCATGCGACATGTTTGTGACAAGCAGCAATGCCCAACTTTTCTCTCTGCCTGCTTTGGTGTGTGTTAAAGTGCACTGATGCAACATGCTGCAAAAGGTGATGCACACTTGTGTTCTGATGCCAGATAGGATCAACACAGATTTCAAACAACTATTTATGAATCTTTGAAAAGCTATTTCTTTTGAATGAAAATAGGTTATTGGTGTGTTTAATACAGTAATAAAAAATTCTCCAAGTGAGAGAAAGAAAAACATCGCTCAGGTATTAGAAGTGATTACTTTTAGTGAGCCCCCACCTGCAGCTTATGTCACAGTTTTCATGGTAGCGAGGTCATGTGTGTGTACCAAACAACATCTTATGACTGCAAAGTGAGGGTTGGAAGTTGAAGCATGTAGGCAGAGAAAGAGAGTTTTCTTAACCATCTAACTGATGCATGATCACAGGAAGCAGGATGCCTATTTCCAGAGGTCCAAGGGGAACATCCTGGCCAGGTCGCTAATCAATCACAAGGTCAGGTAGAACTCATCCATGCATGTGGGAACATGCAAACTCAATGCAGAAAGACCATGTGCTGAAATCATAACCCTGAACTTCTTTTCTTTCATGGCAACAACGATCAGTGGCAGCCTTTTTTTCACCTTCTGAGTCAACGCCTTTATGTTTTTATCATTTGGTTAATGTTTGTGAGTCTGGTGGACCAGCAAGGCTTGTGGGATTTTAAAGCAATCGAACAATTTTACACTAAAATGTTGAGCTTAATTCAAATTACAAGCAATGCATACATAGTTAATATTTGTTCCTTAGGCTTCTTTGATTACATTTATGAAAACTGTCCAACATGTCTTGAAGATATAATTTCATGCATTAACAAATTCGGTGATAAACATATGACTGAAGGTTTTATGTTTCATGCCATATGTACTTTACTCCTTGCACTTTTAACATGAAGACTCAAGAAGGAATAAGAACCTCCAAGAAGAAATATGAGATTTGGTTTATCCTTTTAAATAGGTGCAAACAACAGATGGAAAGAGAGAATTTGGCAACTTCATATTTTCTCAAAATTCGATTTATGAAGTGGAATGGTTTGGATTAATATTTCTTCATGTACTAACTGCTATTGGGATTAGTTTGATTAATAATATTTTTACTAATAATATAATAATATAGTTACTTAATATTTTGTTGCACAACCTTTTGAGGCAATCACTGCAATCAAATGATTCCTAAAACTGTCCATGAGACTTCAGCACCTCTCTGCAGGTATTTGGCCCACTCCTCATGAACAAACTGCTTCAGTTGTCTCAGGTTTGAAGTCATTTCCAGACGGCATGCTTCAGCTCCTTCCAAAGATGCTGAATAGGATTCAGGTCAGGGCTCACTGAAGGCCACTTCAGAATAGTCCAATGTTTTCCTCTTATTGATTTTAGCTGTGTGTTTTAGGTTATCATCCTGTTGCAAGGACCCCTGACCTTATCTGTTTATGTTTTGTCATCAATTTTCCTCCTGCAGCCACGTCCAGGGAGGTTGGCTACAGTCCCCTGGATCTTAAATTTCTGAATAAATGTAGTCAGAGGAACATCAAGCTGCTTGGAGATGGACTTATTACCTTTACCTTGGTTGTCTATAGTTTTCTTTCTACTCTTCTGGGACACTCTTTCCTTTGCTTCCTCTGGTCCATGTTGAGTGTGGCACACATCATGTCAACAAACAGCACAGAAACTACCGGTAGCCCCATCTGTAGGCCCACTGACTGATTACAAGATTGTAGACACACCTGTGATGCTAATTATTGGTCACACCTTGATTTAACAGTTGCATTTTGCAGAGAGGAGCTGAGCTTTAATAGCTGTCCATCAGCCACCATTTATTTTCATGAATGTTTGTGAGAAAAAGTGGAAAAGCTCTCTCACACACAAAGTGTTTAGTATTCTTTTTTGTTCTACAATGTACAAGTAATGAGCAGCTGGGCAAGCTGTTGATTAAATGTTTCCATCAGTTTGCACAATTATTGGAGATGTTGTGAAAGTTGTTCTAATCAGGTATGTTTCTGGGTTTGCATCATTTTATGTGGATTCACTGCATTTATCTCCTGCATGAATGAGAGAAATGAATAAAGAGTGCATTGATAGGAATTTCCATAAAAGAGAGGTGTTAGCAGCAGCTTAATAACCTCAGGGGTGAATTAGGAATTCCTTTGTAGTGAAGAACTAATAAGGCCATTGGACAGTGATGGATGAAGCGCTCCTCAGGAACTGACATGTCAATTGTTCTTTCCATAATAGTCTCCTCTGAAGCAAATCAATCTAAGCTTTGTGAGGGGCCTTGTGGTTAGTAGTTTGCACTCATAAAATTTACATATGCAAAAGTAGTTGATAATAAGAATCTGATGGGATTTGGCTGACACTGGTATTACTGAACGACCAAAAGGGTTTTTAATGGAGTGGCTAACATTGAATAATAATAGTTTTGAAAGAATAAAGTTTGTGTACAATGATGTGAAAGTATGATGACACTACATAAATATTCCATTTATTATTAAAAACGGCCACATAATTTCTAGTCTTATATCCCCGGAAAAGGAAGCTGTTTAATTGAACACAGTCAACGTTTTGTATTCATTCAAAAGATAAAAACTCACTTTGTAGCAGAGAAAAACAGTTGAACACCCCAGTTTCCAAAATCAAGAGTTACACCTTTGCTTCTTGATATTTTGAATTCTTCAGAAAGAAACTGATTGGTGAAAGACCTGAGTCTGGTGGTGGAAGCAGAACCCGGCCTCTACAGAGACTGGACCACCTTAGTCCACCCAAAGACAACAAAAGAAGCTGCTTGCTGATTTTGTTAGACTTTTAAAGGAGAATGAATAGTGCTGGTCTACACTTACTGCTCAAAATAGATAGTAAAACATGATACCCCTCATGACTTTACAGGTATTGAACTTACTGCTCGATAGTGTATGTCACCCTAAATCTTTCAGTCCAGAATACATTTCAAAGTTGGTGTTGGTCCTTTTATTCATTTGAAATCCAAGTGCATCAAAAAATGATTGACACGAGCCGCTACACAAACACTGGCATTTTGGATTCTCTCTGTTCTTGATCGGGGCTCCCTCTGGTTCAGGATGCAGGACATTTTACCAAGCACATCTTGTTAGGGCTGACACAGGTCAAAGACACATTCTGATGTTGAGTTTTTAATAAAACAATATTAAAAAAAAAAACATTTCCGCATTTTTATACTCATTCTTTTGGCTTGTTAAAATGATCATGTGGAAGTTGCCATACAAACTCTTTAGCTCTCAAGTAATGATCAAATCTAAGTTATTTGGATCCTGTTATCAATCCTGCTAACTCTCACTTTCGCTTAAAGCATACTAATCTTAGACTGAAGTAAATCCTTTACTGTAAAACAAAGTAAATCTTAGACTAAAGATTTGGACACTGGCCCACTCCAATGTCCCAGTGGGCCAATCACATCCGGAGCAGGTGACCAATCATGTTCCACCTTCCGGATCCTTTCTAAACTCTGTTAACGACAAAGAGTTAGCACTGTTTCAACAATAACTTTCTGGAGTCCTTTGGCAATCGGTGAGTTTACATATATTTTCCTTTTTAACAGCTAAGTGTGTGTCAGATTCCAGATTTATTTTGTTGATTTTGTCTACCCCCTGCTAACATGAACGAAGAAAAAATATAAATTACACTTAGTATTGTAACAAGATGGCACCTATATGTGTTATTTTTTGTGATTAATAAATTTGTTGTATTTTTTTTACTATAGAAAACAGTGGATTTAATATCTATAACAATGCGTTGTTTTGAGTGTGTTCTGCTGTCAAGACAGTGTGGGCAGCATAACAGAGCAAAAAATTATAAGATTTTACAATATTTGATAATGAATGCTGTCACGTGGCATTGCTTCAGCGCAGCAGTGAATAGTGAATGTTGCTCATTTGTAAGTTCTTTGAATGCTAAGTGAATAAAAGTAACAGAAATCCAGTGTAATGATTGTCTTATTAATTTATACAATATTTATGTGTAACATTATGTTTATGCTTTCTCCCTATCACATTATGTATCTGCATGCCTTGTTTCGTAAAACCCCTCAGAGTCGACTCCTCATGGGGCCAACTGAGGAGGTCAGTAGGTAAGTATTGAGAGTGCTGTGGCAGGGAGGGCCTGGCGTAAGGAGGAGGTTCTGGCCAAGGCCACAGCATTTAAGCAGAACGGAGAGGATGCTGCTGACCAGTTCTTGGTTCTGCCCCACTGCAAGATCCAGTTTGGGAAATGCCAGGACCAGAGGTTCCTGTGTCTAATGGAGAACTTGCTGGGCTATGCAGTGTATCTGGTCAGCAGGATCATGAGGGGAGAGTAGAAAGACAACCCGCTGTTGACCAGCAAACACCTGTTCCTCAGGTACATCTCCTAGATCAGGGAGGTGGAGGAAGCTGTGGATGTGTTCCAGAAGAAGTAGGCCATGCTCCTGGAGGCCCAGAGGACCGGTGACTCCAGATGTCTGATGGTGGAGTTTGGTGACTTCAAAGGCAGCCCCTGAAGTATGAGGATCCAAGCAAGGAGGCCCAGGCTTTTATCACCTACCTGAAGGAAGCAAAGGTCAGGCAGAACACCAACAAAGCTCTTTGTAAGGCATACACGCTGCAGAGGCAGGGTCCAGTCCAACCCACCTCCACACTGTCACTGCGTCTGCCTCCTCCACCTGTTCGCACTCAGATCAGGCCCCATCTTGGCACTTGGGAAGCATTTGTCTCCTTCATAGGTGGCACACAAAACAATATCTCCAGTCAAACCTTGTAAGTACTATGATGATCTTCATACAGTACATGCAGCATTGGAGTATCGGAGTAAAAGTCATGTTTTTTAAAAGCAGTGCCCTGTTGCCTCCCTCTGTCCGAGTCCACTGCCCGGAGACGGCTCTTTACCCACAGTCAGTATCAGTTAATGCACACAGTGTCACGTCTTGGGTCTTTTGGTGTGTGTTTGTGATTTTAGTTTGGATTTCTGTTCTTTGTTTGCCTTAGTATAATTCTTTGATTAGATCAATCTTGTTCTGTTTTACTTTAGTTCAGTCCTTTATTGTGTCCTTTATGTCTAGTTATTATTTGTTAGTGTTAGTTTTATTTTCTGGCAAAGGTCTGGTGACCTTTTCACCAACACTGTATCCTGACAGTGACCTGTCAGGATACAGTGTTGGTGACATGTGCATAGCTGTTTGGTATTTTGCAGATGCTGCTCCAAAATACACCAGCACTCCAGATTCTGCTCAACCCTGGTGATAGGTGCAGGTCAACCCTCAGCTGGTCCTGCCCTGACATCCCCCAACTTTTGTTTTGGCTCCCACACCGGTGGCTCCCCCAAAGTTTTTCCCCCAAAGCTAACTGAGTGAGTTGAGTAATGCTGTTGGATGCAGATAATGTTAGCTAAATTATTAAATATTCCACCTCTTCTGTATTTGGACTCATCATTGTTCCTGATGTGTCACACTACTGCTGTGTCATCCGCGAGCTTCACTATATGACAGCTGGGGTACCTTGCCAAGCAGTCATATGTCAGCAGAGTGAACAGGAGGGGGCTCAACACGCAGCCCTGCTGTGAGCCAGTGCTGAGGGGGCGTACTGATATCAATGGAGTGATGTGGGTCATGACTAGGCTCTCAAAGTACAGCTGGATGGAGATGTCAAAGGACTTAGCAGCAGTCTTACCCCAAATGAACTGGCACTTGGATGAGGGAAGGCCATGAAGTAGAGAAGTCACAGACCTGATTTTTTGGATGAATAAGAGATGAAAGTTTGGAAATTCTAGAAATCTTTATAGTTGTCTATGGTCTTGTGGGAGGGGCCAGTTCTTGACAGCGTCCGTCTTGCTGAGGTTCATGGAGATCTTGTTAGAGATGATGAAACCAAGGCTGAAGTAGAAGGTTTGTGAAACTCAGACTTCTCTGCAGAAATAAACAGGTTGTTCTGCAGCAAACGGAGAATGACGGAACAAACATGAGCTTGATGGGCTGTGAGATCCTTAGAGAAAATCAAAATGTCATCCAGGTAAATACAAGCAAAACATCTAACCATGTCCCTGAGGACTTCATTGACGAGTGCCTGGAACATCGGTCATGAGGTATTCGTAATGACCTGTTGGAGTGTTAAAGGCCATCTTCCACTCATCCCCCTCCTTGATACAGATGGTTAGGCATTTCTAAGATCAAGCTTGGTAAAAACTGTGGATGTTTGAATCAGGTCAAAGGCAGTGTTGATTAGGGGAAGTGGGTAACAATTTTTGCCTGTGATGCCATTCAGCCCTCAGTAGTTAATACAGGGTCTTAAGGAACCATATTTTTTGCCCACAAAGAAGAAGCCTGCTCCCACTGGGGAGGAAGAATGGTGGATGGTACCTGCCTTGAGTGCATCACTTATATAATCCCTCGGGGCCTTGTCCTCTGGGCCAGAAAGAGGGAACAGACAACCCCTGGGAGAACAAGTACCAGGGACCAGATGGACGGCACAATCATAGGGCCAATGAGGTGAAAGTGAAGTGGCTCGATGCTTGATAAAGACCCTCCTGAGCTTATTGTAAACAATTGAAACATATAGGTGAGATCAGTGGTCAGGTAAGGTCAAATGTTTCTGAACAGGCCTGTGTTGTCCAGTTGGAAATGTTTCATTGCAAAGCCATTGTATTAGAGCATGTTTTCTACAAGAAAATCGATCCCATTGAAACATATCAATCATCAATCAAATTTTATTTGTATAGCACATTTCAGCAGCAAGGCATTTCAAAGTGCTTTACATAAATAAAATAAAAACAGCATGTAACAAACAGTGAGAAAGAGAAATAAAAAGCTGTAGAACTTTAGTTGAGACGCCGTCAACTGGGACTCCAACCCTTTGGACTTTTTGACAAGGACTCCAACCTCTCGGTTTTTAAAATTCACTTACGTTTCTGTTATCATGTCTATCATTAAAACGTAAACAGTGAGAAAAAGAAATAAAAACAAATTAATAAATAGATGAAAATAAAAGATAAAAACATTAAAAACACTGAAACAGTGAGAAAGAGAAAGACATTTTGAAAAAGATTAAAAAAGATAAAAACATTAAAACCCACACCCCTTTTAGGACTTCAGTTAAACGTCGTGTATAGCGTGTTTCACCATGAAAAATGTTTTATTGAAGATGCTGGCTGCTAAGAATGTTACTATCCACAGTAAAACATGTCTTGAATTGACATAGGCTGACAGGACGCCATTCATGATTCTACATGAAACATGAAAAAGCCAGATTGCACACAGGGACAAAGATCTTTATTTTGAGGACATGTCCAGTATTTTGGCTGATGTCTTTAATTGCTTCAATATTTCCACAAAATGTTCTTTCTACACGATGCTATCTATTTAATGAAGTGTACTGGTTCCCCCTGGAGCAAAACAACCCTACAACATGATTCTGCACAGATGTAATGATGGTGATTATGGTCAAACAGTTCCACTACTTTCATCAGTGAGTAAAATCTCAGTAGCAAATGGATCTTCCAAATGGACAATAGCCCTCAAAAAACATTCAAAGTTGTTACAAAGTGACTTATAGACAACAAAGTCAATATTGTGTTTGGGTGATGGTGGAGACGTGTTGAAATAAGAAGCAGTAATTTTGTTTAATGGTTAAAGGAGAGGCTGTTATACTGACCTCTGCTGTGTCTTGTGTGTACTGCAGTTGTATTCTTCTGTTCAGCAAAATAAACGAACGCACGTTGAAACGCCTGTTCTCTTCAGGTTATGGGCCCAGAGCGTCGCTAAAAACGTTCTGTAAGTTAAGTTTTTGAGTCAGATAAACGGAATTGTGGGATTCACAATGGATGAGAAGATGTTTATCGACAAGCTGAGCGGACCAGAGAACTGGGCAACGTGGAAGTTTCAGATGGAGCATTTGCTAAAGGCTAAAGGACTGTGGGGGATGCTAACAGAGACGGATATGCTAACTCCGGACGCTAGCGCACAAGCTCAGGCAGAATTTGAGAGACGGAGAGAAAGAGCATTTTCCATGTTAGTGCTAAATGTGAGTACACCCCAGTTGTATTTAATAACAAGCTGTCAAACTCCAAAAGAGGCTTGGGACATGCTAAAAGGACATTTTGAGAGAGACACTTTAGCAAATAAATTGTTCTTGAAGAAGAAATATTTCAGATGTGAAATGAAAGAAAAGGACACCTTAAATGACCATTTAAAACGAATGAAGGAACTGACTGATCAGCTAAGAGCAATAGGTGCTGTAATTGAAGAGGAAGATCAGATTGTAACACTACTGGGTAGCTTACCACCAAGCTATGCTACGATAGTTACTGCTCTCGAAACAAAGATGGACAATTTGACATTGCAGTTTGTTCAGCAAGCATTAATCAATGAAGAGCAAAAACGAGTCAATGTTAATGATGACTACAGTGCTACTACATCGGGTGTTGCATCAGCCATGTCAACACAAGTTCGCAGAGAAATGCAGGATCATTCAAAAGTAGTGGGAGCTGAAGGACAGAGTTCATGGAGATGTTACAAGTGTGGCAAAGAAGGACACATAAAGCGTAACTGTCCAAGCTGGAAAAAACGAATCAAAGATCATAAAGCCAAAAATGCAGTATGCGAAAAAGAAGAAAACCCGTCTGAGAGTGCCTTTGTTGCAGAAAATGCAAATCTAACTGAAGGACCAGGACAACATGAGTGGTTGATTGATTCCGGAGCATCAAAACACATGACCTGTGACAAAGAAATTCTTCAAAACTACCAGCAGTTTTCAGAAACACAGTCTGTAAAACTGGGTGATGGCAGGGTGGTGGAAGCTCAAGGATTTGGCATTGTGAAATTGAACATGACCTTTAAAATAAGTGATGCTAAACCTGCCACAATGCATGATGTGTTATATGTTCCAAGATTGTCTGGGAATCTTTTTTCAGTGGGAGCTGCTACAAGAAAAGGAAATACAGTGCAGTTCAAAAAATCTCGGTGCTACATACGTGGCAAGGATGGAACTCTTCAAGGAATGGGAACACAAAGATCTGATGGACTGTACCAGTTGGATATTAAAGGATCTTCACCAGTGTGTCATAGTGCATCAAGTGCATCAGTAACAGCTAATCTGTGGCATCAGCGCTTAGGTCACACCACTAAGCTAGAGAAACTAGAAGATCTGGTGAATGGAGTGAAATTCTCTGCAGGCAAAGAACTTCCTTTCTGTGAAGCCTGTGTGGAAGGCAAGCTCACAAGACAGCCATGTAAGGCAGTGGGAGAAATCCGGTCCAAACGAAAGCTGCAACTGATACATAGTGATGTCTGTGGACCCATGCAGACTGAATCCATAGGTGGATCAAAATACTTTGTAACATTCATTGATGACTTTTCTCGCTGTTGTAAGGTTTACTTCATGAAACAAAAAAGTGAAGTCTTAAGCAAATTCAAAGAATTTGAGAGAACATTCTCCAATGAGTGTGGACACAAAGTTGCAAGACTGAGATCAGATAATGGTGGGGAGTACATTTCAAGTGAGTTTCAAGAATATTTGAAGGCTCAAGGCATACACCATGAGATGTCTGTACCTCATACACCTCAGCAAAATGGAGTTGCAGAAAGAAAAAACAGGACATTGGTTGAAGCAGCTAGAAGCATGTTGTCACATGCTAAGCTACCAAAGATGTACTGGGCTGAAGCAGTAGCAACAGCAGCTTACATACAAAACAGATTGCCGACATCTGTTCTGAAGCAAGAGACACCCTATCAACGATGGTCTGGTAAAAAACCTGACATGAGCCATGTGAGAGTGTTTGGTTGTGTTGCTTATGCACATGTTCCAGACGTTCAAAGGCGAAAACTTGACAAGAAAGCTGTAAAGCTTAGATTTGTGGGATATGCAAACAACGCAAAAGGATATCGTCTGTTAGATGAAGAAAAAAGAAGAATTCTGATTCGAAAGGATGTCGTCTTTAATGAGTCGGACTTTGACTGGAAACAGAAGGAGGAAGTTTCCTGTCCAGAAAAAGAGGTAGTT
This sequence comes from Poecilia mexicana, assembly GCF_051168715.1. NCBI lineage: Eukaryota > Metazoa > Chordata > Actinopteri > Cyprinodontiformes > Poeciliidae > Poecilia > Poecilia mexicana. The sequence continues at coordinate 628,885 of NW_028263379.1, read as the reverse complement.
ACCATCACAGAAGAAAAAGAAACAACTGATGATGTCACTGTCGATGAAACTATTAAAAGAGGAAGCAGAATCAGAAGGGCTCCAAAGAGATATGGATATGACGAGTTTGCAGATATGGTGACTGTTGATCATTATGCTAATGTGTGTTCTGTCATGGAACCAATCACACTGAAAGAAGCATTAAAGGGTACAAATGCAAAAGAATGGCAAGAAGCGGCTGATTTGGAATACCAGTCACTGGAAGAAAATGAAACATGGGATCTGGTGGAATTACCAAAGGACAAAGAGGTCATTGGGTCAAGATGGGTGTTCAAAGTCAAGCATCAAAGTGATGGAGAAGTAGAGCGATACAAGTGCAGACTTGTTGCCAAAGGTTACTCACAGCTCTATGGTGCTGACTACTATGAAACATTCTCGCCTGTAGTACGTTTTAGCTCAATTCGTACATTATTGTCCTTTGCCATCCAGAATAACCTACATGTACATCAAATGGATGTTGTCACTGCATTCTTAAATGGACACCTGGAGGAAGAAATATACATGGAACAACCTGAGGGATACATCAAACCAGGTCAGGAGCATCTTGTATGCAAATTAAAAAAGTCAATCTATGGATTGAAACAGTCTCCTCGTTGTTGGAACAAAGAGTTCACAACATTCATGATGGACCTTGGTTTTAAGCAGAGCACCTCAGATCCGTGTGTGTTTGTGAGATCAACACAGGAGCTGGAGATTATTGCAGTTTATGTAGATGATCTGATGCTGATTACAGAGTCGACTGAAAGCATGGATGAGTTAAAACTGACTCTCCAAGAGCGCTACAAAATGAAGGACTTGGGTGAACTGTCCTACATCCTCGGCATCTCAGTTATTCAAGACAAAGCAAAAAACTGCATCTATCTTCATCAGAAACAGTACATTGAAACCATTCTTCAGAAATATGGGATGGATAAAGCAAATCCTGTGGCAACCCCTGCTGACATCAGTGTAAAGCTGAAAAAGGATGATGGTGTCAGTAATCCTGTCAATCCAAGCACATATCAGTCTATGGTTGGAAGTCTACTGTATGCTGCGATGACAACAAGACCAGACATAGCACAAGCAGTGAGTGCAGTGTCAAAGTTCAATGCAAGTCCAAATACTGCACATCTGACTGCTGTGAAGAGGATTCTTCGATACTTAAAGGGCACTGTTAACCTTGCTCTAAAGTATGACGGTTCAGGGAACAAAGATTTGACTGGTTTCTCTGATGCTGACTGGGCTGGAGATCAGGACGACCGCCGTTCAACAACAGGCAACATATTTATACTCAGTGGAGGAGCAGTGAGCTGGTTAAGCAAAAAACAAGCAACGGTTGCACTTTCAACAGCAGAAGCTGAATATGTTGCTCTCAGTCAAGCAGCTCAAGAAGGTACCTGGCTGAGAAGATTACTGAATGATCTTGGAATGGTCACAAAGCCTACAGTGATTCTGGAGGACAACCAAGGAGCCATTGCAATAGCAAAGAATCCGGTGGACCATTCAAGAACCAAGCACATAGACATTCGTTACCATTACATTCGTGAGTGTGTGCAGAATGGTGAAGTCAAGTTAGAATATTGCCCAACTGATGACATGAAGGCAGATATCTTGACAAAGCCTCTTGCAAGACAAAAGTTTGAGTACTTTAGAAGAAAGATTGGACTTTTTCCAATGTAAATCTGTGGTAGAATGTCTTGCTTTGTAGTTTCATTATAAAGTTGACAATGTTTTTTTTTGTTGAGTATAGCAAGACGAAAAGTAAACCATAAACAGAAAAAGGTTGAGTTAAAAGTATTTCAGCACTATCTTGTGTCTTAATACCATTGTAAAAAAAAAAATTAAGTGGGAGTGTTGAAATAAGAAGCAGTAATTTTGTTTAATGGTTAAAGGAGAGGCTGTTATACTGACCTCTGCTGTGTCTTGTGTGTACTGCAGTTGTATTCTTCTGTTCAGCAAAATAAACGAACGCACGTTGAAACGCCTGTTCTCTTCAAGACGGTGGTAGGAGTTTGCATTGCAATCGGTGGACTGCTGGTTCGATCCCTGCTCCACCTGCCTCTGTTGCTGCAACCCAAAGGTTGCAGCAACCTTGTCCAACAAGATACTTCACCCACCTTGCCTGCTTGTGGGGGTCAGAGGGCACGGTGCTGCCGGTGTATGACAGCCTTGCTATTGTCAAACTGCCCCAGGGTAGCTGTGGCTACTATCCAGTAACATGCCACCATCAGCATGTGAATGAATGTCGTGTAAAGTGCCTTGGGGTCCTCTGGACTTTGTTCAGGCGCTATGAAAGTACAAAGCCACTTACCATTTGTTGTGGCCTTCACAAAGTCCCGATTTCAATCCTATAGAGAATTTGGGGGTAGATAAGAGGAATGGACCAGAAATCCAGCAAACTCTTGTGAGAAGCTTGTGGAAGGAAACCCAGAATATTGAGTTAAGTCAAATATTTCAAAGGCAATTCAACCAAATACTGAGAAAATGATTTTCAAGACAAGACATTAATAAATACATTTAGTACAGAATAGAATATACTTTATTGATCCCCAAGGGGAAATTGCTTATTTGTTGAAAGCTACTCCATCTTCGGTAATAAATACAAAGTTTGTAAAATATATATACTAAGAGTGATAGTTCAAAATGACTAGATATAAACAAATAAATAAATAAATAAGTAACAAGCAATCACATGCATTATATTAATTAATAAATAACCTATAAATGAGTGCAGGAAAAATTGACTCAATTAGCACAGACTTGGGCAACAGGCAGAAATGACTTTCTGACATTCTCTCCCTCATTTTTATGATAAATAGAAATATTCTTGTTATTCTAATTCACTTAGCACAAGAGATCAAGTTACATGTAAATTATATGTGATTTAATTACAGACAGTGATAAAATAATTGTATTTGTCTTTTTAGTCGATGTATGTAAACTTCTGGTTTTTACTGTAGTTTTGTCTCTGATTTTACACAAAGATAGTTTGAGAATTTCTTGTTTTTGGAGGCACCATAACTACACTGTATGCCTTTTTCATATGGCATCTGACATGACTTTAGAATGTAGGCTGCTTCATTAACTTTTAATAAGAAAACTAAATAAAGGACAGCTACAAAGATGCACTACTTTATTCAAACCATCTGCAATCTCTAGTGAAATGCTACTGGCAGAGATGTTTAATAGTTAACAACTGGTTTCATATTTCTGCTAAACCTGACAGAAAACTTGCCAGACACATGGGGACACACATCCACAGTTTTAGAGACAGTGGAGAGCAGAGATTAAGCAATACCAACAAATTTATATGCATTGATTATGGCAGTCTTTCTCAAACTGTGGTCCGCGGGCGTCCCCTAATGGTCCATATAAGCATGTAAGCGACTGGTCTTTTTGGACAGTTAGCTTACCAAAGGATTGTGGTTAAAAGTAATAATGGATAAGTGGCTTAAAACCAGGTCGCTCAAAAGAAAACAAGAAAACAACATCAGGATTACTTCTATGATAGGAGGAAGCCAAGTTATACCTGTCCAAGTTCATCAGCTCTATGCTTTGAACAAGTCTCAGTTTGTGAAAAATGTTCGTTTTATTATATCATGCTCTGCTCACACGTCAACAGATATTATTTTTATTGAGTTAAAAATTATTTGTTTTTGGATGGATTAAATTTGAAGATCTGGTGGAATTTAAAATTGCTCAAATTATGTTAAAGGCATCAAATAAACTGCTACCTGAGAAATATAGGTGAGAGTTAGCACTAATGCGTATATGTAAAATGAGGCTATTGCATTTGAGTGTGTGTGGGTATGGATGTATGGATGTATATATTTAGACATAACCCATATGAATTAATTAACCTATGTTTATATTTTATTTTTTTATTTGATTGTATGAGTTTATAAGTTTCTTACTTCTTCCTACACCTTTTCAAGTATGTTAAGATTATTATGGTACAAAAAATGTGTCTTTTGCATTCCTTGTTCATGTGTGTTATTTTATACTGCTATCATGTTTGAAATAAATAAACATAATTTTTAGATTTAATGATGCAGAAGAGTATTTTTGTTTCGGACAAAAGCAACTCTTGCCTACTTTTCTTTTATTGTGCCTCTAAATTACAAATAACCCTAAAATGATGACTACAAGTGTTGTAGTCAAGAACTTATTTTTTAATTTCCATGCATTACAATCTACACTTTCACAAATTATAAACTCAGAACGCCCTCGACTTTTTCATGGTTTTGTCGTGGCCAGTTACATTTCACAGACAGAACCTGCTGATGCATTTAACAGTAGCAGCATTGAGGGTCCTTCAGTGTTTCTTCCCAACTAAAATCCATCCACTGGATGTTCTTCAGTCTGGAAAAAACAGACTGTAACTCAGTTACAGAGAGAAGAGAATTTGGCTCCTTTCTCTAAATTTACCTCTGGCTCTTCAGTCTGGGACGTTCTGCTGTTCATGCATCACAGACGGCCTGCAGGGTTGCAGCGCCTGCAGCACAAAGGCTACATATGCCAGACAGCATTCTCTGCTGCAAAAATGATTAACTTACAGCTGATAAAAGACTGTGTCTATTGAGCCTATGAGCATCACAGCTAAAGTTTCCTGAAGCTAGGTGACCTATTTTCTTCTTTCCTTCTCAGAGGAAATGTCACTGAATCGAACTGTCGCCAAGGATTTCTGAAGCTGTTTTCATCAAACGGGAACCAAAGAAATTTGAATTATTCCACAACAAGAAGATGTTTCACTGGCGGCCAAAAGATGGTGTGAAGACGAGGATTGAAACAGGAACAAAGAATCTTTGTGGAAGCAGGAAGAAATCAGGAAGTTGAGATCTGGTTTAGAGAAGAGTTTTCTGACTCTGAGGGCTGGACTTGGATGGAGAAAAAGTTCTACCCTGATCTGCAGGACAAAATAGTAAATGGCCTTTACTTGTACAAGGAAATTTATTTTTTTAGGTATTTTTTTAATTGAATCGATACATGGTTCAGCATACTTAACTATTCTTAGTGGGGAAAACAGAATAAAATCGGAATAGAATATTCCGATTTGATGTGTGATGAGCATTTTACAAACCACACAACCACTCATTTTTTTTTACATTTATTTAGTAATTGTATATTTTTAAAAATATGTATAACACAAAACAATACAAATGTTTTGTGCATATTTGTATACACATGTATATTTGCATAATATATCTATATAGTGGGCTGCACAGTGGTGCAGTTGGTGGAGCTGCTGCCTTGCAGCAAGAAGGTTCTGAGTTCAATTCCCAGCCCGGGTCTTTCTACATGGAGTTTGCATGTTCTCCCTGTGCATGGTGGGCTCTCCCTGGTACCCCAGCCTCCTCCCACAGTCCAAAAACATGACTGTCAGGTTAATTGGTTTCTCCCTAGGTGAAAGTGTGTGTGTGCATGGTTGTGTGTCCTGTGACAGACTGGCGACCTGTCTAGGTGACCCCGCCCCTCACCCAGAACGTTGGCTGGAGAGGCACCAGCAGCCCTCCTGACCCATTAAGGGACGAGGGTGTACAGAAGATGGATGGACCACATGTAAATAAGTCTTTTCCACCTGTGTTAACTGGTGAATGTTATTTAATATATTATATAATTATAATATATATGAACCCCAGTATTACACCAAGTATTAGCTGGCATTTGCTGGTGGGCATAAATATTCTAATCAAAATATAAATAATAATTTGTCCATCTTACTTGTGAAAAGTTATCCCTTCACGTCAATAGTCTGTCGATTTGAATAAAAATATCCTGCAGTGCTGAGACTTCTTCTGCTGTTTTGGGATGGAGGGTTGACCGTTCCAAGATGGCCGCTGTATTTCCTGCACCCAAGTAGCCAATGTAGTTTACTCTTTACTTTTCCTATGCTAAAAACAGTTTGAGAGCAAAAATAAAAGCACTCAATTGCTTTTGGGAATAAGTAAAAGTAAATGTGCTAAACACCCTGCTTCAAAAACCTCTAAATTGATTCAGAAACAATTTGTTACCTATCAACCCCAAACCAATTCCAGTCACTCACCTGCCAACCCAGGTGGAGCTTTATTCAAATCTAACCTAAACCTTATCGGTCAGCTTAATTTTTGTTTATTTGACAGCTTGGTGCTCTTTCTGTAAACTAAACGCCGCTATGCAGTGAAGCTAGTTAAAAATGCTTCACTCCCATAGTCCTAAGTGTCGCTGAGTGAACCTCGCCTGAGCTTTTTACCTTCTGCACAGTTCTTGTGGGATCTATCGCTCTCTTCCTGCATCGTGCTGAGACTGCAAGGAAGTTCAACAGTTAAATCTAGTTGAAACTTTGCCAAAAAGAGTAGAAGTTGTTATTGCTTCACCTCCTCCTCCTGTGGAAGTCTGACACACCACCTGAATGTGGGAATCTCCATCCCCCTCCTCTCATGGATCACATTGTGGACTTTGTCTCATTATTAGTTAGTAGATTTTGTAAAACCTGCCCATGCAAAATACGTCCATATGGCCTGTGTTTGTGTGGTTTAGGTTTGTTCTGTTTTGTGCGACACATACGTGATGACATGTTAGAGATGTGGTTGTGCTCTTGTGGGTCAGGTGCAGTGATAATATTGTGCGTACCCTCCAATAGTATCCTGCAGGCGTCCCCGTGCTGCTGGAAAAAGAAAACGTTTTGTTATCGGCTGCATGTGTCTATGGAGAACAGACATGGATGACTTTATTTTGCTTGCAATGTTCCTGGAATATTGTGAAAGAAAGTCACAATTTGCATAGATAAGTTTAGGAAGGAATCCTCTGAAAATTTCCAAAATGGCAGGATTTACCAGAAGAAAAAAGTCTCTTAGTTTTCTTCACACCTACAACCCCAGCCTCCTCCCTCCCCGCTCTGACGGCAGCAGCAGCCGATAACTAGACAGGTAAGCCTTCGTATAAAACATTATAAACTTCTCGTTTTACAAAGCACATCGTTTACTGACCACTTCACTGGCTTATGTGTCAAGTCATCTGTAAAAAAAAAAGAAGAGTGGATTAGCATGAAAAAGTTTAGCCTGCTGTTATAATCCTTTCTGCCTTTGGAAAGTGAATGACTTTGAAAGTTGCTATCACAATTACTTCCTCATTCCTCAATCTGCAACTCACTGAAAATAGAAAGAGCAAAGACATTCTTTATATCAGCATCTGCCTCTTTCCCAACATACTCACTGGGGGAATTACAAGTGTCTTTTTTCCTTTTTAATTTATCTTTCATTATACTCTAATGGTTTTTCCCATTAGGAGCTTGGGTGCATAAATGCACATGGAAATGAAAGTTTTTGGTTTGTGTGAGATTAGTATTGAATGGAGGTCAAACACAATAAGTTCAATTTAACGGAAAATAGATATGATTAAACTACACTTGCTCTTGGTGTAACATTTGTCCTCAATCTAAATGGTGCAGCTTTGATAGCTCTGCCCTCATTACACAGCAACAAAAGAACCAGAGCTCCTATTTGCACCACCACCTCATGTTATTTGTAGACTTCTATTTAAATTCTGACTTTCATTCTAAATCCACACTGAAAAAATTATGAAGACTAAGAAATGATCTTGTTGGTATTTAGCATTCCTGCCTGTTAAATGTAACCTTTACATTAAAAATCTCTTTTAGTTTTGCAGTTAAAATAGCTTAAAAATGATTAAAGATTTTCTACCATGTACCAGAAGAAAGGATTAGTGTGTGTGTGTGTGCCTTTTATTTGATGCAGTGTAAGGACCATTTTCCTAACACATGCTACATTGTGGGGACCGACTGAGAGCCCCAAAGCCCAGGTCCTACAAGAAGAAGTGTTATTTAGCTGCTAGGGTTTAAGTTTAGGACTGTGGTGTGAACTAAGTTTAGGTTAAGTTTAGGCTAGGAATACACTAGTGATGTAGTTTAGGGAAACTGTCTGGGTTAGGCATAAATACAGTCACTAAAAAGAATGGAAGTCAATAAAAGTTCTCAGAAGTACAAGGGTGTGTGTGTGTGTGTGTGTGTGTGTGTGTGTGTGTGTGTGTGTGTGTGTGTGTGTGTGTGTGTGTGTGTATTTCTGATTTCTGCCTCAGTTTTGGTGAAACAGTTTGTAAAAGCTATAATCTATTTAGGATTATAACTGAAACATCGACTTCAGAGAGATAAAATCTCATCGACATAAAGAGAAAAGCGCGGATTACAGAATGTGTGTCAGGTCACTACAGCAGAGGACACACAGTGATAAACACTTTTCTCTTGACTGGTTCATTTCACTTCCTAAACATTATGGTACCATCTTATCAGGTGTTTGGGGAAGTAACAAAGCTATGTCTATTTTACGACCAGTCAAGTTTGTAAGGTTAATGACATTCAGAGCCTCTCCCAAATAACCAAACAAGTCTCCTCCTGCATCGGTTGTGTTGAAGAACAACAAGCTGTCATTTAGAAAACCTGCTGCTCTGTTCATATGGCTGCACTGATCTTAATAAGACATGAAAGCATCATGACTGAGTAACATGGAGAATGTAAAATATTAGGATTAGCTATATGTGCTAATCCAGCTTTGTGTGGAGAACAAATATTTTAATATTAAACTTAAATTATTGTTTTACTTGTTCACTGCCAGAACACGTCTTTCCAGATAAATCAAAGAATCAAATCCAGATCAGTTCATCATTCAAATAGTTAGTAGCTGTGAATACTGAAGAAACAAGACAAATCAATCAATTATTCAATGAGAATGTGCAACAAAATCAAATATATCACTCATAATGATAAACAAAATACAACTGACTACTAGCTCTGGAGACCAGCAGCCCCTCTAACACAAGAGTGTGTGACCTATTTTGAAAACCAGAAAAAAAAAGAATCTGTTATGCAGCAAAGCGTAAAAAGAGTAACATCTTTTTTAAAACTTGGTTATAAAAAAGAGACAAGACATAAATTTTCATTATGTTCCATTTATTGTTGGCTTACTGGTGTTCGCAATGTGTGAGAAACAAATATGTATACCAGATTTCAACGGCATTGTGAACAACACGCTGCATCTGATCATTTCATTCGTTTAGGAACTCATCCTTAAAGTGTTGCTTACTGTGACACAAAATTACCACAACTTTCAGTCTAAATTATTAACTCTTTATTTATAGAAATGATCGTTATCGTTATTCAAAGTGGGAAAAAATATAAAATGAGAACCTAAGTTTTCCATCTGCTAAGGCTGGAATGTGTCTTATGTGTCCAGCGGAAATTAAGCTTTTTACATGGGCACTTCAACTAGAGTCACACCTCTGAAAAGGAAAACTCAGTAACAAACAGCACGCCTCCAGAACAAGTAGATATAGATCAATTTATATAGTTTTATATTAAGCTTCAAAGTTTTTAAAAGAGTACAATAAACACTTCTCAGACATGATAGAAAGAACCGGATGGCTCAGAATCAGAAATATGTAAGCCATAGGAAAATCAAAATCAAATATCAAATAAATGTAAAAGAAGTGACATAAAAATAACAGAAAATCCAATATCCTGCACACATCTTTTCTTACCAAGTTAAAAGTAGATTGTACCAGAGACACCTGACCACACAACAGAATAGAAAAATCTCAAACAGTGGTATTGCATTTAGAAATGCACAACGATTTTCCTGTACAGTTTGGTGCGTCACTGTGTGAGCACGCCTAAAGGGCTGTTTCTCTCATTGGCTGTCACTTACGTTGTTTATATGAAGTCCTCATCTGGTGTGATTTTCCACATCAACATCAGTGCTGTAAACAGGCACACAGCTTGAAGAATAAAAATCCAGTTTTCCTCTACACCACTGCAAGTTTTCTCTGATTTTTATGGGTTTTTGTTGTGTTTTGTTTTTTTTAGATTTCTCAGTCCGGCTGAGAAAATGAGTCCACCCAGTAAGGTTATACATTTAGTAGCGTCCCTGCACCCATTTCACCTCCTTCTCTTCTTCCTCCTGCTCCATGTCCGACTGGCACTAAATACCAAGATTCTGGAAGCTTCCAAAACCTGGGAAAGCAGCTCCAGAAGAGAGCAAATATTAAACTTTGTTCCTCATCCTGTGTGCAGTCGAAGGCAAATGTAAGCTTCCTTTTCAATGGGTGACAAAGGAGAAGAGCAGGGGACGACAAAATGCGTTCAGTCTTGATGCATTTTTATAGCCAGTTGTCAGGGAGAGATTGTGCAAAGTCATGCAGTCTCTGGTATGTCCACACGGAAGGAGCTAGCAAACCCTCTTCCTCGCTGTATAGACAGAAAAACAAAAGGCCTGGTGAGACATGAATATTCAATAAAGTGTGTGTGTGTGTGTGTGTGTGTGTGTGTGTATGTGTGTGTGGGTGTGTGCGTGTATGTGTGTGTGTGTGTGTGTGCGTGTGCGTGTGTGTGTGTGTGCACACATGCACGCACACACATGTAGTATGCAAAGGGGTGAGATGATGGGGCAAAGAAAACAAAACAGCATTTAAATGGCCTCATTCTCACAGAATTAGAGGTTTATCACACACACAAACAGGGGAGGGAAGTGTCACAATCCTGACATTACTCCTGTGGAACAGCACAGATTATATGGGAGAGCCACAGTAGACAATAGTGGCATTAGAAGAATGAACTATTGAAAATTGTGCTTCGCTTAGGAGACAATAGTCACAGGACGCTGAGCCCAACAGTGAAGAACCTAAACACTTATTATGAGAGGCCCCATAGGCCAAAACCTACAAACCCTCTTACACGTACTATCAAACTCTCTGACAGAGTTTCATTGCAACGGAAGTTATCTTAAAATTTCAGTTTCTGATTGGACCCCTGGCAGGCTTTTCAAAATAAAAGCGGACCTCCGGTTTATGTTTGATTCATGTTTCTCTCCTGCGGCTTTAAAAATGTAAAACTTTGTGTTAATTGATTTGCTCAATGTTAGAGCCATAAATAGGAAATATTTAAGTTATTTGTAAGATGGTTTGTTTGTATTTTATATAATTTAGTTAGGACGATTGATATTTGTTTAGGCATTTTTATTGTGCAATTTAGTTTTATTTTGAAAGGTCTAGGGAATGAAACAGATATTGGATCTGTTGCCATAACACTAAAGGAAATCATGTACCTGAAAATAAAATAAAACATATTATGTTGGCAAAACATTCTGTAAACCACATATGTGCTACCTCAATCAAAATTGCTGACATTTGACATTTAACAAATCTTTCAGATTACATAAACAATACCTTACCAGGTACTTTTCTGACTTCAGGATGACACAGGGACACCTATAAGACCAATTTTAACTGAGGTTGCACATATGTGCTTTACAGGATTTTTTGCCCACACAATATTTTTTTTTCTCATAATCACTGTAGAAAACTTGCCGTTTTAGACCCCTTGTAGCGCAATGTTGCCCTGAGGCAACAAACCCAAATCCGGTTCCGGGAGGTGTCGGGGTCCAATTTTATGATTGATATGTAATTAGGAACCAACAAGCTCCCAAAAGAATGCAGGAAAATGTACTGCTCAAAAAAATAAAGGGAACATTTCACTTTAATTTTGTGTGTGGCTCCAAATCCAGGCCTCCATAGGTTAATAAATTTTATTTCCATTGATGATTTTTGTGTGATTTTGTTGTCAGCACAAAGTATTCAATGAGAATATTTCATTCATTCAGATCTAGGATGTGTTATTTGAGTGTTCCCTTTATTTTTTTGAGCAGTGTATATTATGTATCTGAAAAAAAAAATATTGTGTGGGCAAAAAATCCTGTAAAGCACATATGTGCAACCTCAGTTAAAATTGGTCTTATAGGTGTCCCTGTGTCATCCTGAAGTCAGAAAAGTACCTGGTAAGGTATTGTTTATGTAATCTGAAAGATTTGTTAAATGTCAAATGTCAGCAATTTTGATTGAGGTAGCACATATGTGGTTTACAGAATTTTTTGCCAACATAATATGTTTTAATTTATTTTCAGATACATGATTTCCTTTAGTGTTATGGCAATAGATCCAATATCTGTTTCATTCCCTAGACCTTTCAAAATAAAACTAAATTGCACAATAAAAATGCCTAAACAAATATCAATCGTCCTAACTAAATTATATAAAATACAAACAAACCATCTTACAAATAACTTAAATATTTCCTATTTATGGCTCTAACATTGAGCAAATCAATTAACACAAAGTTTTACATTTTTAAAGCTGCAGGAGAGAAACATGAATCAAACATAAACCGGAGGTCCGCTTTTATTTTGAAAAGCCTGCCAGGGGTCCAATCAGAAACTGAAATTTTAAGATAACTTCCTTTGAAATCAAACTCTGTCAGAGAGTTTGATAGTACGTGTAAGAGAGTTTGTAGGTTTTGGCCTATGGGGCCTCTCATAACTTATTGCTGTCACTTCTCTGTCTCTGATTTATCACCCCACCCCAACCTCTTTCCAAACTCAGGCCTAAAAAGACAAAAGGCTACGTCTGTGTCACTGGCTGACTTAAACAGATTAGGGTTTCAGACTCTTAGTAGCTTCTCTTTATCCACTCCTCCATACCAAATCAGCCCCCCAGCCCCATCCCTTCCAAATCTATTATCTCCCTAACTGTTTTCTTTTCTGCCAGCCGCTTGCTCCCACTCTGCACAACCAACCCTTCACTCATTATCATGTGAGCAATGCTAATGCAGTTTGAGAGAGAAGTGAGCGGTGATGCCTGTGGGAAACGTACCAATGGCGGAACCTCTTAACTTGGAGAAGTACATCACAAGTACATAATAAGCAGATCTATGGTAAATAGAGTCACAGCGACAGGTAGCAAGTGCAGCAGGCATCATATAAAAGCAGACTATCACAAGGGAGGAGAAAGGAAATGACAATAACGTGAAATTTGTTACCAGAATGGAGCTGTAGTCTGTAGCAGTAACTAGAACAGGAGGCGCTGGAATAGTTTAGAATGTTGTATGTCTGATTGTTTCTGCCAGGCTAGGTGTCCAGGGATATGCTTTAGCAAAATAATAGTCTTTGATCTATATATAACCCATTTATTATATATAGTCATGGTAAAAAAAAAGCACATCCAATTCTCTAAAATATGTGACAGATTCTATTAAAACTAAGCCAACATGGAAAGATTGTGATATCCATTATCTTCTGCTTATCCAGGGTCGGGTCACACAGACAACAGCCTAAAGCAGGAAGACCCAGATCCCAGACTTCCCTCTCCCCAACCACTTGGACCAGCTTCTCCAGAGGAATCCCAAGGCATTCCCAGACTAGCCAAGAAGCATAGTCCCTTCAGCATATCCTTGGTCTTCCTCTGGGTCTTCTCCCAGTAGGACGTGCCCAGAACACCTCACGAGGGAGATGTCCTAACCAGATGCCCAAGTCATCTCAAACAGCTCCTCTTGATGTGGAGAAGCAGCAGCTCTTCTCTGAGTCCCTCCCAGATGACCAAGTTTTGAAGAAAGAACCCAGACAACCTGCAGAGGCAACTCATTTCCTCATCTTGTTCTTTAGGTCACTACCCAAAGCTCCTACCCTGGCCATAGATGACGGTAGGAACATAGATAACGACTAATAAATTCAGAGCGTCACCTTTTGGCTCAGCTTTGTCTTCACCACCACAAAGGTGTTGTCCAGAGCTGTTGTCTTCACAGCTGTTATTAATGCACACAAGACTTGGTAGTAAAAAACAACTTCGCACAGCATCACTTAAGATGCTGCACGAAGCATCTGCAGTGATAGAAAACCTACTTACATCTTTGTAATTAGAGATGAAAAAATGAAAGCTTTCACAGGATTCAAGAGAAGTAGAAACCTGCAGCCAAGTAAAAACCAGCCCCTTGTGTTACGCATTGACCCTTAGTTATTGAGAAACGATTGCTTCTTGGAGGCATGGACTGTGTTGAGGTTTTACATTTTACCAGTGATGGAGAAAGTACTCAAAAAATGTACTCAAGTAAAAGTAAAACTACCACATTTTTACTTTTTGTACTTAAGTAAAAGTAAAAAAGTACTGGCTTTTAAAAATACTTAAGTATTAAAAGTAAAAGTACTTGCTGAATGCATTACTTAATACAATATCATTAAGTGAACTGATCGTATTTAATTTTAATACATTAGAAATGTGCCATTTTAATGAACAATGCCACAGATAAAGCATGTTTTTATTATGTTTACTCTGTAACATGGTTTATACTATGTGATTCTATGCATCATAATTTAAGGGATGGAAACATCTCGTCTCCTGTCTTAATATAGCATGAAGTTCACTTTTTTTTGCCACTAATGGCTTTTATTTTTAAAGAAATCCAACAGGAAGGGGATGGAAAGAAGGTGGGTGGAGGAGGACATGCAACCAAGGAACCAGTAGCAGAGTTGTAGTCAAGACCACCGACCCAAGACCAAGTCAAGACCAGCACCCCGCGCTACGAGACACAAAAAAATTAAGTTTTACCTATCAAAATTGCTTCTCAAATTGATTCGAAAGATCCACATTCCCATAAAACACCTAGATATTAAATACTTAGAGCTGAAATAAATTTAATCAGTAAAGATCCGTCCAGAAGAATCGGATCGTTCCTGAATGTCAAATAAATGCAGACTTTGGTCACAGCGTTGTCCCATATATGCGACACCTCAGTCAACACCTCCACACAATAATTCAGGGCATGATTGACAACTTTTTTTCATCGCAGATGCAACATGTGTCTCAGTACAGCTAGCTTTGCTAGCATCACGTCCACAGATCTTACCTTTCTTTAAGCTTTCCTTCCAAGTGACGCTAAAAGTTGGACGAAGTCCCCACCGTCTGTGAAAGCGAAGCGCTGCTTATTTTACATGTCGCCATATCTTATGATTTATGCAGCTATTATATTACTGATGATTAGACAGACATCTTCTCCCGCTCAGAGGAAACCACTGCGCATGTCTGGAGATCCGTGTGCGAGTAAAGGTGGAGGCGATGGGTGACAACAGACACTAAGTCACGTTATTGCTTGGATTTTACGGCGCCACCTTAAGACCCTGAACTTCACATTTTAATGGAAAAAACGAGCACAACGCGACTTGGATGTAACGAGTAACGCGACAGTTTTGTAGAAATGTAGTGAAGTAGAAAGTACAGATACTTACTGTAAAATGTAGTGGAGTAAAAGTAGAAAGTATCCATTATTAAATCTACTTAAGTAAAGTACAGATACACGAAAATTGTACTTAAGTACAGTAACGAAGTACTTGTACTTCGTTACTTCCCACCACTGCATTTTACCCAATAGCTAAATGTTTAGCCATGTTTATGCAATGCACGACTGTAAACAACCATCCTTCAACTGTGAAGAGAGAAGTGCTGAATTGAACGAGGTGGCTGTTAATGTTAATTCAATATATGAAGCGGACTGAACAGCTTTGTTCCCTTTTTCTGCTACAGGCAGACTACAATTCTAAAACAGCAAAGAAAATCAACATCATAGTTCACGACCGCTCCTTCTGTTGGCTGATTGACCTGGTAGAAAATCTACCAGAGGGATCAAAGTCAGTGAGAGAACACCCAGACTGAGCTGTGAAGATCAGATTAGAATCAAGCAAAGTTACATAGGAAGGCAAAGAAATCAGGCACTGCTAGTCAAATGACTCACTACCAGGAGGAATTTAAGCAGTTTGCTGCTCTGGAGAAGACAAGCTTACAAATTCCAGGATGAGAAAACCAACAATCAGGTCAACAATGACCTTAGAGCAATCTTTCTCACACAGTGGCCCACAGAGCACTGGTGGTCCGAGGGCGCCTCCTAATGGTCGACATGGTACTGCATGAAAATGACTGTATTTACAGTGAGGTGAGCTCAAACTGTGACGCAAACAGCTAGCTTACCAGAGGATTATATTTTGAAATAATAACGGACAAATGACTTAAAACCAGGTGACTCAAAAGTGAAGATATTGGTGGAAAGAAAATGACAGGATTATTTATATGATCAGAGGAAGCCGAGTCATATCTGTTGCTGAGAGTATTGATGTGACGTTCACGAGCGATGTGATTCTTTTGATCGCATCTTCAAAAAAAATTGATAATTTTTATATTTAATAGTACAGAAGCTGATTTTTGTTTCTGTCAAAGCAACTCAAATCTAGAATTATTTTATTGTAAATTTTATTCTGAATTTTGTTTATCCAGGCAAAGGACACAATATAAGTTAAAATAAGTAAATAAATAAGAAATAAAGTAATAGTAATAAGCATACAACGATAAATAATGAGCAGCAATGGTCTTAAGGACACACATATTGTTTAATACAGTGTTTTCCCAGCCCTGGTCCTCCAGGCACACTGCCCTGCATGTTTTACAAATTTCCCTGTTTAATGCACCTCATTCAGCTGATTGCAGTTCAGCAAACACCTGCTAATTGAAATCACTTGTGCTGAAGCGAGGAAACGCCTAAAACATGCTATATATTGAACATTTAAAACGCACAGCACTACAGACTATGTATTATAAACTCTGATAGCCTCGGGCAGAAAAGATTTTCTGTAGCGTTTCTTAGCACATCTGGGCTGCAGTTATTACAAATAGCCACAAATGTTATTAATGCACACAAGACTTGATAGTAAAAAACTACTTCTTTTTTGATTACCATGTATTTGATGTCACTTGGATGAACAAAGAAAACAACAGTCAGTACATTAAGGGATTAATATTTTAATTTCAAGATGTAAGATGTTGTGTTGTTGCAGGGCAGTTTCAAGTTAGGTGGTTTGTGTTTGTTAAATAGGTTAATAAATACTGAAAAAGTCTGAGAAAGTGTTTTATGGTGCTTTTCCACTGGTAATTCACTGACTAACCGGTTAATGTGCGATTCGGTTCTACCCCAGGTAGCAGTGTTGTGTTCAAGACCACCTAACCCGAGACCAAGACAAGACCAAGACCAGAGTGTATCGAGACCGAGACAAGACCAAGACTTTTGGGGTCCGAGACCAAGTCAAGACCAAGACCGAGGGGAGTCGAGACCGAGTCAAGACCAAGACCAGCGCCCCATGCTACATGATACTATAAAATGTAAAATATGATCAAAATTGCTTCTCAAAATAATCTGAAAGATCCATATTCCCATAAAAACACCTAGATATTAAATACTTAATATATTTTACCAATATTAAATATTCCATTTCTGTGTTACAATGTGTGATGGTCTCATGCCATCCCGAAAAACATAACACCCTGGGCATTTGAACATATTGCTCATATAAGAAACCACCACTGTCTGCACCATTAAACATAGCAATTGAGGCAATGCCCTGACGGTAAATAACGCTCAACTATGAACACTGACCAAGGAGCAACAAGCAAGAAGTAACCAAACAGAAGGCGCTCATCGTGACTGTTTTCACTCTCTATCCCAGTACATGAAGCCAGGTAGTCTGACACCATGGCAGACATTACAGCTGCCACTTTGAACAAAAATAATCAAAGAGCATTGTGCATGCTCTGCGTGCTCTTTCGTTCTTGTGTTTTAGTTATTTGTTAATTTAAATATTAACGTACATAATAAAATAAAATAATGATGCAGTGTACACAGAGCATTACAAGAACAAAGAACCGGTGTTCTGTCAGGTCAGATCACGGTGTTCTGTAAGGTCAGATCGTCATACGCTTAGCACAAAGTCTCGGTGTTCTGTCATACGTTGTCAGATAGTCGTACGCTTAGCTCAGACATGCATACGCTGTCATTACCATATGATTTTATTTAATCAGCAACATAGAATCATGATGTAGATCATTATTAACAGTTATTAACAGTTGTATGGCATCCAGCTGCAGCAGGACCTGCTTTAAACACACTTTGAAACCACGACAACGCATGTATATCTATCTAGTTATCATATGTCATATTATAAACAATTTAATTACTTATTTTCGTCATAACTTGTTGCGTATACTGACAACTCCACTGACGGTCGGACTTAATGCGCATGCGCTGGCATGGTACTCACTGCATGTATGCTATTCTGACAGCGTATGGCTATCTGATAGAACACCGGCTATATCTGTCAGACACGTCATTACCATAAGATTTCATTTAATCAACAACATAGAATCATAACGTAGATCGTCATACACTTTGTTATTAACAGTTGTATGGCATCCTGACTTAGCGGTTAAGTGAGTTTTACACGGGCGTGTGTTGTAGCTGACTCCAGCAGCAGCCAGACCTGCTTTAAATACACTTTGAAACCATGACAACACATGTATATCTATAAAGTTATCATTGAAAACAATTTAATGACTTATGTTCATCATAACTTGCTGCGTATGGTGAACTGACAACTCCTCTGACGGTCGGACTTCTTGATGCTTAATGCATGTATGCTATCCTGACAGCGTATGGCTATCTGATAGAACAACGGCTCTCAGTGAGTGACACTCCAGTCCTATATAATAAGTAAAGAGCCGTGGAGAAGAATTGACTGTTTCTGAATGTCACCTCACTATATTGCAGACTTTTGGACATAGCGTTGTCCCATATATGCGACAAGTCAGTCTACACCTCCGCACAATAATTCAGCACAGTGAGTGATAACATTTTTCATCACAATGCTTATGTGTCTCTGTACAGCTAGCTTTGCTAACATCACGTTAACGGATCTTACCTTCTTTGAGCTACTTTTCTAAGTGACAAAAAAAGTTAGACGTTGTCTCCACCGTCTGTGAAAGCGAAGCGCTGCTGAGTTAGCTGTGGCCATCGGATTTCTTACTATTTATGCAGCGCTATTATATTACTGACGATTAGACAAACATTTTCTGCCGCTGAGAGGATACCACTGCGCATGTCCTGGAGCGCCGCGCGTGAGTGAAAGGTGGGGAGGGGGAGGGGAGGGAGAGTAAAAGGTGGGGAGGGTGGGGGGAGTAACAGAAACACGTAGTTGCTTGGATTTTAATCTGTGCGTTTTGCATCCACTGAAAACAAAGATGTTAACAAATAAACTGGACAGTATGCTGTACGTTTAGTGATATTTTCACAGTTGCGGTCTTGACTGGTCTTGAAATAAAATGCCGAGTCCTCAGAGCCCGAGACCGAGACAAGACCGAGACCAAATGCGGTCGAGTCCGAGACGAGACCGAGACCATCAGAAAATGGTCTTAAGACCGGTCTTAAGACCAAGACCAACTTCGAGTACCACAACACTGCCAGGTAGTGAGCTTCTCCATTATACGCTCTGTTCCTCACTATTGTGGGCGGGACGTGAGCTGTGGTCGACTCTCCGCTGATGTTTGCAGGAACACTAAGTATTGCAGCAGGGCTTCAGCAGAGCTGCCGAGCTCAAATTACGGCAGTGGCACCTACAGCGTCACTTCTGGTGACAGCTGCCGTGGCTGTCATGACCTGCCACAACCTGGCACAGAGTGCAGGTCATAATTTCTGTTGACTGTGTTGTGGGGCCGTTGATCATCAGCAGGTGTGCCTTGTTTGGCCAGTCCAGTCTGTGTCTCAGTCCTTACAAAGTTTGAAGCATGACAGTCTAGAATGGAATAAACTGATAATTGATCGAACAAAGAAGTGGCCTTGAGTTGATTGAAAGACGCGTCAGACAGACGAGATTCCCCGAGTTTAACCCAGTGTGGCCCTCTACCAACATAAGTTTGATTCACATTCACGGGAACGCAACACTTATTAAGAGGAAATGCAAAACAAAAATTTTCCCCATGTCCCCTATGGGGCTCCGTAGCAGGCTGTGCCAGATCCACCGGCTGTTTTATTTATTGTTTTTATTTATTTTAATCATTCAAATTCAACCTGACACAGAAGCTGCGGTATATGTCACAGAATCAGTGACAGATGTATGTTTTTCTTTCTTTTTTTTTTGGTTCAAAATAAAATAATTCGTATTCAGTCTAACACAAACTATGGCATACGTCACAGAAGCTAAAAGACGCCGTTATTAAGCTATGGCAGGTCACGGTTGCCACAAGCTGCAGCCTGTGGCACTAGCAGGTCACTGGCAGGTCGTGGCATCTTATGGCAGCAGTCACCGAAAGTGCTGCTATAGCTGCCACTACCACAATTTAAGCCTGCTGTCTCTCCAGTATTGGAGAACCTTGAGGTTCTGGTTCTGATGGACTAAAATAAACCCAGATATTTAATTCTATCTTGTATACTGATTATTTTTGCTATGCATATGAACATAATTAAAACCTTTTGGATTTAGGCAATGGAGTCAAAAGATGTAAACCAATAGCCATGCATAAGCTTTATTATTTATTTTAAACCAAATAAAAAATAAAATTCACATCACAAGTTAATATTATGTTCCGATGTTTCACACTGTGGGTGCAAAAGAGCAGTCATTCTGCTGCAAAAGTTACTGCATGTGTTCCTGCCGCCGCTCCTGATTGTTGTCTCTATTAAACTCCTCCATACAGCTCTCTGATTGCAGAGGGCAACCCTAACCCTAACCCTAACCCTAACCCTAACCCCTAACCCGCCGTCCTCATTTAAAGTTAAATTCTGAACGCTTGTTTTGGAGTTGTGACATAAATCACAAGCCAATCAATGAATGCGGTCAGCTGTCAATAAATTGGTTTCAGTGCTGTACCCTGATCTGTCCTGCTAATGCTACCCCTGAAGTAGGTACTAAAGGCTGAGCTACGTCAGATTTGCTAATGGAAAATGAATCTGGCCGATGCGGAGAGAGAGACTGTCCTGGTGGAGAAACAGACAAGTGCCGTCTGTTAAGGGTCTTAACTACGGCTGTTGAGAATGACTATTTTAGACATCGAGTATTTTATCAATTATTCTTATAATTAATTAATTGAATAAAAAATTTGATAAAGTAGAATACTGGTAAATAATAGCAGTATTATTTACTGCCCAATTTTTCATATTTGCGCATCCCAAACAATTAATTTCTGTAGTATAGAAAATTAACCTGTAACAATAATAGCTCCATTTTTAAGTTAACCTGAACAAACATTATACAAAAATATGAAATGATATTTAATTTAATGATAAAACAGCAGACTCATGAAGCCAAAATGTGTATAAACCAGTTTTTTGGTTAATGTATTCATCTTCAGTCAGTTTAATAGATAAACTCTCACTTTGCCCAGATATTTATAGCTTTTTTGTCCATGTCAGCCATGGGACTTGGCTCCATTATACATAAAAATACAAATGACTGCTGTACCGCCACAGTACGCGTCGCCACCCATTTGTTGTGACCGGAATGGTGATGAATGTATTTTTCAGTTCATCCATAAAGCTACATTTACACTAAGCATCACCTACAGCAGCCCGCTGTGTTCAGTCTATATAAAAACACTCGCCACGCTCTTCCATGACGTTTGCTTTGAACCAGCCAGCAGGCAGCAGCTCTGGGAGGAGAAAGGCCATCGTACTCCAAGCATCGCGCCAGGCATTTTAAGGGGGAATATTGGTCTCCCGAAAAATGATAAAAACTTGGACATTATAATCATTCAATAAAATCCCCACTGGAAAAAACTTAAAACTTGGATCTTAGCACTTAGTAATAACTCAGAGGCAGGAATGAGAGCGTCGCACAACATAATCAGTTACCCGGCCGAAACATGGTGCAATAAATAATAAAACACAATTTAACAAAGCTTCCAGGCAGATACTTTGCCTCAAGGAATTTTAACAATCGAGGTACTTGAATCATTCAAGGAATCGTTACAGCCAGAGTCCCAACAGACTCTTAATAGGTCTGTTACCTGTCAACTGTACAATCCAGTCACCAGAGTAAATGTTGGGGTTCATGACAGGATTATCAAAAAGAAACTTGTTCAGAGCCGTCCCTTCTTTCTACAACAGGGGAAGCATGGCTCACAAAGTTAGCAAGCACTGTATGCAGCATGTTAGCGCAAACATCCCCTGCCAAACCAATCACAGTGTTGGATGAACTTCTCCAAATAACAAGGTAGACGTGGAGTACGGCAACTACAGTTTAGCCAAATTTGAGTCATCCAACCTATAAGACTTGTTGTAGAAACAAGAGTGGGCCAGAATTTCTCCCTAACAATAAAACGGCTAACCAAGTCAGAAAAAACATGATTGCTGCAGGTTGTTGCTGCTGAAAGTAGTTCTACACACTAATGAGTCATGGGATGTACTTTCGTTTATCATTACCGTAACATTTCGTGTGGCTTTGAAGTTGTGTTAGTGTAAAAGTGGTCAATCATGTCCTTCAACTGGTTAATAAAACCAGGAACTCTCAGGAAAGCTCAAGCTGTCAAACGTCTCTACAAAGTCTTTAGAAATGGTTGTTTAGTTCAAAAGACACAATCTGCATCACATAATGTGCCAGAGTTAGCCAAACAGGCTAGTTTTTCATCTGTTGAATGTTGTTTTATTTAGATGTTTTCACTGGTAAATTATATCACTATTAAAAAGCGTTAAGCTACAAAATGAATGTTATAAAAGCCTTTTAGAGTCAGAAAAAACCTTTGAGCCCTTCTGCTGTAATCTGTAATAAAAACTGAAAAAGGAAAAAAGAGCAGTCTGTTTTTAATTAACGCAGTGTTTTAATCCAGCACAAAGGGAGAATAGAAGAATAAAATAAAGAGAAATGTTTGCCTGCTGTTCCTAGCAGCATGCTTTGCTTTTAGATGATGGTGCTCAGGAAGCAGCAGGGTTCTGACTGGCTGATAATTCCATCGAGTTGTTTGGCTGATGAGAGAAGAAGCCCTCTTCAGACGCTGCTTGACAAAATTATAATTAAGTATTATCACCAAATTGCAGTGATTGAGAATGTATCTCTTCATGGCCTGTGAATTGAGTTTAGACAAGCTCACTTCTCTTCCTCGTTCTTTCTCTCTCTCTACAATTTGTTCTCGATTATCTAATTATATAAAGTTGTTTTTATCCTCAGCTCCAATACAATTACATCTTCTGAATAAGATGTTCAGCTCACTGCCTGCTGCTTTTTTCTTCACTGATTAAAAATTTATATTTTCTTGAAATTACAAGAGCTTTTAAACTGCTGAAGCTATTTTTCACAATCAGACGGAGCTTTTTAATTGTTAACATCCTCCTCAATATCAAGCTTGCTTATGAGCACAGTTTGCGCATGCTGCAGATATTTATGAGATATAAAAAAATATCTTGATTTTAATCTTTAATTTATGTACAAATTTACAATCTCACTGAAAAGTAAACACATATAGATAGACATTTTTTATTAATCACTGCCTTTCATTGAAGTTTTTTCTTTTATACATGAAGGTGAGAGCCTGTGGCCACAAAGGAATCAGACATATGATCTATTTATACAACCTGAGCAAAAATAGTAAAATAGTGCAGAAAAAAATTCCCTACAAAATAATCCCATTCACACAGCATCCCTACCCTTGACAAGAGCAGAGCATCCATCCATCCATCCATCCATCCATCCATCCATCCATTTTCTGTACACCCTTGTCCCTCGTGGGGTCGGGAGGGTTAGAGCAGAGCATGTTTTAGTAAAAATTAATTAATATGAAATTTTACTGTACATTTTCAAATGTGTCAAGAAAGACCAATTTTCCAGTTGAGTGCTGAAGAGAACATCTCATTTCAAACATGACATAAGGTCATATAACCAGGAGCAGCAGCTCCTTCCATCTGGTCAGAATTGCGCGCCTTGCTAACGGAGAGCAAAACAACGCCTGGGTCTTAGAGGCTGGAAAAGGCAAATCCTCACCACTGAAGCCAAAGAGAGCCAAGAGAGTTTCAGGTGTTACTGCCACTCTGAGAAACCTGGACAGAGTATGAGAAACATCTGTCCAGAACCAGTCAAGACTGGGACAGGACCAGTACATATGAAACCATGTGGCTTCAGCAGTTTTGCATTTGTCACAGTGTGGAGTGAATTCTAGATGGATGTGAGACAGCTCGCTCTGGGGCTCTATGTAGCTACATTCAGTTCAGTGGTGCACACACAGAGATGTTGCATTAATAAGATTAAGCGTAGAGGTCCATGTCTCATCCCGTATAGTCATGTTGTAGTCTTCCCATGAAATTTAGCTTTAGGTGAGGAGATCTCTGTCATATTCAACAATTTATTGTAAAGCCACTAAATCAGCCCTTTAATAATATGATGGTTTCCAACAGTGTATACTCTGGCAAAGAAAATGAGTCTGAAAGATGGGACTGAATAAAGGTTTTGGTTTGCAAATATCTAAAAAAAAAGAAAAAAAAGTGGTAAACTAAATTCATTGCTAAATTGTTCAAATGATGCTAATTTCTTCTCTTTGAAAAAGTCTTTCAAATGAGTAAGCCCCTCCTGTCCAAACCTAGGAACAGATGGTTTAAAGACACAGTGAAGTGCAATCGGACTTAACTAGGGAAAAATCATGGAGTTTGAAGTATTGACTAAACTGGCCCCATATGTTCAGTGAATGCTTCACTACAGGATTTAAAATGGGGTTAGATGAAGAGAATGACAGTGGGGAGCAGAGCACCGCCGGAATGGATATATTGTTGTCACTGTGTAATTCCATAGTCACCCAGTCAGGATTTAACATGAGTGATGGCAAAAATACCAAAACACTAAGCGCAAGAATTTTGGCTAAAATTTTGATATCTGTGTTTAGAAAAGAATAAATCTGTATAAGGTGCATTCCAATGGATTTTTTCCCCTTTTTTGCAATAACAGTTATAGGTTCAGGTTATAACAGGAAATAAGATCAGCTACCATAACTATGCGGATGATACACAGCTCTACATCACGATGTCACCAGGTGACTCTGAACCATCCAATCACTGAATAGATGCTTAGAACAGATAAATGTGTGGATGTGCCAAAACTTTCTCCAGCTGAACAGAAACAAAACTGAAGTTATTATCTTTGGACCTAAAGAGGAGCGAACTAGAATCAATGCTCAGCTTCAGTTATATAACTAAAACCAGCGATCAGCCCGAAACCTGGGAGTAGTGATGGACTCTGACCTGAACCTTCAGAGCCACATTAAGACAGTCACAAAGTCGGCCTTCTATCATCTGAAGAACATCTCCAGGATTAGAGGACTGATGTCCCAGTGAGATCTAGAGAAACTCATCCATGCATTTATCTTCAGCCACATTGATTACTGCAACAGCGTCTTCACAGGTCTGACTAATAAATCAATCCTCCAGCTGCAGCTGATCCAGAAGCTGCTGCTCGTGTTCTCACTAAAACCAGGAAGATAGAGCACATAACACCAGTTTTAAAGTCCCTACACTGGCTCCCTGTAGCTCAGAGAATAGACTTTAAAATACTGTGGTTAGTTTATAAATCACTGAACGGTTTAGCACCACAATACATTAAAGATCTGTTGTTGCTGTACCAACCATCTAGACCCCTCAGATCTTCTGGTTCTGGTTCTGCTCTGCATCCCCAGAACCAGAACCAAACGAGGAGAAGCAGCATTCAGTTTCTATGCACCACAAATTTGGAACAAACTTCCAGAAAACTGTAAAACAGCTGAAACACTGAGAGCCTTTAAATCTCAACTTAAAACCCAGCTGTTTAGAGCTGCTTATGGCTAAATTAGGGTTAGAGTAGGGTTTTGATGTCTTTGATGTTTTTAATGTTTTTATCTTTTCTTACTGTTAATGTCATATGCTGATTTTTTTAATTATGTAAAGCACTATGAAATGCCTTGCTGCTGAAATATGCTATACAAATAAAATTTGATTGATTGATTGATTGATTGATTGATTGATTGATTGATTGATTGATTGATTGATTGATTGATTGATTGATTGATACAGGCTGTGTAAAATGACTGAGGGGGGAATCTTTGTTCAAAGCAATCTGTAAGGATGGAACTAAGCTGAACACAGAGTAAGTTCGAGAATTATTTGAAAAACTGAGAAGGGAGACCGTCCAGACCTGGGCATTTACCAGGTCTGGACGTTCCCCCAGACTATTGCTGGGGGAACGTCTGACTGGGAGACACTTGAGTAGGTTTAGACAGACACATTTTAAAAATAAAAATACAATAACAAAGCTCCATAAGTTTGATTTCCCTTAAACGCATGCTTTGCTAACCACCTTTTGATTCTATGTCAGCATTCAGTCTTCTTCAATAGAAATTGATCTGCATCCTACATCCTAGCTATTCTTTCTGAACAAAGTCTCATTTCTATTTTTATTTTCTTCTTACACTTATTCTTTTGTTAATTTAAATGTATGTTTCAACTCAATGAGATCCTGAAAAATAAACTCAATCTTCATCTGAAGGTTTGGGGTTCTTAGAACTTTGATAGTTTTGTCCATCTAATGTTATCTATAAGAAGTTTTTTCAATCTGAAGAAAATTAAGCCCAAATTATGATGCTGCTGTCACCAACTATTTCACTGTTAGAATGGGCTTCTTTTGGTAATGTGCTGTGCTGCGTTGTTTTTGACACCAGAATATGGGAAAAGCAAAACAGTAGAGAAAATGTCCTGATGTGCAGATGGCTGTTGTAGGTCCCAAATACAGGTGACAGAGGTGACTAGTGACGATTTAATAAGGAATATGGAAAAACAAACTTACAAAACTGAAAGGGAGTCATGGCAAAAACCAAAAATCCATGGAAGGAAAACCGGGAAGGGGGACACAAGGAGAACACAGGGCAGCACAAGGAAGTGACTGGAGTAAACAAAAGGATCTGGCAAATACTGAATGAGAAAGAGAAGCTTAAATACAAGGGAGGCTGTGAGCTGAACAAAAGGCCTGGGCCTCATGTATAAAAAAGATTGTGCAGTTTTCACTCTAACACTTGGCGTACAGACAAATTTAGAAAAGTGCGGTGTACAAAAAACTTCTGATGTACAAAGCCGTGCTCACGCACATGCCTGCGCGCCTTTCCTTTATACATCCCAATTTGCTGGAAATAGAGCGCAGCTGCTGGTCGCCACCCATACTACAGATGTAAATTAATATAAAAAGGCTGCCGCCACATGAAGCAATAACCATGGCAAGGTTCTTTGCTTCATCACTATAAGTATTTATAGTAATAGTTAATATATATTTTATTTAAAAGGTGCTTTCAGGGAACATGAGGTCACCTCACAAAAATTAAAAATACATTTTAAAGAAAAAAATGTGTGAACTAAAGAACTAAAGAATAACTAGACTAAAGAAACATGATAAACTAGAGAAAAGGAAATGGACATAAAAAAATAAATAGTAAAAAGAACTGAAGAGAAATAAAACAGAAACCAGACTGATCTAATAAAGACTGAGGAACACAGAGTATTCAAACTAGAACAACTGAAAAAGGACTTGACACAAGAAATAAACCTAATTAGAATCACTAAGAAGGAACTGAAATAAAAGAGACAGGAATAAAGCAGATTTAACCAAAATAATAACAAAACTAGAATCAAAACTAGAAAACAACCAAACACCAGGAGGTCCTGAGAGAAAACACAAAAACTGCATACAAATTATAAGGGTTTTGAACTGAACTAATGCCGAAAAATATTTTTCCATTCATTGTTAAGAAGGGCTATAAATAACATTGTACATGTTTTAATGTAAGGGAAATAATACATGTTCTAAAACGATATCCCTCATGAACTGCCTCATTTCCAAGCAGAAATAAACTTTGTGGTTAATAAATACATTTACTGAGGGTATGAATAATTATGGGTTGAATTAAATGTAATTCTGGGGATTTTCTGTGATCCTTTCTGACCTCTTTGCAAACCAAATATTTAGCAAACGATGCAAATTATTAACTGTCAGGAAAGTCCTACCTGTACAGCTGAGCTTTACTGCTGTCCTGTGAGATTTTCTATCATTTCTGGCTAATGTGAACCCAAGAAGACTGAATGCTAATGTGGGATCAAGTACAGATGTAAATTAATATAAAAAGGCTGCCGTGGTGTTTAAATACTGCATTAGTTTATGAAACTGCAAAAATGTTCAACCAAATTGCTGCAGATCCTTTTCTTAATTTTCTCTTATGAAAGATTTGATTGTTTTTTAGATGAACTGCAAGTGAGACCTGTCACATTAAAGAGGGGAAATGTTGGAAATTATTTTTATATAGCAAAAAAAACAGACATTTTCAACAGTGAGTGTGCATCTACTCACTCAGCAGCAATCATTTGCATGATTGTGCTACAAAGAACATAAATAGTTGATCATCACAGTCAAACGTAGAGCAAATACTTGAGAAGAAAGCAAGAGTTGGCAGAACACTGAGGACAGGGTCCAGATCTGAAATGAATTTCTATCATCAGTCTAAAACTCAATTTGAGCTTTTTTCTTTGCTTGCGAGATCAGAGAATGGCTCTTTTTTTAAAAACAGAATACTTACTTAAATAAGCTGCGTAATTAGGAGCTCTGGAGCTCGGGAGAAATACTTCCAACATTTCCCGCTCTAGAGAGCCTTGGTGGGAGCTGAGTTGATGGTTTTGGAGAAAGTGGTGGTGATTTAGGGGATGGAGAAGGTGTTGGTGGTGAACAGGCGTCGCTTTACCAAATGTGGAGAATGACCTATCTGTCATTTGCTCCTGGCTTTCAAATACCTCTGTATCTGGGACTGAGTCCATGCCGGGCACATGGAGGTTGCTGCGGTAGTCTAGACCCTGGCGCCCATCAGATGGCACAAAGCTGGGCATCCAGCAGCGATCAGAGTGCCCCAGGGCCTTACACTCTTCTGTGCAGTTAGAAAACAGATCAGCACCTGCAGATTGAAGCACAGAAAGGAGGACAAAAGAGTGTAAAGTTACATAAGACTGGGATATAATAGAGAGATGAAACACAGGCATACAGAACTATGTGTAACCACAGTTGATCTCTTTGCTGTGCTTGATTCCTCATGTCAGAGGTTTGTATCTCAGAAAGGTTAAGGTCAAAACTTCCCACACAATGATTAAAAAAAACTCAGCTTTTATGCAGACATGGAGAACAAGAGCCATTGATTGTGCTAAAGTATCCCACATATGTAATGATGTCCTTCCTTTTTGTCTTTCCAGACATTTAATTGGACAGAACAATCCAGTAGTTTTATGCATAACAGCCACATAAGGAGCGTCCATTTAGTTCAGCACAGCAGTGCAAATTCTTTCTGTTGGAAGAAAAAAAAACTTTAAAAACTTAAACTTTATAAACATTAAATTAAAGCAATATGTTAGTGAGATACAGAACAGGTTTTTTTTTCATCCAAAAGGATTGTCAGCAATGAAAAAAAGCTTTATGTTACCTGACACTGAGTTGGGATTAACAGGAGCAAATGCACCTAATTTCAGATAAACTGGCTGTCAGAATTTAAATTTACCTGAGAATTGAAATTTCATACTGTTGTTTCCCAAACTAATGTTCTAATGAAACAACCTATACATTCATCCATTCATCTATCCTATCTTGTGGTGCTGCACAGATTGACGTTACATCACCTTCATGTTTATCCATCCGAAGTTTGATTTATATCCTGGAGCTAAATTTTGCTTTAGTTACTTAAATCATCTTATGTCCATATAACCATGCCAATGGCCCCTGCTTGAGTTTTGTTTCCAAATGTGCTACTACTAATAATAATAATAATAATAATAATAATAATAATAATAAGAAGAAGAAGAAGAAGAAGAAGACGATAATTATAATAAAAATAATATTAATAAATTGTTTAGAGGCACCATTAGTAGACACATGAGGTCACTGGTCATTTAAAGTAGCTCCAAAGGATTGTAAAGTAATTCTAATCAAGATTGGATTCTTTAAAAACACAAAGTGAGGCAAATATAAGAATATAATCTGATTGCAGATTATAATTCTATCACTTCTGGTATTATCTAGGTTTTGCTGGGACTTTGTATAGTGAGCAGAACTCGACTCTCCGGTTATCCTCAGGTTAGCTGATGCTCCAGGCATTATTGAAGAAAACCTCCCTCCCTTCAACCTTTAAATTCAACGAGAAACTAAGAGGTGTTGGATTACTGACCTGCCTGAGCGCTGGGCCTTCTCACCCATTCTTCAAGCCTTTTGTGCTGTGTGAAAAGCTGGGTAAAGGGAGAACTGGAAACCTGATTTTGGCTCTTTCATGTCAAGTAATTATATGTGAGGCTTTTTACTCCCTGAATTCTTGGTGAAAATTACCTTTTGTCAGGAAGAAGAGAAGAACGCAGTTAGCAGAAACAGAGTACAGGCCAGCTACTCCGCCCCAATGTAAGCTTTCAGCCCATTATGTTTTCTCAGCTCCATATGTTTTTTTGTTTGTTTTTATGGTTGTAAGGGCTCTATTCAGCAAATGCATGTTTTTTAAAACCTTAATCCTCTTGTTGTGTATGTGTGTCTAAGGGCTCAAACCTGAACTGTCCAGCTAGGGCTATCTGCCTCTAATCCCTTTGAATACAGACTGTGATTAGTCTAAGGCTGGAAGACTGTTTCCATCTTAGTAACCAATGTGTGTGTGTATGTATGGTGTGTGTGTCTGCGTGTGTGCGTGCGTGTGCGAGTGAGTGTGTGTGTGTCTGTAGGGGTCAGCAATGGGGGAATTTGCTTTGTTACAAAGCGGATTAATTTGGCTTGCTGTCGCTAACAGCTTGGAAAAGTTTCCTGTCTCCTAAGGAGAGGCTTTCATATTAAATATTAACCCACATGGCATAAATACAGCACCATGTCACCATCATACATGGCAGCCAACAGATGGGCTGCATTCAAAAATGTAAGCAAAAATAGATGTACAGAGAAATGTTACATAAAGATCAATTTCCATTTCAGAAAGGAGCCATGAGAGTCGGTGGTATTTGGACTGAACAAGATCTGAGACACACTGAGAAAGTCAAGCCACAAAACCAGACCAAGTCTTGCTAGTTTTAGCAAGATTAGATGGATGTTCCCTCAACTTCTCTCTAAAACACTGTCACCCAGTAAGGAGCAACAAAGAAATGCAGTTATACAGCTACTACCTCCTGCCCAAACACCCACATTAAACTGCCCTTAAAAGAGAGGAGTTTGAGAGAGGCACATGGGGAAACGGGTTCGTTTCCGGTGTCAGAACATCTCATCTCAGCTTGGTATTCTGCACAGAACTCACACCGGGCAAACACAAAGTTCTGATAATAACCTTCATTTGGTAATTGCTATGCAGAGGTCTGAAAAATAAATTACTGATCACTGAGCTGTTACTGCACTGATAATATGAACCACAGGCCTAATAAGGAATTCATCATGGCAGCTGGGAGAGAAAGAAGCAGAGAGGATAGAGGAGGGATTGAAAAGTGGATAAGGACCACAACTCAATCTACTCCAAGTGTGTCACACTGGATATGTTAATAAAATGTTCTTTAAAACATGTTGTAGGAGGGGAAGCAGGTCCCTGGGGGACGTCTTAAGGTGGGAAAAGCAGAAAATGAGGTGAGATATATGTGAGGAATGGACTCAGCCTCATTTTTAAAAACCAGCAAAGTGTCAGCAGATGAGCGCTTCATTTATAAG